>NW_026000252.1:429911-530201 GCF_001458135.2 Marmota marmota marmota
TATATATATATATATATACAATTGCCCAGTTTCTCTCTCTCTCTCTCTCTCTCTCTCTCTCTCTCTCTCTCTCATAGTGCTGGGGATTGAACACTGGGCCTTCTGAATGTGAGGCAACCAATCTACCAACTGAGCTATATCCCCAGCCCTCTCTCTCTCTCTCTTTTTTTTAAGTGTACCATTCTATTGTATTTAAATTGCCCAGTTTCTCTAGGAAAAGAAACATGTCAGTTGTTATTATTTGGGGGATGGAAATAGAAAAATGGCAGGGTCAGTATTTGGCCACAGTGGCAACCACCTAGGACTTGACAAAATAGGACTATTTTAGTTCCACAAAGCACCATAGTAAATGTTAAATACTCAGAAAATGACCAATCATATCATTCTGTCACCCATCTCTTTCATAATCACAGTAGAATAACATATTTTTTAGATTAGAAAAAGTTGAGAATTTTTGTACAAAACCTACCAAAACTTGAAGCGGGTGCCATGCACAGTATTGGCCCTGTACACCATGCAGAAAAGCGTGGAAAGTAAAGAAAAGAGAGATTTCATTATTAAGGCTTTACAGATGGAAATGAATTTTTAACTAGAAAGATACTTTATTTGAAATATCAATTAATCAGCACATGCAAATCCAGTAATCCTTCATGCTTATAATTACAGATTAGCATTAAGATGACAAACCCAGTTAATCAAAGTAATTCTTGAATTCTTAGGTTAAAAAATGAACTTTAATTTTTCTGTAAAGAAATTATCTCTTTTAAATTATATATTTATTCTGGGCAAATATGTCATAAGTAATTTTTATCATAAAAATTTCATTTGTTACACATAGTCTTTTCAAAACATGCTTCAATATCTGTATCTGGTGCCTATTTTCCTATTTAGAGCATTAAACTATTAACACTGCCTCCTCCAGCTCATTGAAATTGAGGACTTCATTATGAACATACGACAAGATTATTTCCCTCAAGAAAGGGACCTCAGCCAGAGAGGTTTTTCATTTTGCTATTGATTAAAGGAAAGGGAAATTTTCTCACATTTTTTGCATGTAAATCTAGATTTTATACTGGCCAAAACTGGCATAAAAAAAAGAAGTCTAACTTCTAAACAAAGCAATAGATTAAGGAAATGTAAAAGGAAATGTAGAGTGAACAATGTATATTTTTCTACATTCAACCACCTTGGCTAATACTCCTGAGCTATGCAACTCATTCTATAATACAAATGGAAGCGGCCAAACTGGAGAGATCTAATGGGTAGGAAATGACTAAAAATCTTTTATTGGGGGATACTAGTGGTTAAAAACAGAGGCACTTGACCATTGAGCTATATCCCCAGCCCCTTTTTAATATTTTATTTAGAGATAGGGTCTTACTGAGTTGCTTAGGGCCTCACCAAGTTGTTGAGGCTGGCTTTGAACTCGTGATCCTCCTGCCTAAACCTCCCAAACCATTGGGACTACAGGCATATACTACCATGCCTGGCAAATGACTAAAAATCTTGAAGGGAAAACCCACCAGAAATAAAGTTACCTCAACCCACAATGGTTCTCTTTTTTACTTTGTGGACATAGCATATTTTTTCTTAGGTTTTGGGGAAAAGTCTAAAACAATTAGATATCAGTAGTTACTTTTTATAAAGTGATGTAAAAATGTACTAAAGAATTCAATTTTTCCTCCTGAGAAACTATTTATATAAATGTGTGTAACTTAAATGGTGTCATGAAGAAGTCCATGGTCTGTAATGAAAGATTGGTTTTAAAACAATTAATTAACAGATTGATTTATTAATTAACTGTTTTTTCCAAGTTGTAGTATATATTCTACATGTTCTTCATGTTTTCAGAATTAGCAAGGCTTTCCAAATAGAATTTTAAAGCAGATATTATTTTCTTTTAATAATAGTTTCCAAAGTTGGACATTTTTTTTCTGGGGAAAAAAAAGTTTATTTTTATTTTCAGTGGTTAGTATTTTCAATTTATTCCTAAGGCACCATATGCTTACTCTTAAAGTAAAAACCACTGGAAGAAAATTATTTTCTGCATATATGATATTTATTTGAATGAAATTCTGGCTTTAAATTTTCTCCTCAATTAGGCTCAAAAAACTGTTATACTATTAAATATAGATGAATGTAGGAGGTAATACAAAATATGCTACAAAGTATCAGAAAGTGTAACAAACTGCTATGATTTCATATTAACTTGTTCAGGAGTTAGAAGCTAAAACTTCTTATTTTATATATACTATACTGTGCCATACTATACTTCATGTAAATTTAAGGGTAGTTTTAAAATAACTGCCTTTGGTATATCACAATCTATGGACTACAGAGTTTTGTAATGCTGATGCTGGAATTATTTTCTATTTTATTTTATTTTGGCGGGTAGCAGCGTGCTGTCTGTGAAAGTGATACCTAAGAGTCAAGGAATTAGTTGAGATCAAACCAAGCAAATCAATCACAAGAAGAAAAAAAAAGTTAAGACTTTCTCCTACTTTGATTCCAAACCATTAATTTTCAGAATCATAGAAAAACAGGTTGTTTGACAAGTATTAACAGATCAAGCATAATTGCCTTGTTTTATTTCTAATCAGTCAAAATGCATGTGGATATTTCTCCCATGAAAGCCCTTTGAAAGTTGCTTTGCATCATATACATTCACAACATCACTAAACTTGAGGTGCCCAGCGCTGTGTTCTCACCTGTTGGGATAAATGCCGGCTGTGGGAGCTGCATGTTAGCCAGAGTCTGTTGGCAGTGGAAAACATTTGGATTAAAGACCGGGGTGGCACCGTTGGGCTTTTCAATGGCCGTTCTCTTTGGTATCAGTTGAAGTGCACCAGGCTGCAGGGCCTGTGGGGGAGGGATGGGTTAATCACAAGTAACAGAGTGAGTAAAAAATATAGTCAAATCAAACAAGCAGTAGTTATGTAATGAATGGCTGGGAATTCTCTGCAAAGGTATCCATTGAGCAAGACATTCAATAAGCAGCAGCTGCACAGCAAGGTAACCAACTGCAGAGATGAAGTAGTTCACTGAATAAGCAGTTAGGCCAAAACACAAGATAAAAATACCAGGGAAAAAATAAAAGCTTTTCAACATCCCTAATTGAGACCTCATTTGAACAGGATGCAACAGAAAACTATTACAGCAAATACATTTACAATTAACATCACAGAAATGCTCATCTATTAATCTGTAAAAATGAGATTAGCAGAAGCAACAGGTATGGCAGCAAAGAAAATCCTGCCAGTTAAAATTCCAATATGGATCTAGGAGATACGAGGCATACAGATGATAAAACAGATGCTGTTAGATTGGAGTCTGACACCGTGGCCCTACAAAACACAATCTAATTAATACAAAGACCTCAGGTTCAAATCCCAGAAGTGTATGTTTCCTAACTCACATGTAAGGAAAAAGAAAGTCAATCATTCCTCCACTGCCACCTAACACACCTGGGTATGATATATAGTTAAGCAAAATATATGCAGGTCTGTTTTATAGAGGATCACTGTGCATTTTATTATGCACCATTTGCTTTGTTAAATCCTGTAAGGATTAATTCTAAAACCTATCAGCCTTTTAAACCCTTCTTTCATGTCTACATTTCTTTCAAAATCCCACTGTGCTTATAGTACTCAGACCTGCTCCAGATCCATTGAAGAAGTTTAACATTATATTTTTTCCCCTCAGCAAATTGCACATTACTTTAAAAACATGCCCCAGCAACAACCATTAGGTATGCTCCAAATTCTTAATGAGATACTGACACCTGTGCAGAGTCACTAGCCTTGCAAAAAGGCTTATGCCATGACCTTATTATTCCTGTGGCTATCAAGGGCCTAAAGCTATTTCTTTTTTCTTTTGGGGACTCTGCTATCAGTGCACACAGTGTGACAGGTCTGCTTTTTCTTAGTTTATTTCCATCTCCTAAAAAAGTGAGACGAAAATAAACCAAGTAGCTTTAGATTTCCAAACTGATCTGAGAGAAAGACGTGGCAAAATCATGACTAAAATAATAAACTTTAAAGCATAATTGATCATTTTGAAGGCCTTTTATCACCTTTGAGGGAAAATGAATTACCTGAAGACTTCAATAGAGTAGGACAGGTTATTTAAAAGATTTCCCCTTGGTTTAGTATGGGGGGGGGGTGTCCCTTTCTCTAGAAAGTTAGGAGCATGTATGATCATCAGAATCAAACTTGTGTTGCCCAGTAAACTACAGATTGAGGAAAGGCCTAGACGGACATTTGATTCATGGTTCCTGGCAAGGAAGTACTGTTGATTTACTGCTGGGGTCTATCTTGACAGGTTAGCACCCAGTTCTGATTGGCTGGTGCTTATACTGCCATTAAGTATTTCTCAATAATCAACACTGGCCAGGGCCTCAATGCCCTCATCACAATCTTGCCAACTTACCAAAGTTGTAGTTAAGTGTGGATGAAATAATTATCAACCCTCCAAGTCTTTTTTATACCTTTATTTTATTTATGTATTTTTATGTGGTGCTGAGGATTGAACCCAGTACGTCACACATGCTAGGCAAGTGCTCTACCACTGAGCCACAGCCCCAGTCCATCCAAGTTTTTTTTTTTTAATGTATGCAAATTGCTCTCAACAAAGTCAACCTGAGCTATACGTCTGCAAAAGGTAAAAACTCCCCTTTTATAAAGCATTTCTACACTGAATCCTTAAAATTATAAAAAGATTAAACATCTTCATAAAGCTCTCCTTTTATTTGGTCTTACCTTAAAGAAATTCTTATGGGCTAAATTGATTTTACAACTAAGATCCTGCTGTGATCTGTTACTCAGGAAGGAATTTTATATTGACATTCACAAGTATCAGTTGAGGGCATACTACATAATACTTAGCTCTCCAGATGGAAATTTGATGCTCATATGTAACATGCATTCTATCAAACATGCTCAAATCATCAGAAATGGGCAGAAACATGAAGGTCTCATGTCCAAGCATGGGGAGAGATGCATAAATGTGCAAGCAAACCATTTTTTTTGTTCATCCTGTTTGTGTGTTCATTTTTTAGGGGAACAAGTACATTCTTGCTCCTTTAATAGCCCCACATCTTTCCTAACTCTATGTAACTCTAACATAAGTAATTAAAAAAAAAAAAAAAACAAAAACTGAAGGACTGCTGGGCGTGGTAGCACACACTTGTAATCTCCGTGGCTCGGGATGCTGAGACAGGAGGTTCATGAGTTCAGAGCCAGCCTCACCAAATTAGAGGCTAAAGCAATTCAGTGAGACTCTGTATCTAAATAAAATATAACAAAGGGCTGGGGATATTGCTCAGTGATAAAGCATATGAGGGTTCAATCCCTGGTATGAAAAAACAAAACAAAAACAAAAACAAAAAATACCTGAAGGATTTATGGTCCCAGCTACTTTGGAGGTTAAGGCAGGAGAATCACTTGAGCCCAGGAGTTAGGGGCCAGCCTGGGCATCATGCCAGATCCTATCTCTTAAAAAAAATGAAGGCTTATCTTCTGCATTCCTTGCTATTTTCTTAGCTTAAAAGTTCCTCATTCAGAAGCATTTAAGACAAAAATATTTGATGAAGATTTTTTAAACATTCCTTAACAGATGATGTTAACCAGATCAAAAAAAAAAAAAAATGAAAAGAAAAAAAGCAAGTATGTTCTACTTTGGTGCTCAGATCCTTCATGAAGTAATGTGTTCAGTTCTGAAAACAGATGAGTATTGAGATCTTGGGCTGTTATACCCTATTACATGAGGAAAGTTCCAGTTGTCCAAAGAAATAAACAGCAAGTGGAACATTTAATAGACAGCTGAGACATACTTGAGGAACCTTTCAGTGTTATTATGTAGAACTATATTTTCCCCAAAACTGACTTACTAGGGCAATACAAAAGCCAGGCCTCTCTTAGTCCTGAGGAAATCTCCCCATAGCCTTAGCAGGCTTCTGTCTTTTGTCTTCTCCTTTGCCTACACCAGGCCTCCAGAAAGGAAAGGTAACCTTAACCTTTAGGAAATTAGAACCTACTTAATATCCCATCTTTCAAGTACTCTGTTCTGAAAGGCATTAAGGACGTGAGTGGCAAAGTGCCCTCAAAAGTGGTTCACAGAGCAGAGGCAACTTTCCGCCTTTCTGGGATATTAAGGGTAGTTAGACTATAAAAAGCACTCAAAAACAATTTACTGCTTAAATCATAGAGTTCGCCCTTTCTCTGAAAATGGGAGAAAGAGCCACAGTAGGTTAAAATCATTACTAAAGCTTTTAAATAATTACCTTTAGAAAATCTTAGTAAATAAAGTAGAATAAATAGGTTCTTTTTTATCTAGCTTATAACCTTGACTGTTCATATTAAGATACACTCATGACTATCCAACATTATGGTTATAGAATATTTGACAAATTGATTTGATAAATCATTTACCCCAAAATGGAGAGGCTGCAACTGCTGGTCTGCTCTTACCATCGCCGTGGCAGCCGAGTGGTTCATCTGGTGATGAGCTGCCTTGAGTTTGGCTTGCAAGTGTGCGGGAGGATGAAAGTACTTGCATTTCTCCCGGGAGCATCGACCTTTGATGTAATCCATGCAGATTGTCACAGTATTATCGCTCACTTCAATCATGGAAACATCTGTAGGGTGAGCATAGCGGCAATCGTTCTCCCCCCGGGTACAATTCCCACGCTGAAATTCACGGCAAACCTTAAAGAAGAAAACACAAAAACACAGACACAGACACACACACACATATCAGTATGATGACTGGAAGGTGGTTGGCTTTTATTTGCTTTGCCAATGCATGCAAGGATAATTATATACATTTTGTCATTTACTTAAGGAAAATCTGAAAAGATGAAGGCTAATCAAAAGCCGTATTCACTATAGGACGGAAACACAGACAATGCATTTTTGAAAAAATTCCATCCTCCACAAAGGAAAGTTTTTCTATTTTCCTTACACTGACCTAAACTTGTATCTGAAAGTATTATGGGAAACTGATTTTAATCCTCCAGTTAATACACAGCCTCAAGTGTAATTAGTTTTTTTAAGATTCAAGATGAGTCTTTATCACACAGCAACACACTGGTAGTTTTCCAAGGCCAACTTGTGAACCATGATTGAGTTACATGTACAATCAGATTCCATTGCAGTACATCACCAGGCATTTAAGGGGCTGTCAATGGAGCTAACTTTCTACAAAATCAACTAATCATTTATTTCAATTTACAAAAAAAACCCAACAATTAAGGAAAAATGGAAGGACTTCAGTAAACCAAAAGCTGTTGAAAACTTCTTTTTGATTCTTTAGGTATTATGCAGTATTAATTATATAGTACATAATTCTTAAGATAGAAAAAGGTTTAAACACTATGAGACTCATGTACATTCTGCATTCATATGACTTTACGTTTTACAATCATAGAGTTAGATTAAATTTGTTTTTCCAGTTTACTATTCTAGTAAGTAGAGGATCATTAACAAATACAGTAATTCCACTCTGTAAAGCTGGAGCCTGAGTATAAGGAGCATTCTCACCCAGACTTCCTATGCCATAGCATAGTCTAGGCTGGGTACACTTAAAACTTTGTTTGACCAACTGTATCAATGAATCAATGTACTTAATAATAAGGTATAAGTGTAGCAATAAAATGTTTAACATTTTTCTGAGATTATACTCCATAGGCTAAAAACCTTTGGGTGTACTTATTTAAAATATTTAACACATTGGGTTCTGAAAATGTTACTTTATACATAAGGTTAATATCCACCTTACAGGTATTTATATATTTCTTCATAAATACCTCCAGTTTATCCGAACGCATCAGTTTTGGACCAGCAACTCCTGGCAAAGCGAGAGGTGGATTCCCAGAAATCAGAACAGGCGTATTTGGTAAAAGTTCTGCAGGAACTAGGCCCATCCCAGGATGAGGTACATAAGGATTGAAAGCCATGGCAGGATTAGCCGCAATGGACGGATTCACAGGAAAAGAAGCCTGTATGTTTAACAGAGGGGATAGAAGTGTTAGAAGTAAACAGATTCTTCCTGTTATCGCATAGTATGATATTCTTGCAGAAATATCAGAATTTCCTAAGCCATATCAATGTTTACCATTGTCTATTCTGATTGGCTTATTTTTAATCTCCTGGTAATGCCTATATGGGAGTTTCTTTTAAAGCAACAAATCTCTTCAAGCAACAAATTTATTGATAAGCTGATCAAGCAAACTTCATGATTTTAAGCCATGAATAAACTAACTTAAATCTCATTGTTCCAAATGTATTTTTTAAAATATTTTTTTAGTTGTAGACGGACACAATATCTTTATTTTATTTATTTATTTTTATGTGGTACTGAGGATCGAACCCAGTGCCTCATGTGTGCAAGGCAAGTGCTCTACCACTGAGCTGCAACCCCAGCCCATTCCAAATGTATTTTTTCCAGTACTTTTGTTTTTACTTAAAAACCACATTACCAGTGACAGCACATATACAGACAATCTCCCTTGTCTCCTCACACAGGCTTGTACTCTGCCGGTGGACTTTGGGTACTCCTGAAACCCCCCTTCTTTCCACCCTTCTCCCTCTTACCCATCAGTACTACTTGGCTCTAAGGCTGCCCTTCATACCATAGTTTCCACCTGTATTACCAAACACTGACCTTGATTCTTTTCTTAGTCTGGAAGACAGAAAAGAATTGATGAAGAAAAGAGCAGATTAGAAAAGTGAATACTTGGCTGGCTGCATGCCTGTGATCCCAGTGATTCAGGAGGCTGAGGCAAGAGTATCACAAGATTAAGGCCTAAGAAATTTAGTGAGACCCCATCTCAAATTAAAAACAAAAACAAAATAAATAAAAGTGCTGAGGATATGGCTCAGTGGTTAAGCACCCTCTGTTTAATCCCGGGTAGTAGTAGTAGTACTAGTAGTACTACTAGTAGTAGTAGTAATAATAATAATAATGGGCTAGGGTTATAACTCAGTAGTAAAGCACCCCGGGCATCAATTCCCAGTACCAACTTTTTTTTAAAGTAAGTACTTTAACCATTTTTTCTATCTACCTAAAATGAGATTGATATGGTCATTATATTTTTTTATTCTTTAACTAGACGTCCTACTTCACAAATGAATCTTGACTTGCCCAGCCTTGTGTTTATCTAGGGGGGCCAGATGATATAGTTCAAAAGGAGGCCCTAAAATACTATAAGGATCCTTGTTAGACAAGAAGAGATAAGATAACTTGGTGGATACAAACTAGAGCACAACTTATAAAGAAAAGCCTTAGAAATGCAAAGGCTATTACTGATTTTTTTATTTTTAAAAGTCCTGGATTCAAAGAGCTTGATATGTGTATTGCCTTTATTATCTGTAACCACATAATTTATCACTTTACTGTGCTATTTTCCAGTTTGTTTCACACATGAACTTCTTTACTTATCAATGTAGTCATAATTTCTTTGATATTTCTCTTGTCTCCTCTAAAGTACTTAATGCATAGTGAATGACTGACAGATATAATCAATGATGAGTTTTAAAAATATTTGAACTGTAATGAGTGAATAATACATCTGATGAGATGTAGTGTATTTCTAGTAGTGACTCAGTAAGGTAGTTATTGTGTAATTGCTGCTGTCTCATTGTGTATTGCTTTTTTTTTTTGGCAGTGCTGAGAATAGAACCCAGGGTCCCTCATATGCTAGGTAAGCACTTTTCCACTGAACTACATCCCCAGCCCTTCATTATGTATTACTAATCACATGTGTTCTTTCTTGCTTTCTTTTTCTTTCACTAAAAAAAAAAAAAAAAAAGCTGATATATTGCCGAGCTGTGCCTAGACTTGCTAAGTCACACTAATTGGAACTTCTCTAAATATAGGAGACTAGGAAGCCATAGACCCTGGATGGGGCAACCTAGATTCCCTGCCCCAACCTCTGTGCTGACTTGTAATTTTCACCAGTACAGACTCTCCAAGAAGCTCCTGTTACAAGCCACATTCAATTTACATGTAAGCACTCCTCCATTAGCACTCTGCCTTGGTTGAATTTATCAAATTAACTGTTTGATATGTTATGAAGGACAGAAAGAATTTGGCCTCAAAGAACTGGCAAGACTCACTGGGGTGAGTGAAGAAGGCATGGTGGCTGACAGCTTAAGAGGAAAAGGGTGACACCAGGTGCCAGAAAAGTTGGTGAAGTAGTCAGGGGAGAGGGTTTAAGATTTGAGGACTAACATCTTAGGGCTGACCCAGCTGAACTAAGTCCAGGTGATGTAAAAGTCTCTAGCCTCATCAAATGAGATGTGAAACTCTAGGAATTAGCTGATATGACATTATTTTATTTCATAAGAAGGAAATCCTTTGGAAACAGCCACCCAAGCATGCTTCAGCAAAAAGGCAAACTTCACTAAATGATTCATGGTTATATCAAAATCAGCAAGGATCTCAAGGTAAAAACTCTATATTTGCACCAAACAGTAATCTTCTTTGTTTTAATTTTTTTCTGGGACTTTTGTGGTAAGTTTCTCACGGAAGTCACCATTCCATTTTCCTGGATAATTTTTGCTTTTGCCTTTTGCAAAACTAGAAAAAGACCATTATTATATCTATTAACCACTGGACTAAAACTGTTGAAAGATTGGGAGGTGGATGAATTTCCCAGATTAAAAAAAACACTAATCATTAACAATATTAATTTAATTCATGATCATTTAATATTTAAGTCTAATGTACATATGAGCAATGCCTTCTTTTTATGGTAGCTCTGAACTTCTGTTATTTTTTCCTTTCCTTTTGGGGGTGACTCACCAGGGAAATTTTCCTGATTAACTTCTATTATCTTTGGAATAATTTTAACTTACTTAGTCTGTTACATACTTCAAGCATATGGGAAAAAAAGCTTTAAATAATGTCTATATACAAAGTGTAAGGGGGCTGCTGAAAACACTTAGATCTTTAAAAGATTTCACCATGAACTATACTGTGCTGTCTTTAGATTTTAAAATCAGTATCAAAGCTTTTATGACCATTTCCTCCTTGGGTATAAATTTCTTTCTATAACACTGTTTATTGAGAAGAAGCAAGTTTGTCCACTCACAGCCCTGGGGCAGAGGCAGGAACTCCCAGCTGCTTATTTATTTTCCAATAGACATTTCTGTTTTCTCACCGCCACCTCTGCCCCAGGGCAACTACTCCATTTCATGAATTTGAACATTCAAGGGCTTAACTTTGACTAACAGCCTGCAAACTCACATATTCAGCTTTAGTAAGCAACTTAATCCTGCTTCTATCTATATCATAGCCCTTGATGTCAGTTGAGCAAAGTGAATCTATCTGTGGGTTAATCCTATTTCAAAGAAAAAAGGTTGGGTTTTTTTTTTTTTTGGCTGGGGATTGAACCCAGGGCCTTGTGCATGCTGAGCACATGCTCTACCACAGATCTACTCCCTCAGTCCTAAGAAAAAAGGCTCTTAATACATTGAATTTTATTTCTCTTTGAAGCCTAAACTAATCTGGATGTTTAAATGTATTTCAGATATTCAAATCTGAACCTAAGTTATTCACCAAATACTTGAAAATGTGAAAAGGTTTTTTTTTTCTTTTCCCAGAACCAGAGGTTTTTCATCTTTCTGAGTCTTGTAAAACAACAATAATGGCAGAGATAACAGACTTTATGAATAAGATTACATGAAAAGTATTTACCCTCAGTATCTGTTGCATATCACCTCCTATGATAGGAATCCCTGTGAGTTCCTGGTGCCTACCACTGTACCTAGGAACTATGAGGCACTTAGGAAATGCCTCCTAAAAATTAATGAAATGTCTTCAGTACAGTGGTTTCTAATCCTTTTCTAGTCTCAGACTTCTCTAAGAGTCAGATTAAAGCTGCAGACCCTATTCACAGAAATACTCATGTGTTTACAAAATATTTCACATGACCTTAGGAAGTTCAAGGACCCCAAGATACTCACCCCTGGTGCATAGTTATGGATTACTTAGTGATTAAGAAGCTAAATGCTGGGGCTGGGGTTGTGGCTCAGTGGTAGAGGGCTTTCCTAACGTGTGTGAGGCACTGGGTTTGATCTTCAGCACTCCATAAAAATAAATAAATAAATAAATAAATAAATAAATAAATAAATAAAATAAAGGTATTATGTCCATCTACAACTAAAAAAAAATTCAGAAGAAGAAGAAGAAGAAGAAGAAGAAGAAGAAGAAGAAGCAGCAGCAGCAACAGCACCAGCAGCAACAGCTAAATGCTCTAGAGTAAGGATCCACAATCTAGGACCCCTGGGCCAAATATGGACTGCCCTTGTTTTTGTATGGCCAGTAACCTGTTTTTTTATAGTTTTAAATGGTTGAAAAAATTAAAAGAATAATAATATTTAGTAGCACATGAAGATTATATGAAATTCTTATTTTAATGCCTATCTACAGATGAAGCTGTGTTCATCAGTTAGACCTGTGTAATAAAAAATTGTAGATATTTGTTCTCTCTTGTTTCGTATAGGTACCTATTCAATATCTTCTTTCCCCATAAAGAATATTTACTATATAGCCATTTATAGAAAAGCTCACTGTATTTGGTTCTAGAGGATTCCAAAATATAAAATACTACAACTTCTGGAGTAAAGCATCAATTATACATAAATCCGCTGATGCGAAAATTTAATATCTTTGGCAAGATTCTACAAGTTGAAGAAGTTTGGCTGATATTCATGAGCATGTTCTTTTAAGCAGACATTAAATAAGGTTTTCAACTGTATAGATCTGTATAGATCACTCCTCAGTGATTGACAATGGGAAAAGAGTACTTGGAATCCTATAAAGGTAAAACTTTAGGAGCCACTGCATATTTGCCTTAAAGTGTTCTGTAGCTCCCTTGAATTATAAAACAATTCAGAGAAATATTAAGCTTCTTTATCCATTTATGTGTTGATGGACACCATGATTAATTCCATATCTTGGCTATTGTGAATACTGCTGCAGTCAACATGGAAGTGCAGGTATCTCCTTGATATAATAATCTGAGTAACTACGGTCTGCAACAATTTATGATATTTGTCAAAGTAACTAGAAGAGTCTGAAGACTCCCAATGAAAGAAATGATAAATATTAGAGAAGGAAATGCTAATTTACACTGATTTCATCATTATAATTCTAGGCATAAATTGCATTATTGTACTGTATCTCATAAATATGTACAAATATCATGTGTCAATTAAAGATTTTTAAAATAAACAAATTTAAAAAACTATGCCTCCCAAAAATATATCTAGTTTACACACGTATTAGGGACACTAACTTATAACTTAAAACATTATTCTTCAAGCTACCATAAAGATATAAAAATTCTGGGGGCTGGGGTTGTGGCTCAGCGGTAGAGTGCTTGCCTAGCATATGCAAGGTCCTGGGTTCGATCCTCAGCACCACATAAAAATAAATAAAAATAAAGATATTGTGTCCAACTAAAAAATAAATATTTTTTAAAAGATATGAAAATTCTGCATTTATGATGAATTGATCTTTGTGTCTTCCTAACAGAATATATCTATTTTTAGTTACCTCAATAATATCTGAGATCATAAACAATTACTGATGGATGAATGGAAAATACTTTAAGTCCCTTAAATGGCATCCTAGAATGAAGTCCATGGAATAACTGGGCCTTCCTTCTCTGAGCTCCTATCTAGAGGTGGATGACTAAACATTTTCTTTTATGGAAGGATAAACATTTGGTAACAATTTCTTGACTTGATTTTAATACCAGAAAAATAGCACTCTTAAATTTTACTAGCACTCATAATACCTTTGTTTTACTGTTCATTCACAAGCATTTATATATTATAAAAGGGAGCAAGCCTCTTTAAACATCATTGGGTTTACTTTTATCCTTTGATAATTTTAAAGCATATTGAAATGCATAACTTTAACTTCTATCAAACTTTTCCAACTTTTCACATGGAGCACAACTGAGTAATCTTTTTTCCCCCACAGTTTTTACTTGGTAATTTCCATATTCTTTGAGTGATGGTCTATGAGGACTGAAGTATCCCAAAGGCTGGCTGCAGGAGTCCCACATAACCTCCAGGCTAGTTAACTGGTCCCTCAATAATTGAGAGTTAGCTTTATAAACTGATGCAAACTGAGAGTGGTGTTTATGTACCAATCATACTTGCTAATGAATAATAAGTCATTGTGGTCCTAGAGTATAAGAAAAAAGTTCAAGGGTCTAAAGTAAATAATTGCCCTCACCTAGAACTAGCTCTTCTGACTTTAATAATCACAGATGTCTTCAAGTAAGAGGAAGAATTAAATGTAGGCAAACAGATGAAATATAAATATATTACTGTGGGTACAAGAGGTGTGAAGAATAGCATAAAAAAGAGTACAAACCATGGTTCTGATCTACCCTTATTTGGTGGAAGGAAAAGCTACAATAGAATACTTGGGATTATAATTGAGTACCTAAAAACAGATCAGCATAGGAAGAGGGCAAATGACTTCTTCCTCAGGAGGAAGTTTTGAGACCTCATAAGCAAAGCAAATTTGACTGTTTTGAGGAGAAAACCAGACCTGATCTAAAAATGATTTGTTAATGACCACCATGTAGGAAAGGAAAACTACTTTAAAAATCAAATTTGTGGCATGGATTGTGGTAATTTCACAAGTGTATGCTTGTCTCTAAGCTCTGATTTATTGTTGTACATAATAAATATGTACAGCTTTTTTGATGTATCACTCATACCTTGATAGCATTTTTAACCAAATTGTAGGCTAGTGGTAGGGTGCACCCCTCACATGCATGAAGCCCCTGGGTTCCATCTCTAGCACCAAAAATAATAAAAAAATTAGCTTGTTAACAAAGAATGTGAAACAAAATGTGGATTTTGTGGGGGAAAATGGGAAGAACTTACTATATAGTAAGGAACATACAGGAAACCTGGACACTATTTATAAACATATCAATGCAAGTCCAGGATAAATAGGAGGTATAAGTTAAAATTATCAGGGGTTGGACCAACACCATCATCACCAAAACAACAAAAACTACAACAAAATTGTACATGGCTATTTGAAAGATAGGTCTAATATGGAATAAAGAAAAGCCCATAGCTCTAAGAATATGGGACAATAGGTACAAATAAGAAATTAAGAGGTCCACAAAAATACTAATTCAATACCTCATTACTATTAGATCATAAATTTGTAGATGGTACAGCCTATTTTGTGTTCATTATTTTTATCCACCTCCTATCCATTTAATGTCTGGTATAGAGTGTATGCTCAATAAATATACACTGAATTGAATGAAAAGTGATTCCTAATATATTGTAACTATATTGAGATTAATTTTGGGGTAGCAAAATAAAGTCCAATTTGAACATCACAGTGCATAACAAGAAAAACAGAAACAAAATAAAACAAAAGTACTTTCAAAAGCAGTGTCAAAGTGATGGAATGTATATTAGCTTCTCTCTCTTTCCTGAGGTATACTTCAGGCAGATGGCCACTCCTAAATAATTTTTTTTAAAGATGGGAAATGTTAGATCAAACAGTATGAAAAGTATGAGGTATTTTATAATACATTCACACATACATATATGTATATGTTATGCAGTGACATGTATATATTTGTGTATTATGTGTATATATTTATGCACATTTATACATTATGCAATAATCAAATCAGGCTAGTTAATATATCCATCATCTCAAACAATCATTTATTTGTGGGAAGAATTCTAGTAGCTATTCTGAAATATACATTACATTATTGTTAACTATGGAAGGGATAACTGTAAAATTATAGATATTGAAGTCATGACCCATTATTCCTACTTTAACACTGATGAAACTGTCCTGCTGAATGATTAAATTAAAAACTTGGAGACTAAAGTCAAGGAAGTAAAAGGGCCAAGGAAAAAATAGCCAATAATTTGGCTCTTGCCCTCTATAGTCAGCCAGGGCCCAGAAAACAATGGGACCTGCAACTCTGGTGAGTCACCCAATGTGCCAATCAGAGGAACCAAGAGGACCCTAGAGAACAGGAAGCCAACCAGTGCACATTCTGCAAAGAGGAGGGCCATTAGAGATGGAAATGTCCCTGATGCTTCTAAAAGAAGCCACATATGGTCAGCAAGATCTTCACCCATCCAAGCAGATGGCACCACTTGTAGAGGAAAGCTAAAGGAGCCAGAGGCTTTGCACACATCCCAAGAGTGATCTCTGGGGAATCTCAGGTGACTCTTAACAGTAGATACTAACAAGGTCAGTTTTGTTCAATTTAGTCTTAAACACCCAGCAGCAGTCCTACAGGACGTTAAAAAAGGAAAAACAATAGTTTTCTTTAAATATAATAAGATGTATACTTATGTCAGCCCTACCAAAGGTAAGTAAAGCTGGAGGCTATAAAAGTAAGGGTTCTTGTGTGGAAATGCTTAATAATAAAGATCACAAAGAACTCTAGTGTTGCAAATTTGTCCTGAGTCAATTTGAGCCTGATTTCACAGACCTATGAATCTTCCTAACCTCCTATATTGATAAACTTGATCTATTTTTCACTGGTATGATTATGAGTTACTGCCCTCATTGTTTTCAGAGCCTAACTGAAATACTAATTGCTTTGTGCTAATTGTTTACAAAAAAAGTAATTCTTTGCTATCTTGTTTATTGTTGGCTTAGCATGATCCCTGCCCTACGTGTGCTTTGTCCAGTCACCTTCCATCTGCCACTGTGGACCTCTGGACTGCTCTGATGCTGAATGCCTATCTGCATCCCACCTGACAGAGAACAAGGACTTCAGGTCACTTCCCCCAACTTTGCCCTCTCTCAGCACAGCAGGAAGCAGGTTGGAGATGTTATCACCCTTTTTACCAAAAAAAAAAAAAATGGAATGTAGAAATTTACAGTGGGGGAATATACAAGTGTCCACTTTATGCCTTAAATATAACACTTGCTGCTCTGCCACTGTGACTTATTTTTAAAAGAATCTGTTTCTTTCTCTTCCTCTCTCCCTACTCCTCCCTAACCTCTTCCCCTCCCTAATCTCAGTGGAAACAGGATTACCTTTCTTCTCCATCCCAGGCAGAGTTATCTGTCCTTGAACACACACCCACCACAGGAACCAAGTAATTCTGACTTTGGGGATGGCACCAGAAGATCTCAGAAATGACTATCTCCCAAATTAACAAGTGTGTCACAACTCCAACAGAGAACACACAGAATGTGGCCTTTGAATCACCTCTTTAAAAGCCCACTGCTCTCCTTGATGAGCAGAATCACAACCTCTGGGACAGGAGTCCCCTGTGCTTCTCCTTTGCTAGCAAAGCAATAAACCTTCTTTTTCCTTTTTCTCAAAAAGCAAATTAATATTGAATAGATGCTTAAAGCCTATAAAAGCAATTTAAGAATATTGGAGGAACTACTTTTAAGATTATCAAATGGTGGGGCAACCACAGGTTTTTACATGAGGTCTCCTGGTGGCCCTCTCAGTGACAACTGCTAAACCATGTGCACTTATGCAAGAGGATTGTTTTGATAAGGGAAAAAATTATTCCTTATAGATTAGATTAACAAGCATTGGCTTTATTTGTTGATATTTTCTTTATCCTCCTTCAGGGAGAAAGATTTTCATAGAGCCCTTCAAATTCTCAGCCTTCATCTCACTTGTGATCACCAGTAAGCAATTTTGAGATAGCTGACTGGTAGCTTAGACTTTGACCAGGAACAGTAAACCTAACAGGCCCACATGGTCTCATTAGTACCAGGCTCTAACAGACTGAGCTAACCAGTCCCAGAGGAAGAGAACACAAAATGGGCCAAGAGGAGATTACATTTAATTTATCCCATGGGTATACATAAGGGAGGATAAAGGGACAATGTTGAGATTTGTTACCATTGAAGGAACTGAGCACTGTAAAAGATATCATGTACAAGTACCCTCTGTTTGGTTGCGAAAATGTAGCGTTTTCACTTAACTTTTGAAACAAACAGATTTCATACTTCCTATTAACAGAGCTGGGGCAAGGCAGCACACCTACTGCTAGTGGTTTTATATTATTATAAAAGGAGCTTTAAGCTGTGTGACATACACAGTCACAGGAAAGGACCTGAGTCATGAATAACTACTTTGGACCAGTAATTGCAATTAGGAGTGAATCTAGGATCTGTGGGGTCTGAAGCTCAGACCACTGGCTGGAAGGAGAGAGCTCTTAGGACTTAGAACACACAAATACCTTTTGAAAATTTTATGACCATCTTTAAAAGATGTTACTCTTGGGGCTTGGGTTGTGACTCAGTGGAAGAGCGCTTGCCTAGCATGCGTGAACACTGGGTTTGATCCTCAGCACCACATAAAAAAATAAATAAAGATATTGTGTCCATTTACAACTAAAAAATATTAAAATTTTAAAAAGACATTATTCTTGGAAGGAGACCAAGCAAATGTGGGGCCCTGAACCTTCACTCGCGGAAGGTAACTTCACCTCTGGAACAATATGTGTTGAACAATTAAAAACATAAGATTCAGCTGCTGTATCTAAAAGTAAAATCTTTTAGAAAATGTAATAATATCCATATGAAATTTGGGGTTCATAACATAGTAGCACTCCAAGCACTCCTGGGATGTGATATGGTCAACCTCAGTCAATGTGAAAATTCACATGATAATGATAATCCTCATTATATTAAGAGCACATTAACCTTATTTCTAATTACATCACTTTACAAAACAATGTGACTATATTGAGGTGAAAAACGAAATAGCTTAATTTATTATTCTGTGAATAGGTAAACTGAAAAGCCTGCTGCAAACCCTTCATTAAAATGTACTGTCATTTCTGTACTGGTGAGGAGACTAGCAATCTGGAATATGGATGTGTGGATTCAGTTTGATATGACTACAGTCATGTCGAGTTATGACCACCATGATTGCCCCTGTGTCTAGGGGGTCAATTTTTCTTCAAGAGTTTCCCAGCAAACTATAAATAGACAAAAAGCTTTACAAAGGCAAATGGAGCTTTACAACCAGACCCTGGTGCCAGAAATATGCTTGACCCTTTGATGTTAATCTAAGATAAACCAGGTACATTCTGGCTAGGACGAAGTCATTTTTGTCCTCACCAATATGTATGCACTTCCCTGTGACCCAATTGTGGGGATCCAGCTGGTCTCAGTTGCTGCCCAGGACTACGCTTCTGTCATTACATCCAATTACACTCTGTGCAATCCTGGATTTGTCTGCATCTTTCTTTGGTCTCTAAGCACTCTGGGGCCAGTCCTCCTGTATTAGGACCAAGCAATAGACATGGTTTTCTTTTCTATTAAGTCTTCAAAATGTCTGGCCCACCCTTTTCATAGTAAATTTTAATACAAAATAAACCAGGACAATAACTACTCTTTATTACATAAATATATTGGTGGATAAATTGAGTTAATGTGAACTAGAAAAATTGCAACTAATAGAAATATGGCAAATGTAGAATATATCTTGGTGAGGGAAGGAGATTATCCTCTTGTTTTTGTCTCCTAAATTATTTAACTACTTATTTTCAAAAATAAAAAAAAATATTTTCCAATTTTATTTCCAGCCACATAAAACTGTTCTAGTCCAAAGTTTCATTGAGTAATATGTTGATACCTTATAGTGCTTAATTAAGTAAAGAAGAAAAACATTAAAGGCATTGGAATCTGAAAATAATATTTATTATTATGTAATTAATTAGTACTATCCCTTCCTCCTATCTACTTGACTTCCTATTTTTTTTTTATTTTGGTTCTGAAGTGTTGCATCACTTCCATACCTTACTATATTAATGTAAACATATGATCCTATTTCTGAGAAATATATTTGGTAGATAGAAATTTAAAATGATGTAAAAAGGGGAACAGGGGTCCAGACAGACATCAAATGATTCAATAGAGGAAAAAGAAAAATCAAGGAATGGAACGCTTGTTTATATCCTTTATGGTCTAGATTCCATAACTTGGCCTCAGGAATGAAAGTCATGAAAATAGCAGAATCACATGACTTGGCACACCTTAATGAAACCTCAAATGTGCTGAACTACACCCTCTATATAAATCATCAGGTGAATATACTCTCCTGGGTCAAGTTCACCTATATGTCAGCATCAGCTTCCATGTGAATCACCACATTCAAAGAAAGAAACTAAAGGAATTTTCCAGATATGGAAAGATCTCGAGATGCAAAATGTCTAAATAAAAATATTCTAATAACCTTATAACATCATATCTACTTTATCTACACATGCACATACAAACATATATGTACATATATTTGTACACACAGACACATGCATCACATCCATTAGTGAGAATCCTTCCTCCCAATAACTAAAATTCCTAGTTGTGAAACTAAAATTTTCCAATTTTAGTTTTGCTTGAGAGTAATCCAGTATGTCTACTTTTCCTAACATTCTTCAACAATGCTCATGTTTGCCTTCTGATTATGAAAAGGGGGAGTTTTTAAAGTTAAAATTCTTCTTCTTTTTTTGCTGTGAATATTACAAGCAATCTCTGAAATTGCACTAAAAAATACTTGGGAGTCACGCCCTTTGTTTCACTTTCTTAATAAAGCCAACAAACAGCTTTCAGGGTGGATTTTTATAATAGCAAATGTCAACGCAGACCTGTTAAATACAGTGAACAAACTTGCCTGCTGCAGCAAGCATTCCACACAAATCGACTAGGTGTGGCTTTTATTCATTGTTCAGTCACACTGAACAGAATCTGCTCTCTAGTTACCATCCCATTGAGGTTGACATTCCCTTTATCTATGGGCTTATAATAAGCAAACCATATTCAATCTTGCAAAGGCAGATGTGCTTTTCTGGTATCCCAGAAACAGATCAAAGTATGCTTTGTAGAAAGACCTGAAGTTTAAGCCAGTAATATAAATGGGTCTTACTGGGAAACCATACAAATATAAGAACTAGAAATATTTTAAACAAAAGCTTGACTATTTTAGGGACAAGTATTCAATTGTTGGTAATGGGGTGACTAAGAGAGCAAGAGTTGTTTGGTGGAGAGTCGGTACTAGGGAAATTAAGTAAAATTAAACTTTACTTCTGTAATTATTTCAGGATCAGGATCCATAATGAAAAGATTTCTTCCAGATCAGACTGGTAAATGCCACTTAAAATCGTTTGCATTAACTCAATTACAGAACATCTATGAGGCAGCTTCCTAGGCCACAGAGCAGGAGCATATCAGCTACAGCAGGCTTAGAATTTTGTACACATAATAACTGCAGAAATTAATCTTTTATCAGTTTATCACATCACAACAGTTATCATTAAATAATCTCTGAGGTAAAAAAGTAATTTCTAATTGTTCCCTGGGATCTTCTAAGTAATGCCTTGTATCTTGTGACATGCCATAAAATAAATTGTACTCCTGTGAGTCATATCAATCATCATCTGCAGTCTAAAATCTGAAATTATCACCAATGAAGAAAAAACCAAAGGAAATGCATTCTACTATAGAAATCATGTTGAATCAAATTAGACAGCACAAATCAAGAGGCTAGAAAACTTAATGAATTTCTTATTGGACTCTAAAAAAAAAAAAACACTCCCTACTCCTCCAGTGTGATCCCACATGATCAATAATGCAAGAAGGATTGAGACTTTGAATGGACAGACTCTGGCAGAAGTTGAATGGAAGGTGTATAGTTACCACTACTTTACCCTACAACTTGCTCTCTGATTCCCTGAAGCAGGTCATTTGACTGGTGCCCTGAACTAGCCCTTGACCTTTGAAAAGAGATTTGCTCTAACACTATAAAATATGGTGGGCTCAGGTGTTTGACAATAAAATCTTGCTCCCAATCCTTGCTCAATTTGAAAGTAAGACATCCCATAAGAGGATGAGGGTAGCAATGTTGAGTTAAACGTTCCTTTGTCATAGTCACTTTTGAAGAATATTCCCGTAACCTCATTCTAACTCCTAGGAACCATTCTTCTATTCTGTGTGCCTGTGAGTTCAACTTGTTTCAAGATTCCACATACAAGTGAGGTCAGGCAGTATTTCTTTCTCTATCTGGCCTATTTCACTTAGCATAATGTTTTCCAAGCTAATCCATGTTGTCTCATTTAATAAACTATACAAATATCATATTTACATTGTACATCTTAAACATATATACTTTTATTTGCCAATTATATCTTAATAAAATGGAAAAAAGTAAAAGCTCCTCTGGTTTATTCTACATTTTCTGGACTCACCAAGCATATTCACTTCTGTTTTGTACATATCTAGGAGCCTTTGTCTTCCTTCCCTACTCCTTTAGACCCAGGGAGGAAACGCAGTGTGTGAAAGCCCAGGAAAGAGTTTCGGTAAGGAGTTGACAATGAAAAGTATTAGTGAAGGTCAAACAGGAGCTCTGAAGAGGCTATTGGTGATCTGAGAACCAATTTATCAACATAATTAATTAGCACTGGGTTCCAAGGCAAATATTTTGGCAAACTAAGAGTACAGGACATGAAATATATTTAGTTTACCTAAATCTGTCTAGACATTCTGGAAAAAAGAATATCATGGTGCAAAACATCAATGCCCCTCTCAACTATTTTTTGCATTTATGTATACAGGCATGATAGTTAAAGGGTGTTACATTAACCCAGATTTCCTTGAATTCTTAGAACCAACTTTATAATAAGGTTTTGCTGACAGCAGATTGTCCTATTCTCATATTTTCTTTGCATCTAAATAACACATGTATCTTTTGGCTTTCAGTGTTTATTATATAGTCACTGATGGAATGGGTAACAAAGAAAGGTAACAGTTCTTTCAAATTTATCTTGTTAATTTTAAAAATGTTGGCTAGCTGGAATTAGAATGAGACACCATTGTGCTAAATCTGAGAGCTGAAGAATTGTAGCAAAAAGGGGACAGTTTTCAATTCCCTCTAAGAAGTGTTGGGCCAAAATGCAACATTACATTTGAAGGTATCAGGACAAGATAAATTCTCAATAGGACAATATGAACAGATATAGCTTAATTGCTTTCTATAAATCCATTTAAACTCACTGATCCACAAAATACTAGACACTTATTAATTTTACTAATTTTGTGCAGAAGGAAACTCTGTATTTAGGTTAAGTAGTACAAACCACCACTGAATAACTAGCTAGTATTCCTCAAGAATGTTAAGGTCATTCGAAATAGGAAACAACTGAGAAATGGTTACAGATCAGAAGAGAGAGGGGAGACAGAATCCAAACAAATGTACTGTGGTACTGGTATCCTGGAGAAGACACTAGAATAGAAAGGGAACATTATTGGAAAACATGGTAAAGTGGGAATAAAGCCAGCAGTTTAGTTAACAGTAATATGAGAATCTCAATTTCTTGGTTCTGATAAGTCTGCTATGGTATTTTAAGATGTTAACGGCAGGGGAAAGCTGGGGTGTAGCTCAGTAGTAGAGCACTTACCTAGCATGTTCAAAACTCCAATTCCTGTAAAAAACAAAACAAAGCAAAACCCCCCAACATAAAACAAAACTCTGGAGAAACTGGGTGAGGGGTAATGCAGGCACTCTCTGGCCTGCTTTTAAAATTCTTCCAATGAATCCAAAATGACTTTAAAATAAAAAGTTTATTTAAAAGGCAACAACAAAACTGTCAAAGAATAGAGAATTTTGTTTGAATTAATGTCCTAGAATTCAAAGATTTCCATAATAATAATCAATCTTTATAATAATAATCAATATTATTTATAAATAATAATCAATTATTTATAAATAATAATCAATCTTTCTCTTCATCTTAAAATGCACTTGCTCCTTTGTTAATATTCTTCTAGGAATCAACTCATGCATAAATGCAACCAGGATTTCAATCCCATGCACCTGATTGCTCTCTTCACATGCACAGCTCAGAAGTGTCAATGAACATGAGCTGAGTCCTAAATCCTGTAGTAACTAGCTTTCCAAAGGCCTACAAGGTTATTCCAATGTAGATATATATGCTTCGAATAAAGTACATGAGGCTGGGGATGTAGTTCGCTGGTGACACACTTGCTTAGCTCACATGAGGCCCTGGGTCTAGTTCCCAGCATCATAAGACAAACAATATGCACTGTCAACTTTCAGACAGCTGTGACTTACAAGTGATGACATCTGAGCATTTTGGAGCATAAGCTGCATCTGCTGGGCGAACATGGCTGCTGCAGTCTTCTGTTGAATCAGATTGTTACGTCCATTAATCTCCAGCTGCGTTTTTAAGTGTGGAGGAGGGTGAAGGTACTTGCAATTCTCGCGAGTACACCGACCCTAATAGTGAAGAATTAGACAAAGTTTTTATTTAGTATTTCTAACAATCTTACATGGTTGAGGAAATAAGAGCTTATTTATTAAGTTCTTATCATGTGCCAAGAACTTTCATAAATGTTTTCCATGAATTAACTTATTTCATCTTCATAAGTGTAAAACTGATACTCTTACAATCTTCATTTTCTAGGCCAGGAAACTGAGACTAAGAGAGGCTAAGTGACTTGCCCACGCACACACAACTAAAAAGTGACAAAACTAGAACTAAAACCCAGCTGGTCTGATTCCAGAACTCCTTCTCTTAGCCACTCTGCTCTGCTTTGGTATGTATCAAGTTATATTTAGAACATAAAATATTGTGAATATTATGTCATAAAATTTATATAAATTGCAAATTTAAATAAAAATCATCCATCATGAGTTGGCAAATCATGTGTTTTTAAAGAAGACTTGGGATTTGAATCCACATGTTTAAGTAACCAAGAAAATTCAGGGAAAACATTTAATAACCATCCACACATAGATATATAAATTTTGGATTCCATTATTTGAGGGCAATCTAGGAGCTCTTTTCCCAAAATCCACAATGTGAAATACATCCTGAAATCCACTGACATTCTGTTAATCAAAAAATAAATCCTTATATCTGGCAGCCAACTTTTTCTTCAGGCTCTAGAAGCAAAGGCCTACATTACTTAGATAATTGAAACCAAAGTATATTTTAGATTCTCAGCTATTTGGATGTCTTATTGATGATTTAAACACATTCAAGACAGGATAACATGTCAGTTCCACAGAATCTAACATGCCTTTGGTGTCACCTAAACACTGACATGGCTGCCAATTATGGTGTTTACTATGTGGTAGCAAAGAATGTCACCGGACTAGCTGTTTATCACATTATCATGTAAACCATTGTTGTTTTCAACTCATGAGCACTACATGCAGCAGCTAATAATTATCTCATTTGGATTACTAGGTCCACTATAATTCTTTTATGGCAAACACAACCGCAAGAAATTCTTATTCCTATAGATACTAAGATTCTTTATAGTGCATGAGGATATTGGGAGAGGAAGAGAGAGAAAAATGACAATTTTTTTTTGGACTCAAGAGTGCAAGTTGCTATGCCACCTGAATTCCCAGGAGAAAATAGAGTTAGTTTACCAAGTGTTTTTCATTCAACACATGCTATGCATTTTTCTTATTTATGATGCTTAAGTAGTTTAGGCAATCACTTCTCCATATTTATTTTTCTTGCCATGAAAGCATTCCTATAAGTTCACTGGGAATCCAGGTGTGGCCTTCAAAACTTTTATAAAGCTATATATAATGCAAACTTTTTGATGGGGGGTACTTCACCCATTCATTTTATTTTTATTTTTTGAATTTTCAGGAGAAGAATTTATTAGTGCATTACAGGTGTACATAATAGCTGGGTTAATTTCCACATCATCATACGTGCATTGAATCTCTTTTACTTTTTCATTCATTTAAAAATATTTAAAATATTTTAAATTGCACATAAGAATCATGCCCATTTATGGCATGCAGTGTAATATTTCAATACATGTATACAATGTGCAATGGTCAAATTGGCGTAATTTGTCTATCACCTTAAACATTTATCATTTTTTTGTGTGTGCTAGGAACATTCAAAATCCTCTCTAGTTAGCTATTTTTTAAAACATACAATTAATTATTGTCAATCATAGTTACCTTACTGTGCTATGGAACATTAGCAGTGATCCCCTATCCAACTGCATCCATTAACCATATTAGATCACTGGAATCAGGTAGCTCTATTGTTTTCCCTCCCTGGCAAGAAGTGGAATATAACTTAAACTTAGTGCCAGAAATGAAAAGGTACACTGTTGCTTTCTATGGTGGATGTCTTTTTGTTTCTCCTTTTGATCATTTAGATATAAGCAAATTTAAATGATTTTCAAAGTCTAATAACATTTCCACTTCAATTTGCCTTTATATTTCTCTGCAAATCCTGGAAAAAAAGAATTTATAGGTTGAAAGAATTAAGAATGGTATTAACTTAATCCTCTTGAATTCTTACAAGGAGACTAGGGATAGCTATATAATTTCAGCACATGTAGGGACTGTAAGGAAATCCTCATCTGTGCTAAAAATGACAATAAAGAGGTTTTTTCAAGATGAATGTGTTCCAAGGTAAGCCATTAGCTTCGTTTTTACATCTATCATATCTTGCAGCAAGGCAAAGTTGGTCTCAGGATTTTAGTGTATACATCTTCCACCCTCCGCCCACATAACTGAGGTTATCTGGCTTAAAATTCACCTCCTGGAGGAGGTATGGCACTTAGTGACTTTCACCATCAGGCATGCTAGTTTATATTTCTACTTCAGGCTTCCTCCTCCTCCTCCTTCCACACCCCAACATTAAACATTTCCCCAAGGCTCAGGCCTAAATCCTTTGCTGTCTCTTCTCATCTCTTTTCCCTGGAGAAATGAAATTGTTCTAAAGTTTCTCTAAAGTTTCATCCTGCCCTGCAACTGTTCAGGTCTTAAATCTCTATCTCTACCTCTGACCTCTCTTCTGAATTTCAGACCTTTGCATCACCAGTTGCAGCAGCATTTGAAGATACTGCCCCCCAACCAGGTCTAAGTGCCTCACTCCTGACCTTCCTTCTCCTTTTCTTATCTTTCATCTTGCTGCTTACGCACATTCAGGGCCATTGCACCAATCCCTAGGCTTTGGGGCACTCACATAGCAGCAGTGAGAAAAAAAATTAGGCAGCTGTTGAGCAGGATCGCCTTAGGATTACGAAGCCACCTAGTGCTTGTTAACACAATTAGTATATATGGTCACACAATACAATTTCTAACCCTTCTGCAATGCACACACAAACATCACACACACACACACACACACACACACACATATATAAAGACTGTCTTTTAGTTTTTTTTTTTTTAATGTGGTGTTGAACCCAGTGCCTCATGCGTGCTAGGCAAGTGCTCTACCACTGAGCCACAACCCCAGCCCAAGATCATCTTTGTTACTCACAAATTCCAAATAATACATTAGTTTTTTAAAAAGAAAGAAAAAAGAATAATTGGGATTTCATTATTTGTGAGAACTTAGAAAGTTTTAATACCATTTGGAATGAATGCAATCAGAGAAGAAGAAAGGGAGGGAGTATAGAATATTTGGCACATTTTCTGCCAACCCAGAGATAAAAAATTGAACATGCCTTTGTGCTTTTATATCATTGTTCCTTACACATAGCAACTTTAGTTTTCACTTATAACATTTTTACAAAGCGAAAATGGTAAACAAATAGGAAAAAAAGGATAATCATGCCTTAAAAATTACAAGTTGGGCTATAAAACTGAAGTCTGGAATATGAGGAAGCAAGAGATTTAAAAAACATATTCATCTTAGTTATGAGATTTTACTTGATTTATAAAGCATTCTTTTTTGAATGACAGAATTCATAATTTAATTCTATAACAATGCAAATGCATAGCAATACCATTTTACCAGAGACTGCTGTTTATGTTAAAGAAAGCTTATAAAATAAAAAAAATCTGCATTTTCTTTCAAAACAATAGATGAGGAGAACAAGTAATTTAATATCTAGGTTATCTGTGGAATACAATGTTACAAAAGAAAACCAAGCCTCTCATGTTTTTTCAAAATGTCTTTAGAACTCAGGATAATGTATCTATGTGCAGAACACTTGGTGATAATCAACCTCCTCTAGACAGCATTTTGTGGGGAACAAGCTTTGCTTTTGATATTTGGTAACACTTTCTTTTCATCATTGCAGGGGATAAAGACTGTGGTAGATTAAGTATGGATGGGATGAAGTGTGGAAGGGGCAAGGATTGTCCCAACAGAGTATGTAATCACACATTATACTTGTATTTTGGAAAAACCTATGACTAGAAAGTTCCAATGATTTTTCTGAGCTAACTAAGCACTCTAAGTGGGCCACAAGATATCCCACCACAGTAAATCTATAATAGCCCAGAAACTATCTTGAGTCTTAAAAAAAAAATCACTTCTCACTTTTCCCTAGCTAAGTCGATGGTGTCCTAAGCTCTCTTTCTTCCAATCTAGACACAAAAGGTCAGAAAGGCCATGTATTAGTGGAAAGTATTAGATTATGTAATTTATCAAGGACTCAGAAATGTTATACCTGTCACAATTGCCACCTTTCACAGAGGTGCCTATATCCTAAAAACATCAGCTAAGGCTAGTCAAGATATATTAAACCAGTCTCTCTCTCTCTCTCTCTCTCTCTCTCTCTCTCTCTCTCTCACACACACACACACACAATCTCTCTCCTTCCCTTCTATACATACAAAGTTAAAGAAATGTAAGAGATGAGTGTGAAAGTTCATTTATGCTCGCCTCAATTTCTCTCCTTTTCCATTTCCTTTTGACATTAAAAACATGTCATTCTCTTCTGGTCTTTCATTATGTTATTGAGTTAAGAAAATACCACAGTGATTCAATAGGAAAGTAGTTCACTGCTGAAGTAAGTGCTCCTATACCTATGAATCTTCTAGCTCCCTTTTCCCACCTACTGTCTTAGAAAATGCAGCCAAAAAACAGCAGGAGGGAGGAATGGTCAATGACATTTCTGAATTACATCTGCATGGAATAGTTGATAACAGACAGAGGAAAAAGTTGCGGAGCATTTATAAAACCTCCCAAATTCAATCTACTGCCTTTTTCCAACCTTCAGGCTTTTCACAAATGAATACAAAGCCTCTGACTGAGAAAAATAGCATTGTAGTGATTCAAATCCCACCTAAGTCTTGGGAGTTATGAGAGTCAGATTCTGTCAGATAACAAGACTTCCCATGCACTTGGTGGTAGAAAAAGCCTGTGAAAAGTACTTTTTTTTATGTTCATGAGAAAGCTCTACCATCCATCAAAATAAGAAAAGGACCCTAGGAAGCTGAAAACTACCCTTTGTCAGTCACAGTATCTTAACAAAAACAGCTGTTGGCAGAGTGACTTGCTTCTTCAAATACATTTGAAGTTATAGGGGAAAAAACCCAAATGCCCTCTCTCAAATATAATTATAACTGGATTATATTTTCAAAGACATAATCTCACCAATCTTCCCTACTACCAAGTTAAAACTTAAATGTTAAATAAATAGACCCGTCAGATGATTTGGACTATGAAGAAAATATTGTTACTGCATTTTAACCATCATGTGTTAAATGAAATATCCTATTGATAATGTTGCCCCAATGTAACATACTTATGTGTATATACATGGCTTTTCAGAGTAAGTAATAGGAATTTGAGCATTAGAAATCATAGGTACTATGTTGCCTGGTTCCTGCAACAATCACAGACCTATTAAAGTCTAGGAAAAACCTGAAAGAGCTAAAAGTGAGTCAACATTGGCATACATTGGGCATTAGCCAGATATCAGCATAGAAATGGCAAATTTTCCATTTTCTTTCTCTTAGAATTCTGTCTTGGTCTGGAGTTGTGGCTCAGGGGTAGAGCACTTGCCTTACACATTGTGAGGCACTGGGTTTGATCATCAGCACCACATAAAAATAAATAAATAAATAAATAAATAAATGTATTGTGTCCATCTACTGTATTTATAAAAATGGAAACAATCTACACCATTTTCTCCTCCATATAGTATATCATAAATAAGTATTGATGTTATGCACAGTACCCTTAAACTTCTGCATACAACTTTTCCTTTAAATTTGAGATGTAAGAAATCTGGTGAAAAAAGTCTTACTAAATCATTTCCTGAATATACTGAAGGCAAGACTCATGAGGTTGAACATAGACCCCCATGAAATGGGCCAGCCAAGTGCCCCCCATTTCAGTCAGCACTGTAGTCCCCTTCCTCATGGTGGTGGAACCCTGTTTTCTTGATATAATTCATATACACATATACAGAACAACGACTTTCATGCAAATGAGCTATCCAATTTGAATAGGCAAGAACCTGGGAGGAATGAGATGGACATCATTACCCTAGGTACATGTATGAAGACACAAATGGTGTGACTCTACTTTGTGTACAACCAGAGACATGAAAAATTGTGCTCCATTTGTGTACTATGAATTGAAATGCATTCTGCTGTCATGTATAACAAATTAGAACAACTTAATTAATTAATCAGTTAAAAAAAAACCTGGGAGGAAATAAGAGAATCTTCTTACCTAGTTGTCCTCAAGAAAGCTTTTCAATTGTGACCTCCAAAAGATGAAGGGAGGGTCAGCCTCAACAATTACACTGTTGTTCAGAAGTAGTCTGCTAAGATTATTTGATTCTCAAAATTGAAACATTTTAGGGCTCAACCGGATTTTGAGGAATGTCTTGTGCACCTCTATCTGAGAAAGTCAAGGTCAAAAGGGTGAGGTGACTTGTCCTAACTCACAAGCAGTTCAGCAAGCCATAAAAGACAAGTTTCCAGGATCTCATTATCCAACATAGACTCTCAGTTCAAAGGATTCTTCCCCTACAAAGATTTTCCTGAAGCTATCTCCCTACCCCCACATCCCTTATCGCTCCCTCCTTTGCGCCTCCAACTGTACCTGTACTCAGATTACCTAGTACTTATCACTGAATACATCGATAAATTGTTTGCATGCCTATCTCCCCTATTAAAGTTTGAGGCCATCTAAAGGTGGAACTGTACCTTCCTCATCTTTTGAATCTCTAGGGATGTGTCTGTGCCTGGTGAATAGCAGCCCCACCATATGAGTCTGTTGGACTTTGTGAGAATAATTTCATAAGGCCTACCTACCATTTAGAAGCCTAATCGTTTCTCTTACTATTTCCTTTCATAAAGTCTTTCTTCTCCCTTCAACACATGATTGAAGCTATTCCTGGTTGTCTCCTCCAAATGAACCGCTATCCTATTTAGGTCTAGAAAATAGCTAATTTTTTCATTATTGTTGTTATAACTAGAAGTCCTGAGGAATATGGGATCATTGTAGCTGAAAAAGCCTGGTAGTTTAGTATAGCTGAACCAGAAGTGACATGAATCCATGAGGCACACAGACACAAGCCCTAGTCTAATTTCAGGGGTCTCTGGCCTCAAGGGCTCCCAGGATATAGGGTCCCATAGGCTGTATAGAAAAACCAGTAGCTGATCCATATCTAATCACCACCTGAGACTGCCCAAGGGGAGCCCTGAATTTCCAGGGTCAGTTTACAACAAGCTGTTTCTCTAACTGCCCCACCTCCACCCAGAATTTCTCAGAACAAGCTGTAGGTCAAATTCCCTGAAGCTACTTAGACAAAGGTGGAATACATGGCTTTAGGAAAATAACAGCAGGTGGAGCCTTCTTGTGGATCTCTACTGCATACACTGACTTACAAGAAAAATGTTCCACCTACATTCTACTTCAGTCACATTAAACATTTATTTTCAAATAACCGTGAGCTTGAGATTTTTCTTTGAAATTTTTTAGAGAGCAGATATCACTAAAAATCTCAGTTGCTATTTACAGGGAAAGGAAGCCTGCCTCACCAACACCCTGAATCTTCTTCTGGCTCCCCTCCCTCTCCCAAACACACTTTTTACCCCTGCTCTAATCGAATACCTTCAATTGCTTTAGAAAAATATTAACCAGATGTTTGGTGAATAACAAGCTCATCGAGAATGCATCATTCTGTTTACAAAACAGCCAGCCAGAATAAAAGTAAGACCCCAAAGACAACAAAGCACATTGGCACCTAGCTACCAAAATCCAGAAGGCATTCCTCATGGTAAGTATCCATAGAAGCTGTCTTTAGAGCAGCTGATGGCAACTAACATAAAATGTCGTGAAATACAGAAAAAAAAAAGGAAAGCAAAGTAATGGCATTCAATTTGCTACTCTAAGAAAGAAAACACACATAAAATCACACAACCAAAAAGCTACTTACCCCATACACTTCATTATAAAACAACAAAGCGTTATTTCTGGCCCATAAGTCAAATCTCCTGTCCTAATGGTTCTCTCACTCCCTTTTTCTAGACAGCCCATCCAACATCTACCAGAGCAGTTTACAAACCAGGACAAAAAGGACACCAGCTGCTTGTACCCTTTCTTCCCGGCTAGGGCTCCTGCTTAGAATCCTATCTGGGGATGTCAGATTTATCAAATAAAAAACACAGGGCTCCCAATTAAAATTGAATTGCAGATGAACACTGAATATTCTTTTAAGTATGCCCCATACAATATTTTCTCTGGCAGTCCTCTCCCTGGTGAGTTGAACTAAATAAACTCAAATTCTCCAAAACCCATTTTATCTACTTTACCACAAAGTCCTAGGCATCCCCCTCCATGTAATTCCTGATCAGTCAATCAGTTGCCCAGAGTGAAGCACAAGGTACTCAAAGCACCAGCTTACCTGACCAGCTGCAAGAAATCGAAGGAAGTTGACTGTTGGAGAAGGCAATTTTTTAATTCCATAGCTCCTCCCACCAAAAGCTTCACACCAATCACTTACCTTATCAACCACTCCACCTTCCCACCCACAGAAGCAAAACTGGACTAAAATATGTCCAAGAGATCTTTTCTGATCTTGATGCCTGCTGGAGCTCCCTCTTTAGGTTAGGACGCAGAGGGGCATGGTGTGTGACTCAGACCTCTAATTTTCTTCTATTTTTGTGGTGCTGGAGATAGAATCCAGGGCCTTGTGCATGCTAGGCAAGCGCTCTACCACTGAGCTGCACCCCCAGCCTGCTTCCAAATTCATACAACAGCTTTTTTCAAAAAAAAAAAAATTGTAGCTGTAGATGGACAGCATGGCTTTATTTTGTTTATTTTTATTCAGTGCTATGGATGGAACCCAGGGCCTCACACATGCTAGGCAAGCACGCTACCACTGAGCTACAGCCCCAGTCTGATAAAATAATTTTTGAGCATATAAACTGTTACATGAAGATGAGGCTTTTATGTTTTTTAAGTTTTTTTTTTTTGTGGTGTGAGGGGGTGGCAGGGGGCAAGTGAACATTTTCTTTTTCTTAGACCTGTCTAGAATACTGAATTTCAAGCACAAGTCATCCATTATAGTCCAGGAAAATGATTGATTAGCATCATGTTTCTATAAACACATAAGATCGATGCAGGTACATATTCAAAATATGCAGATGAATAACCATTATTTGCATAGATATCTTTTTCAGTCAATCTTTGATTGTTCATATTAAAAGAGAGGGAGAAAAGTTGAGGGGCATGGCTAATTCTAACTAATAAAGTAATATATTCTGGGAAAAATAGCAATTCATAATAGCCCCATATTTCTGAATACAATTTTCACAAGAAATGGTGATAATGAACATTTAGGAATCAATTGCTAGACACAGTCCTGAATTTATTTTTTATTAAGAAAGCAGATGCTTCCACTGGAATTATCAAAGATTCAGGATTAATAAGGTCAGAATGAATGAAATTGTACAATGCTGTGGAAGTTGAGATGTCTAGAGACAAATCATAGAAACATTAAGTGATAAATCTGGAAAGGCTCTTGGAAATCTTTTAATCCATTATTCATCAGAGTATGTACAGAGACCACTAGTTCCAGAGAGGATTCTCAAGAACTAGGTCTCCTGGTCAAATAGGTAGAAAAAAATGGTGTACTGTCTTGCTCTAGTCTGATGATATGCAAGAGCATAATAAAGGTTCTCACATCTCCTAGGGGAAAGAAACTTGTTTACTTTATTAACCCAGAATTTTCCAACATTGTTCAATAACAGAAACTACCCCTACACCTTTTCATCAAAGGCCGGTTGACATCTCTCCATAGAATACCCTTATGAAAATACTGATCTAACTCACCTTCCTCAGGGTACAGGTAAAGAAAGTGAAGCCTAAACAAAAGTGTGTGATGTTTATAGTTTTCTTCTCACTTTCATTTTGACTTCTCTCCTAAATTGAAAAACAGAGTGAAATCCAAATAATTGGATCTTTCATTGAAAGGATACTTTTGCCTATACTTCATCTCTCAAAAAATAACAAGGTGGATATTTTTTCCTATGGTTGCTACAAAATAATATCCCACAATCATCCTGCCAACACCCCTTTCTGAAGCTGTAAATTTCATCAGATCTCTCCAAATGGCCGCTGTCTTTCTTCTTTTGTTTAAAGGCTTCACTCAGGCTACTCCTGAAATAAAAACTTCAAGACTTCTCTAACTGGCTTTCCTATACTATGACTTCTTTCCCTTGAAACCAAGCCAGTTATTTTAGGTTTTCCATGACTTAAGGGTCTCAAGTGAGTTTTAGCTGTACTAAAACATAGGAAGTGGGAAAGTATTTGGCAATCCCCACAATTCCTACATGTTTTAGTTATGCACTAAGCTTAAACATTGGGGTTTCTACTTGGCAAAATTAAATTTCCTGTCTCTAAGTGAAAAGAAAGTTTCAAACAAGAATTTAATTTAGACAAACATCTTACAAAGGTGTAAGAAGAGTATCAAGTGAGAAAGTCACTGATTATTGTTCAGATTTAAGTAATTTATCTCTGTGGGGCTCAGCGTGCTGCTGAATAAATTAAATAATTATGTCTCTATAGCCAGCCACATATCCCTCCACCCAAAGGTTATGTAAAGGGCAGATACAATTATTGATTTACCACTGCATTTTGAAATCAGGAACACAAAGATGAAAACCAGTTGCTCTTGTGCTAAACATGAGTCTTCTTTCAGATAAAGAAATGAAAAAGCAATCATGATACCAAAATGCTTGTTTACAGGGTCTTGCTAAATTCCTAAGAGTGAGATCATATTTCAAACCCCTAATAGAGCCACATATATTCACTTTAAAATAAGCATGTTCCTTATAATCCTTTCCAACTGCCAAACTAATACCAAAAAATGCAGTTTCCAAGCAGAACATTTCACTTGGTGGCACGGATTGCCATTAAAATACTTTGAGACATGTACAAAGTCTACATTTGTTAGTGATAATATATATTTATCACCAAAAAGTCTTATTGAGACCTTCGTGTTAACTTGTTATTAAAACTGTAGGCAGTTTAGAGTATTGCACAAACCCCCAAAGAAAGTTCCAAATTCCAGGCGTTGTGTATTTAAATAAGTTGGCATTTTTAGCTAAGTGATTCTTTTTAAATGCATCGAAAATTAGGCCAACTTATGGTCCATTTTCGTTTTGTAGACATGAAAACAAGCAAATTCTTTCTTTTCTAAAAGTAAAGATCTATTCTGCTTGGCCTGAGTATCTACCAAGTTGTTTTAAGATTCATTCAAAGTGTGTCTCAGAGATGTGAATAGAATCTACAAAGTTTTAAATGAAACTGTTGCAATTACTTTTTTTTTAAAATCCATGTGTTTTAAAATGATTCTTTTCCAGTCTAATTTGGTAAAGCTTTCAGAGGAACAGTTAATATTTGATGATGATGAAACTGTACTCAGTACTCAAAAAACTAAACAAGGCCATCTACAAACAATGTAACTAGAAGTTGGGTTATTTTAACTAAAGTGATTACGGGAGGGTTTTGTGTTTTAAAATAAATCAATCCCTCAACCATTAATTCTCTGCCCTTACAAAGAAGAATTTGAAATATGACCACTTTCAAAGAATGCTTATCTCTAAATCCAAGAGAAGGACAAAATAAAGCAAAGACCAGATAGAGTTCATTAATTAGCTTTAAAATCTATCAATTGTACTCCCTAAATCAGTTTAAACAGTAGGAACAAGATTTATTAGAAGATAAGAACACCTGGAAAAATGTGGCATTCTTTCAAAATGTGCATCCTTTAAGTACAAAAAGGTTTCTCGGGTCATTTGGGCCATGATGATCATCTAATCAGTGCCTTTTAATGAGTGGAATCTTTGGTTTGGTGAGAAAAATAAAACAAAACAAATCTACACAAGCTCCATTTTCCCATTCCTGAAAATCAGGATAATATTAGAAAACATGTCTTTCTGAAAAAAAAAAATGAGTCTGTTTATGCCTCTTATATAAGGTAAATCAAATTCCAAGCTAGGAAAGATTTGATAAAGTAGCTGTAGTAAAATAAACTAGGCAGTGTAAAATATCAGCATGTCAATCTTTTACACTTATTTTTCTACTGAAGGTAACCAGAGCATTTATTTGGCTTTAGATGGTTTCATGTTTCATTGCCTTTATATACTAGCATATAAGGTCAAATGACCCCTCAGACTTGAACTAATGCAGAGTATTTATGAGTGCTGTAGAATAATTGTATATGCAGTTTTAGCTCATATCCCTTGTCATGGGACAATTGTTAACACACATTTAGAGATCATGTTGAGATCCCTGTAAAATTATGTTTTCCATTAATATCATAAAAGCACTCATCATAACAAAATTCATTTGAGAGATAATTAGAATACTGTGTTCTGGTTTGCATTTTCTTCATACCATTTCAACCTGTACATTAGTATCTTACCTCATTGTGTATTTACCATGTGCCTGGCACTGGGAAAAGTGTTGTAATATGCATTATGTCATTTATTCTTCACAATTTAGGAAAGGCCCAAAATGGCAGAATTAAAAAGTAATAGAGCTGGGATTTCAACCTAGGAATTCTGGATCCTGAGTTCACATTTTTAAGACCAGAACTTTATTGCTTTGTAATATTTAAAAAAATATACAAACACATGTGTGTGTGTGTGTGTGTGTGTGTTGTTTATGGACCTTTATTTTATTCATTTATTTATATGCAGTGCTGAGAATTGAACCCAGTGCCTTACACATGTTAGGCAAGTGTGCTACCACTGAAACAAAACTCCAGCCCTACTTTGTAATATTTTGATAGAGCTAAACTGAGGAACTGGTTCAAATATTTCTACTGTCTGAGCCACGTTTTTCCTTCTAAGATTATTTTATGGCTTGAATGTTAGGTGTCCCCAAAAGCTCATGTGTGAGACAATGTGAGACGGCTCAGAGGGGAAATGATCCAGTTGTGAGAGCCTTAAAAAAATCAGTGAATTAATCATCTGATGGGATTATTTGAATGGGAACTGAAGGCAGGTCGGGTGTGGGTCATTGGGGACATGGCTTTGGGGTTTATATTTGTGTCTGGTGGATGGAGTCAGTCTCTCTCTCTCTCTCTCTCTCTCTCTCTCTCTCTCTCTCTCTCTCTCATCTCTTTCTTTCCTTCCTGATCACCATGTGAACAGCTTCCCTCTGCCACTCTTCTGCCATGATGTTCTGCCTCACCTTGAGCCCTGAGGAATGGTGCCTGCTATCTGTGGATTGAGACCTCTGAAACCATAGGCCCCTAAATAAATTTTTCCTCCTAAAATTGTTTTCGTCATCTCTTTTAGTCACAGCAGTGAAAGAGATGACTAAAACAGATTATAACAAAGATTGCAATCAACTGGCTGTTTGGTATGTCCAGAAACAATTTAACAGACAAACAAGGCAAGTAGGATATTTTGTTAGTATCTGGGGTCTCAGGGGATTTGAAAATGAATAGACCATGTAATCAAAAGTTAAAATAAGTCAGTTCTGGAGCAGAACAACTACTATAAACATATCTTCTCTTAGCTGTGTCAGTTTTGTGTTGCTTTGACAAAAGACCTGAGATAAACAATGTATAAAGAGGAAAGATTTATTTTGGCTCATGGTTTCAGTCCACAGTTACTTGGCCCAACTGCTTTGGGGCTTGCAGAAAAGAAGAACATCACAGCAAAGGGCATCATGGCAGAGCAAAGCTGCTCACCTCTTGCTGGCCAGGAAGCAGAGAGAGTGATAGAGGGAGAGGGTATGTGGCCAGGGTCCCAATATCCCCTTCAAAAGCATGTACCTAGTGAACTACTTTCTCCAACTAGGCCCCATCCTGCCATCCTGAAATTTCCACTACCTCCCAATAGGGCCATCAGTTGGGATCTAAGCCTTCAACATATGAAAATTTGGGGTTCATTTGAGATCAAACCACATGGGGGGGGAGAAAACAATTTATAATAAAAAAGATACCCCAACAATAGCTCATTAGTAAGTGTCTGCAGAACAGATTTTACCAGTTAGTTTGGGAGAAACAGTGTCAAATTATGAGAAATTGTGTCATGAAAGTTTAAGGAAAACTGCCATGACCTGACAAAAGGAAGAGTCCAGCAACACCCTTTGGAGATTGAGAACCAATGGAGAAAGAAGTGGGGTTTGAAAGAGTTGGTCTGTGCACTTTGTGATCATTACTAAGAGAAGAACCTCTTCAAAACACACTAGCGCCTTTCAGAAGCAGGTTTACTCAGACCACAACTGTTTGAGTACTGTAGGTTTAACACTATCACAAAGTGGACAATGCCTCCAAATAATGACAACGATCAACCTTGTCACCAAAAGTACAAAGTGTCCTGAAGCATTTCATTCCTCTAAGAACACAGGCAAATAAGAACTCACATAGAGTACACTGTCCGCCTCACAAAAGATTGCCCTACCCCCTGTCAGTTTCAGTGGGGATCTGATTTAAATGGCCATAAAGTAGAAATACTTTGAGACAGTATAAAGTGGAGGTGATGATCTGTGGGCCTTGGAACTAGGGTTTGACTTCTTCAGTGCTTCAAATGTAGCTGATAAGCAAGAGTTACATTTATTTGTTTTCTTTTGTATATTGTGAATTTCTTTCCATCCCCATTTTCTTTTTTCCTTTTTTTTTTTTACTATTGAACCCAGGGATGTTTTTGCCACTGAGCTACATTCCCAGCCCACTTCTTCCTTTCCTTCTTTCCTTTTTAAATTTTGAGACAAAGTCTCATGAAGTTGCTGAAACTGGCCTTGAACTTGTGATCTTCCTGCCTCAGCCTCCTGAGTGGCTGGGATTATAAGCATGCACCACTGAACTCAGCTATATTGTTGCCAATTTCATGTTGGTTACGTAAACATTAGTCACAAAACTGATGGTTTTCAACTACAAATGAATATGTGGCTACATCATGTAAATATGTCAATAATGTAAACATATAAATTCTATTCTCTAAGTTATCAATTAGGTTTTTCCACTGCTTTTAAAACACAAAGTGTTATAATCATTTGCTGATGACATTAGGGAACTTAGCTCTTAACATAAATGATTAAACAACAGAGAGTGCAGAATGCAAAATTGTACTTATAATTTTAAGATAATATGATAGGGAAAACTACAAAAATAAATCCATTCTTATATGAATCTTTGTAACCAGGCCCCAGACTCTTTATACTCTGACTTCTAGCATATTTATTACTAGGACAAAGAAGGAATAAACATTAAAATGAATGCATTATTTTATTGGAAGAATTCTTAACCTGGATTCAAGAACTCTGGATTCTAATTACTTTTAGATCATGGGTAAATTATTTTCCAATTCTGTTAATTAACTTCTCTAAGAATAATTCCTGCCTCTACATAGTTTATAGGTAGTTTGAAAGAATATAGGAGCAGAGTAAAATTTAGTGTGCTTTGGAAATAAAATAGTACCAGATGTAAAAAAATATTATGTATTTTTCTTCATTACTTCTTTACCTTAAAACTAAAATACTTACTGAGACTTAACCATAAACAATCTGACAAATTATAGGTATTTGTATCATTTTTCTCTCCTACAGATGGTAATATTACATGCATAGTTACTGATTAGATGAATAATATAGGTTATCACATGCCTAGGGAGGAAATTTATATATATAGTGTTAAAAAACAAGGACATATCTCTTATTATTAGAACTGGATATTACTGTTAAGCAATTTCTGCCACCACAGCTTAGTGGTATTGTAGGTGAAAGGACAGAGGTTAGAAAAGCAGATCCAGGTTTTAATCTCATTCTTGCAAGTAAACTAAGAGAAAAGAATTATTACTCCTTTTTCTTTTCAACTGGTGATAAACCAGTACCAACTTAGGAGACTAGTTTATCTAATCAAGAGACATTTTTTTTTAACCATTGTAAGCTTCTTACTTTAAGATTTAGCATAACTAGGGCTAGGGATGTAGCTCAGTGATAGAGCACTTGCCTCATATGCTGGAAGTTCTGGGTTCTATCTCTAGTGCATGTGTGTGAGTACACACACACAGAGACACACACATCACTTACACACACACACACACACACAAAGATCCACCATAACAAAAATTCACTTTAGCATCACAATGAGTAAAATGTTCAGTATCATTTCTTTTATATGAAAAGCATAGAATATATCACCGTCTTTGGTTGACTGTTTTTTTAATCCTAACTTTGCCATGATTACTGCTATATTTTATTTATGACATATAATAAAATGATTAAAAATCAGGCAAGTCAGTTTTTCCTGTGAGGATAAAACAAACAATAGATTGTAAGAGAAAATGCTAGTGGTGCTTAAAATACTATTGATTAATTATAGCAAAGGTATTTAAAATATTACTTATATAAATTGGTGAAATAATACAATTAAATTTCATTATAAAACTATTTTAATTCATTTTTTATTTTTCCTGTTTTGCATCTTGATAGGCCAATGTCTTAGATGCCGACATTGAGCTATGTAAATGTGAAACATGTTTAATATTATATGTATATGTATGTATACATACATATGCACAATCTTTTTATCTTCATGTTTGCTGCATATAGAATTTTGTAGGGCTACTTGTAGCAGCTGACAATACTTTCAATAGAGCTTTTGTGGCACAAAAAAAGTCATTAATCTTTTCAAATAATAACTAAAAATTTTACTTTTGGGTTTCACATATTTGGACACCAACACAATTCTTACCCAATCAGTCATCTGTCATGTAATATTGCATGTAATGGCCAGGTGATAGCACATGCCTGTAATCCCAGCAGCTTAGGAGTCTAAGTCAAGAGGATCACAAGTTTGAGACCAGCCTCAGCAACTTAGCGAGGCCCTAAGCAACTTAGTGAGAACCTGTCTCAGAATAAAAAATAGAAATAAATAAAAAAAATTAGAAAAGACTGCGGTGTGGTTTAGAGATTAAGCACCCCTGGGTTCAATTCCCAGTACTAAAAAACAAACAAATAAAAACACCCTCTATGAGACATTTCTATATGATCCACAAAAATAAGGTTCTGTGGCCAAAGAATTTTGAGAAATATACATCTAAGAGCCTCCTCTAAGCTAATAAGTGCTGAGAGCCACGGCCGAGTCTGTATGGCCCCTGGCATTTTGCCAACAGTATTGATTGACAGGCAAGGCATTACTATCCGCCTCTGCCGCAACTTTTGAGTTCTCGCACTATTTTGGAGCAGCTTTCTTTCCTTTAAATTTTCTTCCTCTGTCTGACTAGCTTGAGAGACCTTCTCTTTTGCTTGATCTAAAATGTCTTTCTCCATGGTCTGAACCTCTAACAATTTACTTAACGCTCTTTCAGTTTGTTTTTTACTAATTTCTAATCTGTTATAAAGATAACGCAACCCAATAAGATAACACAAAACAAAACCGAAACAGAATGAAACAAAAACGGAACAAAAAATCGTTGTATCAATTTTCCTATTTTCTTGACATGTGCATTTGTGGTCTATTTCTATCTCTTCCTCAGGGGTGAACAACTTCAAACCTTGAGCCAACCATTTTTCCCAATCTGCCTGAGAAAATTCTAGGGATAGGCAGCTTGAAACAAACACAAAACAAATCAAAACAAGAACACATTGTTTTTTAAAATGGTCACCCATTCTCTCGCCTTCCCTTAGGGGCAAGCAATTTCACTTACCCCGAAGCTTCAGACGTTCCCCGTACAGGCCACCAAATGCCGCAGTCTGGCTGGGCACAAATCACGAGCCACTGAAGCAGGAACAAACTTTATTTTTAAACTACAGGAAAACACTTCACACAGCTCCCAGGGAATCCTCCCGAACGCCACGAGGCTTCTCCAGGAACCCCCAGCCGGAAATATCTCTCCCGGAAATCCCTCCTCCTGCACTTCCCCAACCAATGGGAACTCTCGGGGAATCCCCGGAAATCCCCATGAGAACTCCAAAATAGTGCGAGAACTCAAAAGTTGCGGCAGAGGCGGATAGTAATGCCTTGCCTGTCAATCAATACTGTTGGCAAAATGCCAGGGGCCATACAGACTCGGCCGTGGCTCTCAGCAATAAGCATTAGGATACTCATTGTAGGGAGAAATATATAGGCTTCCCAAAGATACATAAGTCCTCCAGAACAGATACAAGTTTTCTTCCACCAGATCTGTGTATAAACATACAACCCAAGAAAAAAGCCATTTTGAACAAGCAGCAAGAAAGGAAAAAGCATTCAGGAAACAACATAAAGTACTAAACTTCTGAAACTTTGAAAGATCATCTTTAATTGACATTCTTCTAAATTGTTATAGTTTCCTCTAAGCCAGTGGTTCTCAAATGTTAATGTTCATCAAAATCACTAGGAGGTTTTCTTGAAACACGGATGCCCAGGGCTACCCCCAGAATGTCCGATTCAGTAGTTACAGGGTAGGGCCTGAGAATCTGCATTTCTAGCAAGTCCCCAGGTAAAGCAAGTCTGCCACCACACTTTTGAGAAACTCTGTCCTATCTGACAATGGATTTAGCCATTTATTGAGCATTTTGTTATATTACTGATAATTCAGTTTCTAAAAGGTCATAGTGAAAGGATTTGGATATCTTAATTCTATGTCTCTGACATCAGTAATGATGTTAGCACTCATGTAAAAGGAGGCCAGCCCAGGTCACTAAAAAGAAAGACTGGGCTTTTCATAACCCATTCTACTAGTCCTCCAAAATGCATTCATTTTCTGTTTGCAAAAGTAGGGCTATTAGTTATAATGATAAGTAAGTATATGAGAACTCTGTTTACATGTTGCTTACATTTGCTCTATAAGCTTCTTTGAGAGTGTTTTTCTAAATGTATGCTGTGTATGCAAATTTAAGGGAACAAAGGGTTTTCTAATAACCTCCCCTCAGCTCTCCTGTCAATTTATCCCTTTACCTACTGCAGGACCCCTCATCATCTGAAAGCATTACCACTTCCAATGCCCCAGAATTACATCTTGAAAAATACAAGCTAAAAGGAAGAAAATACATTTTGCATCAGATGAACAAACAAGCCAATGCTGACCACAGCATTTCAACGTGGATAATCAAAAGCTGAAGTATCAATAGATCCCTAACCCTCAAAGCAAGCACTGAATACAAAGTTCACCAATTGCACCCTGCAATAAGGCCATAAGAAAATAATACATCGCATACAGCAGTTTCTCCTCCTTCCCCATCCCCCACAGTGCTGGGGATCAAACCCAGGCCATGCACATGCTACTGCTGAGCTACATCCTCAGTCCTCACTGAAGCAAATAAACACTTGTTTAAGGAGTTCTAAGTATTTTTTACTCTTTCCTTTCTGTATTAAGAATAATCTCAGCTGCTCTTGTTTCTTCCTTCCTTACTTTTTTTGTTTCATTTTTATGATAGATGGATACATAATAATTGTACATATTTATGGTGTCCATTGTGATGTTACAATTCATGTATTTACTATGTAATGATTAAATCTGTGTCACTGGAAGCCTATTTTAAACTGAGTTCCCCAGTTTGCAATATTGGAATGCCTGGAATACATTAACATGTCTAAATGAAAACCATTCAGATACCTTAATAAGCTGCACATAAGAAATTCAGAGACGGAATTATCCCCTTCCCTTGCTGATTTGCTCTTAATAGTAAAACAGCTACATTCTTCCAAAAGGCTTGGAAATGACTTACAAGAAAGATATCTTTCTAATAAGATCATTACAAAAAGACTTTCTCTATTACCCCCCTTTAATTACTATGTGATTTTATTCATTACATTTTCATTCTGGTTTTGTTTCAAATGCATTACTACTGGAGCTGAAGTATGTCAGGATGAAAATCCTTTCTCAATTGGCATCTCCTAATTTTCTTGTTTCCTTCCTTCCTTTCTTTTCTCTCATCCTCCTATATTTCTTCCTCCCCCCCACCCCCCACAATCTCTGGCTTGAAAATAACATGATTTTTCCCTATGTGTTTCTCTTGTGGAAGAATAGGAAAATTTGGGGAAGAAATAAACAAAATATGGTATAAATATATTTTATCATTTCAAAGATGAAGTAAATGCCACATGCTACCAAAGTGAGACAAATTTCCAGTGGTGTAAAAAAAATTGAGATTCAAAAGAAAAAAAATGGCCATTTATGATAGAAAAAATCCAACTTAAGGCACACATTTAAATGCCTTTGACCAAGTTATAGCTACAAAACTGATTTTGACAGAGGGACCCTATAACCATACTACTTAACTAGGTAACAGATTAGACATGATGTTAAGCAATATTAACATCACAAACCAGGTACTGATAAATGGTTTACTCTCCCTCCAGAGACAAAATGGTCAAGTTCAAATAGGGAAGATCATTTAGAAAACAAAAGTTTTGACAAACACATGGAATCATTTAATGACTTTTAAAAAAGCAACATCAAGAAAGATGATAGAAAGTATGAGTTAAACTTCTAATTACATCCAGCAGTAAAACTTAACTCTCGGTGACAACTGAAAGCATAGAAATGAAAGAAATTGAAGAGCTTAGAGAAAGTGGAAGATAGTCTTTTTTTTTTTTTTCTAGATTGCTTGGACCAAAGAGACTGGCTTTGAATTCATGATTCTCCTGCCTCAGCCTCCCAAGCCACTGGGATTATAGGCATGTGCCACCATGCCTGGAAACTACCTCTTAACCACATTGTGTTCATCTACTTCTCAACTCTATCACCAGCTTTCTCTTCCCACTGCCACCACTTAATTTAAATACTTATCATTTCATACCTTCAATATTTCAATAGCTTTCTAAAAGGCCCTTTCTCATTAGTTTCTTTTGCTCTACCAATTTTCTTGCATTGACAGATGTTATCATCTCTCTGCTTAAAAATGGTCAGATTTCTCAGATCTACAAAATCAAGTCCAAACTCCTCACTGACTTTGCAGCCTATACCTCTTAAGTGCATACTCTATGAAGCTCTATGCTTTAGTTGGACTTAACACTCCACTACCCAAATACGTAAGTTTTCCCTTTGTGTAGTCACCCTCTCAGTTTGCAAAATCTTCATATTCCTTTTCTCAGAATAGTTAAATCAGTACCTCTCCCATGATTGTATCTTTAACTATCACATTTGGATGGAATCCTAGTGCCTGCCCCTCCCCTTGGACTCTTAACTGTGAGCTTGTACCTTACTTATGGCACATAGTACAAGCAATCTCTCACTAAGAGGTTAGGCAGGAATCACATCTTCCATACTTTTTTATTTGGCACAATGCTGAGCTCAGTGCCTAACAAGTAATAGGTTTCACAAATGTTTGTTGAATGAATCATTTCTTTGGGGAATTGAATGTATACAGAACTCTTAGTGGATTTAACAGGACTTTCAGCATTAAATAATCCTGACATTTATAAAAATCCTTGTAGTAAACCACAACAAATAGTCATACAAATTGATGTTGCTGCTTGCTTGTGTATAAAGAGAAACAGAGGCAGTAGGATTCCCATGACCTGCTGAAGGCCACACAAGGAGCCCTTGTTACAGCTATTATTACAGGAAACATTTTCTATGTTTATGCCACTTGCTGATACTGTTTTTCATTCCTGATATTTCAAGGGTTTACATCTGTAACTCACCCAAGAAAGAGGGATTTATCAAGACTACTTTCTAGGCTTCTTTGAAAAATAAGACAATATTCCAAAATTAAGTCTTTCATCCAGTGGGATACTGTGGAATGAAGACGGACATGGTTTCAAGACTTTTCAATTGCATTTATGTTAAGATTAAATTTGTTTTTACATGGAATGCTTTCTTGGCTAATAAAAAATTAAATAATCAGGAAATTATAGAAACTCTAGACATTATTTCACTATAAAAGCTAGAAAAAAGTTCACTTAAGTTAGAGGAGATATGAATAAAACTTAACAGAAAAACAACTTCTGGGATAGGCATTTGACAAAATTTTAAAACAAAAACACAGGGCTAAGGGAGGTATAAAAAATTCTCAAATTGTTACATCAGTGTTAAATATCTTTCACAAATGGGATGAAGAATAGAGGTTTTAAGACAACATGACAATGAGATCTTAAAACAATGTGATCTTGGAGTAAGAGATATTGATAGCACAATGCTATCTATTCACTGTATTTAGAAGCATATAAAAGATGGGTAAAAGTTTAAAGTCACAGAGCAAAAAGGTTTTCTGTTTGCATTTTTGCATGCTAAAGAGAGAAATTAGAACAGCACTAGCTAGATAGCTGGCAAATCATGGCTGACATAGGATTTATCTTATTTAATAATGCACTTACAAGTATTGTGGACTCTACATTTTAAAATTTATGCATAGTTTTCACAGTCTGGAAACTTACCAATTTCCAATTTCAAGTGGATAAAAAAGTTGAGATTGCAAAGAAAAAATGGCCATTTTTTACAGAAAAAAATCCAATTTAAGGCATACATTTAAATATCTTTGATCAAGTTGTAGCTACAAAACTGGTTTCAACAGAGGGACCCTATAGCCATACTATTTAACTAAATAACAGATTAGACATGGTGTTGAGCAATATTACAGAAACTCATCACAAATAAGGTACTGAAACAATGGTTTACTTTCCCTCCAGACAACATGGTCAAGTTCAAATAAGGAAGATCATTTAGATCTTGACAAATATGTTTGTCAATGGCTTTTAAGAAAACAACATCAAGAAAGATGACAGAGGAATGGGGATATAGCTCAGCTGGTAGAGTGCTTGCCTCACATGCACAAGGCCCTGGGTTCAATCCCCAGCACCGAAAGAAAGAAAGAAAGAAAGAAGACAGAAATCACAAGTTAAACTTCTAATTGCATCTAACAGTAAAACTTAACTCTGGGTGAGAATTGAAGGCATAGAAATAAAAACATTGAAAACTCAAGCAGGACTGCAAATCTGGATTACATAGCAACAACAATCAAAACACAAATTTAAGAAGCTGAACTGGTTACACGGTGTAAAAAAAAAGAAGAAAATTAAAAGATTATTTAGATATAATGAGAAAAGAGCAGATGGCCAAGATTCCTCTGGAATGCATAACACTACAAATCAAGGATCCAATGACACATGGCGAGAAAGGAAAACAGGGTCATTCTCAAGAAAGGTACAAGCAGAAAGCTCATCTCTTAGGACAAAAAGAGCAGTAAGTAAATGATGTTCTAGGAACAAAGCCATGTTCCTAGAAAAACTAATTATTATTTCCAGATGCACAGAAGTAGCTATTCATCCACATTTCACAAAAATCTGGCATTGAGAAAGACAATATTTGCAATGATTTCATATAGTTATGCTAACAGGAAGAGAATTATTTATATATTTATATATTTCCCTGACATGTAAGAGTTTCTTCCAAACAAAAGAGTTGACATATAATATACAGTTTTTCAAATTTCAGACTTTCAAAATTCTCCTGCTTTATGGGGATGGTATAAGCAAACTATGGTTGCAGAGCACATATCTAGCCCTATCCTGAGACTTTTCTCTCTAGATGCCCAATTGCAACTTGGCTGCAAGATGAAGAGAGAAACTGATCTTGAACTATAATTCCATAAGACACCATTTTAAAATAAATTGTGTTAGTTACAAATTGCTCCTGCAGTGTTTTCAGCTGATCTATGACAATTACCTCCCAGCTAGCCAGGTCATTATACTAATGAGTGCCTAGCAGAATTAGACATCAGAGAATATTATACAATAATAACCCCCCAATCTTGGCCAGCTAACCCAGCATTGCAGTGTTTGGGGAGGAGGGTGGACTATGGTATAGAGCAGAGATAACTCAGTGTTCAGACACTCAACAATTAATCAAAGCTTAATATCACAAAATTAAATAATTTTGTCTAAATATTTAAACACACTGCTTCTTTTATTCCTCCTTTTCAAAACAAAATTTCCAAATGATTATCTATGAAGGAAATATGAGCCTCAATTTAAAATCTTAACCAAAATAAGTTATCATGAAACAATAAAAAATGGGAGGGATTCGGAAAAGGAAAGTTGGGTTCTTCTCTCAACTTTCCCGTCTTCAGTTACAAAAACTGAAGGAGAACAACAAAACTTCACAAGTTATTGTGAATTGTGCTGTTAAATCCAACCTAGATGTCCATCAGTGAATGAATGGGTAAAGAAATGTTGTTTATACAGACAATGGAGTTTTACTCAGTCATAAAGAAGAATGAAACATGAAGGTCAATTTACAAGTAAAAATAAATTTGGAGAATGAGGAAAAAAATAACTTATCTAATCTACTGCACGTCTATTCTTCCCCTTACCCAGAGGCAAAAGAAAGACAGTGGAATGAATCTGACATAGTTTTCCCACGTACATAGATGAAAACAACACACTGAATTCCCCCCACCATGTACATCCATAAGAATGGGGTCCTAACTAGAATAAGATACATTCCATGCTTGTATAATTATATCAAAATGGATTGTGCTCTCATGTTTAACTAAAAAGGACCAATAAAAGAGAATGAAATTATGCCATTTGCAGGAAAATAGGATGAACTTGAGATATTATGTCAAGCCAAATAAGTCAAACTCAGAAAGTCAAGGGTTTCTATGTTTTGTCTCGTAAGTGGAAGCTAGAGAGAAAAAGTGCTGGGGGAGATGTTATGAAAATTGAAGGGAGATCAGTATAGGATAGCAAAGGGACCAGGGGCAGGGAGGAGGGAGATAAATTTGAACCATCAGGGAATTATATTGGCCAAATTATATTGTAATATTGTGTGTGTATGAATATGCAACAATATGTACCAATACACATAATGGTAGGATTCATTGTTACATATGTGTCATATTGTGTACATGTATGAATATATAATAATAAATCCTACCATTATATATAACTATAATGCACCAACAAAAATATGGAAAATAAAACTCCACAAAAGTACATCCCAGTGTCATGGAGAACAGCATGAACCTGATAAGAACCAGATGCTCTTGGTTTAGTAAAACAATAGCCCTTTTGATGTTTCCTCCATTTCCTTCTTCTCCATAGGGAAAAAAAAATTGGAAGGACATTGGAGTCATCAGGCTCTTTTGATAACTGCATAGGTCATTTTGGGTAAATGACTTTCCCTCACTGGTTCTGAAGTTTCCTCATTTGTAAATGGTAAAAATTTTGGACTGAATGATTTTCTTTCTACAGCCAACATTCTTGTTTTCAAGGTCTGTGAATTATTGTTAGGAGTATGAATACTTTTTAAACTAATTATCAGACTCACTGAGCTTTTGTGCAGCCAATTCTGGAATCAGTCATTGAATGGTTTTCAGAATTTTATTACCATACCCTAAATTTTTTTTTAAGAAGAAAGAAAATGGAAAAAAAATTTCCATATATTTGTGAGCCTCAAAGGGCAGGAGATACATGCATAATATTTAGAAAGCTAACTTTAATTTTTTTTTTTATTTTGAGGCATTAGTGGTATAATTTAGTGGTAGTGTGTGCTTAAGCATGCACATGGCCCTGGGTTCAATCCCCAGCACCCCATTGAAAAAAATTGTAGTATGAAATAATTTTAGACTTAAGAAAAAATGCAAAAATAATATCTTGAATCCCAGTATAACCTTCACCTAGATCGCCCAGAAAACCTATATGACTATAACATAATTACCCAAACCAGGAAATTAATACTAACATGAGACTTTTAACTAAACTGGAGACCTTATTTGAATTTCATCAATCTTCTCCCTAATACCTGCGACCATGACACATTGGATGAGAACTGGTCAATTATTCTATGGAATGCCTCTCGCTTTGTGTCACGGCAATGAAAGACAAGGAAAGACTAAGGAACTGTCATAGATTGGAGGTGACTAAGGGGACAGGACAAGTAAACACAAAGTGGGATTCTGAATTGGATCCTGGAAGAGAAAAATGACATTATGGAGAAAGCTGGAGAAATTCAAATAAGGTCCTGAGTTAAGAGTCCTAACACACTGTTAATTTCCTGGTTCTGATAACTGTGCTATGTATGGTATGTAAGTTGTTGACATTAGGGGAATCTGGGTAAAAAGTATACAGGAACTGCCTGCATTAGTTTTGTAAGTTTTCCTTAAGCCTAAAATTATTTCAAAATAAAAAGTTAAAAAAGAAGGCTGAACTATCAATATATACTTAACTAAGTACAAATAATAATTCCATTTTTCTTTCAGAAGAGGTTTTTGAAAATCAATAAATATCACTGATTTCTACCAGTGAAGGATACTTCCTTTTTAATGTCAGTATCATAGAAGATAGAGTTCCTTAAGTAAAATTTTATTTTCCTTGACTCTTAGACACAAGCATTACTCCTGTGTCTTTGTAGTGCCTCTCTGATAGAGCTTAAAATGGTGCTAAATCTTGTGTAATCTGATGACCCTTGGGATTATGTTGCTAGGAGTCTAGTTTCTGGTAAACTCTCCCTTAGCAAACAGGGATGAGTAAATATTCAGTTAAAAATGGTCAAATTTTAGCCAGGTGTGGTGACACATGGGTCTCTAATCATAGAGCTTGGGAGGCAGTAGTATCCTAAGATCAAGGCCAGCCTCAGCAACTTAGGGAGGACTTGTATCAAAAATAAGAAGCAAATTAGGATTGTGCAGAGGGGAGGGGAGAGGGTGTGGAGATGAGAAGGATGGTAGAATGAGAGAGACATTATTACCCTATATATATGTGTGATTAGACTATTGGTGTGACTCTGCACTATGTGTGCCAAAGGAATGAAAAGTTGTGCTCCATTTGTGTGAAATGTGTCAAAATGCACTCTACTGTCATGTATAACTAATTAAAACAAGTTATAAAAATTAAAAAAAAATAAGAAGCAAAACAGGCTAGGGATAATGAGCTGGGAATGTAGGTTAGGGGTAGAGTGCCACCTAGGTTCAATGCCCAGTACCAAAAAAATAAATAAAAATAGTCATTAAAAAAAAAAAAAAAAAAACTAGTGAAAACTGCTGTGACTAGAGAGTATACTGGTATCTTGATCAATTTTATGAACAAGGATACATTCCCATCCTTATGCCTCTATTACAGGTTCTACTTGTCAAATGTTATGCTTGTGATCATATGTGATATTTGAAGGCAATGTAGGGTTGATTCATTTGCACTATTTTATCAGTTTGCTTCATATAGGAAAGTATATGGGTTGACATGAATATTCCCTGACTATGCCTGATGCTATGACCTTAACCAGGAAATAACTGTGACAAAACTACCTCAAGTGTGGTGGGCAAATGCAAAGGGTGTTGAATTGTCATAATGAAATAATGACAATTTACTTCCTTCCTAGATAACAGGTGGCTAATACCACATATTGCTTCAAGTATGGAGTTGAAAATTCAAAACACCAGATACCAAAATATTGTTGAAGCAGAATAACTTGGCCATGAAAACAATTGCAAGCGTTGATTTAATTTTTATAGTGATTAACCTTTGTGAAATCCAAGGGACATTCACTAAAAATACCAACTCAGATCAACTGCAAACCAGAGTATCAAAAAGTTGGCATAGGTCTGGGGCTTTATCTCAGTGGTAGAGTGCTTGCCTGGCACATGTGAGGCAGTGGATTCGATCCTCAGCATCACATAAAAATAAAATAAAGATATATGTCCATCTAAATACTAAAAAATATTTTTAAAATGTTGGCATAGAATGGATTAAGTGATACTTTGAAGGAAACTTTTGAAATAAATTGTGCCAAGCAGACCAAGCAACTGAATCAAAAACAGCTGCATACCAACATGACATGAGACTCTTCTGTCTCTGGAAATTAATCTGCAGGCTGCACCATCTAGATTTCTATCTGAAGATGAGACAACTTTCATCACTAAACACTCAACATTCATGGAGTGATGGGCATAGCACTTCAGCACAATTCATAATTAACCTTCCAACTCACCCTTCTCATTTTTGTAACATTCCCTCATTATGAGGTGAGTTAAAGACATTGTTATCTATTGGACCTATTATGAAGGCAAAGGACCATCATCTGATACAATAGTGAGTGCTAAAGAAATTCGTATAAAAACAAAAGCTGCAGCCCCAAACTCAACAAATGATTGCTTCAGTTATTTAACCATTCATGGAAGAAGAAATAGTACACAGATGAATTTCATGGTGTTTAAATTATACAAACTCAAGAGGGGTAGTAAATGGTGTGGTAACTATTGAGGTATGTTTTTTGTGTATTACAGCTATGACAGTGGCACTACCCCATAGGTCAATTACCCTCAACTTGCCATAGCTTTCATGCATATTGTGGAGAAGAAATAATAGAAAAGGGAACTACAAAGCTTTTGTGTAGACATGGAACTCTGATGAATGTGCTATCTAAGTGGCAAATTAAATAACTGTTTCAAAGACTCTGTATATTTGAAAAATTAAGTTTTTCATTAAAATTTGAGGATGTAAGGATTATGCAAATTATCTTTATTCATGTGACTGGCCATCAGGATATTAACACAATGCACAAATTATTTTTTAAAAAAACAGATACTGTGAGTAGACAGCTTATTTAAATAATAAAGTGGCTATTTATATCCATTAGCTGTTACCTAGTCTCTGAATTAAACATTTTCTAAGCTTTAAAGTGCACTATGCATTTTGAAAACAAATGCCTTCCATAATATTTTCTTTAAAATATTTAGTTTATAGAACTCTTTTGTCTAAAACCATGACCTAAAGTGTATCAATGCTTAGGAGGGTCACATATCTCCTGCCACATTCTGGGATGCCTACAAACACAGAATCTACGAAGAACTCTGTACCAAAGAGAAAACTACAGAAACAATGATACTTAGTGAGGAGAACTGTTATCATACTCATAGCAACTGAATTTTGGCATAGAACATGAATTTGTAGTTTTCTATAATAAATTCTAATTAAATAAATTTTTAATATCTTTATTTTTTTAAATTTATTTTTATGTGGTGCTGAGGATCGAACCCAGTGCCTCACATGTGCAAGGCAAGTGCTCTACTGCTGAGCCACAACCTCAGCCCCACTAAATAAAATTTTTTGATGCACTCCTTAAAAATCATTTAGTTGAGGGGCTGGGGTTATGGCTCAGCAGTATAACGCTTATCTCACACATGCAAGGCCCTGGGTTTGATCATCAGCACCATATAGAAATAAATAAACAAATAAAATTTTAAAAACCATTTAGTTGATAGAACATAACGTTTCATTTAATTCACTTTTGTAGTGATGCATGGTTTTTCATTTGTGTTATGTTTTTGGCATTCTCACAATTGATCATGAAAATAAGGTGGAAAAATTGTTAGGTAGAATGAGATGAAGTCACTCAAGGTTTGTAAGATTCAGGAGCCCAAGGTCAAGTACAGTTGTGGGGTTAGGAGTATACTCCAGATCTTCAGAAACCACATACATAAAGTGCCTAGTGCAGTGGACCAATCTGAGTATGAATGGGATGAAAAAGTTGCCTTTCCCCAACCCTGAATAGTGCACTCTTGCACGTGGAGGCACTGCCTAGTCCTACAGTAGTAGATTGAAGTAATATACAAACAACTGTAAATGAAACATGAATGACCCCAAAATAAAGAAAGCAAAATAAGTCTTTTAGTCATAATGTATCTTGCAAATAAAAGGAATTCTGAGATTTTCAACAGTAGGAATTACCTTTACCATAACAAGTTTCCATTCTTGAACTAGAATGATCTTCAATAAAAACTAAGAACTTGAAATAAGTTAAGAGTAACTACTGAAGTGCATTTTGAATATCCCTAATCTGAAAATCCAAAGCACTCCCAAATCCAAAACTTTTTGACACCAACAAGATGTCAAACATGGAAAACTCTACAACTGACCTCATGTGACAGGTTATAGTCAAAATGCTGTTGCACTAAAAATACTATATAATTTCATGCTTAGACTTGGATTCCTCAAGATATCTCATTACATACATGTGAATTTTCTACAGTCTGAAAAACTCAGAAATCTGAAACACTCCTGATCCCAAGCATTTCAACTAAGGGATGCTCAGCCTGTCGTATATCATTGGAGAAATGTTTTCTGAAGAAACTTTCACATGAAAGAATACATCTCTATTAGCCAATGCCACCATAAATAAAAATGTTAATGAGGTAAAACTGGTCATGATGAGGGTAAAACAATATCAAGAAATTGAAAAGTTTCTTGTTAAGCTTAATTCATTTTAACATATTTTGAAAAAACATCTTGAATGCATCATAGAAAATCTTATTAATTAAGCCAAGAATCCATTACTATTTTTTGCTCCTATGCTTTGATTTTGTACATCTTTATCCTTAATTTAGGGATAACTATGAATAAAACATGAAAATCAATGCATCTTCTTGTTCTGCAATCATATATGTCCTATTCTACATAATACCTCATCTTCCTCATATTTTGTTTATACTCCAGTATAACATTAAGATTTGAAGAACTTGGTTGTAGAACTTTCCTTATAAAATGTAGTCACAAATCTGGATTTGGTCAATTAGGTATTCAAGAAGAAAATTAAATGAACCTAGTGAGTTTATTTTGTTTTGTTTTGCAGTGCTGGAGATGGAACTCAGGATCCTGTATATGCTTGGCAAGGGCACGACTGAGCTACATTGCCAGTCTGTGAGCCTAGTTTTATAGTTATGTCTTTATGTTAAAGGTTCAAAATATACTTTTAGTAAAAATCTTCTAAATGCCATAATTTTCTTCCTGAAAAGTAAGATTTTCACCTTATACTATTCCAGTCTGGCTTTGTCTATCCTCTAAAAACTGGTCTCTGCCACATGTATTTTTATAGTATGGATAATCAGCTACATTGTAATTTGGTAAAAGCTTCTCTAGGTTATATGAGGATTTCTATTACTGTGTTCAAAATCTAAATCCATTTTTTTAAAAAAGCTAACTATTAGCAAAACTATATCTCTCCTACAAAAATTCTTGTATCTATCTTTATAAGGGGTGAGTGACCTTTAGACTGGATTATTTCTATAAGCACAAAGTCTACATTCTGTTTTAAAAAGCAAAACTTACCAATTCTATGCTGTTATTAATTTTAAACATTTCACAGCACATCATATTTTGAAAAACATAGAAATCAACCAATTTAAATTACGTGCATTCAAATGGTGCTCACCTTTAGAGAATCAAAACAGGCTACCACACGACCATTTTCCACATGGCAAACTCTTGGTGGATGGGCAAACTTGCAATCTGCATCAGGTCGAGAGCAAGTTCCTCTCTGAAATTCTCTGCAGACTTCTAAAGTCAGCCACTTGGTATCACGAATCAGGGCAACATTGACAGCCGTCATATTGAAAGCAAAATTATAATCAAGTGCACCCTCTTTAGGAGAATATCACTATGGATTGTTAAAGGACTAAAAATGAATTAGGGGTAAATGTGAAAGACACCAAGTTGCTTTGGCAGAATGTCTATTTGTTAGCACTTAGGTTTCCATTTAAGTCAAATCTGATCTAGTCAAATAAAAAGTCACTCATAAAATCAAAGTTGTATCAGAATAACTAAAAATCAAATTAGAGACCAACTCCTAAGAAGGCAACTGTAAAGCTTATAGATAGTGAATGGTTTATTTTGTTCCTTTGCTGAATTTGCCTCAAAAAACTGGCAGGCTTTCAAAAGAATTCTGTGCTGTCTAGTTGATGTTTTCAATTATTCTTATAAAAAGCATATGCTGCTTGCTGCCCTTCAATTTGTGCAAGGGTCTCAGATCAGGGAGAGAACAGTTTTTCTCCCTATTTCTTAGTTCTAAAGAGTAAGACTGGGGAAGATGTTACAACCCGAAAACCAGCTTTGCTGCAAAATCGAGGGGCGAGAAAATGACTAAGAAAACTGCGAATCACAGAAAAAAAAATGGACAAGTTGCTGACAAGTGAACTACAAGCACGCCAGGTTTTGTAGGAGGCAGGGAGCGGGGAAGGGTGTGGCAGGGAGAGGGGTTGGTAAAGAGACAGCTCTAGAGTAGAATCCAAGCAGCAGAGTTTTCAGAAAAGGCACTTTTCAGAACCTGCAAGAAAAAAATAAATAAAATTAGCTAAAATACTACAATGCTTCCATTTCAAACTCTAGATTTGGAAAGAAAAGTAACCATATTCTATTTAGAACAGGAAGCATCTACCTACTGACGGTGCAACAGAGTACAGTCAGCTCTTGTAAATAAAAAGGGTATTTCCCAATGTAAAGCTATGCACAGTAAACGAAGCAACTGCTTAGATTTGCTGCTGTAGTACAAAACTGGGCAACAACCCAAACTTTTAAATGTTATTATGTTTTACCTGGTTAAGGTAGAAATTCATTTTGGTGTCCACTGTGCAGAAAATGTCACAGCTTAACATGACAGTCCCTTATGCATTCATAATCCACTTGTGTGTCTCCAGTTTTTAGAGGCTATCATCAAAAACCTGTCTTTAAACTAACTTTATTATGGTCTGATTAAAGGCTTGACCTTTAATCAAGCTCAGTGATAGAGCATTTGCCTAGCATGTTTCAGGCCCTGGGTTCCATCCCAGGCACCACCAAAAAAAAAAAAAAATTAAAAATTGATCATTTTTTTCCAATAGCAATAGGAATTGCTAAGAAAATTTAAGGTGTACTGAGAAGTTCCTTCTATGTGTATTGAAAATATAGTCATTGAAAATTCATAAAAGAGTCATGACACAACTAGTTGGAGACTCACTTTATATGAGGTAGTGTGGAGAAATGAAATGTAAAATGTGCTTTGTATAAAAAAAATTCTTTGAAAAGATCCCATACTTTTTTTCTCATGGGACTATTGTCCTTATGAAGGGAAATCAGAACAGCTCAGAAGATATTAGCATACAGATATAAGTGAGACAGAAAGCACTGTTCAGTAATATATTAAATATTGTGCAGCTTTAAGGTTTGAAGTTTAACCCAGTGTCAACCAGCACCAGTGTCAAGCAACTCAGCTGAGAAGATATATGAAAGGTTAATTTACTGGCAATAAATCATCAACATGTGCCAAAATACCACTGAAGGAAAAGTAAGCTCTGAGTACCAGACTAGTCAAGTAATTGTTAAAGTCATCAATAAGTGGAATTAACGTTCTTGAAAATATTTCATTTAACCTTTTGAACAATACTTTCAATAAGTTTACAGAATCTGCTTGTCCTTTCTAAATTCTGGAGGAAATTCAATATCTCCTGATATTTCAGATATCAATGGGGAATTAAATACCTGGAAAATTCATGCAAGCTTATTTATTCCAGAGCCAAAAATGTTTTTCTCTAAGTCATTCTTTATGGGAATCTTTCTAAAATATATTGTAAATAGCTTTGTCTTCTTAAAAGTCATTTAACATAAGTTGGCCTCTGTTAAAAACTTGGAGTCATTAATGTCTGGGGAAAGATTACAGTGCTTCTTCATAGGTGGCAGACTATTAATTGTTACTTCGTATGTCACTTCATTTGCTGCCTTAATATCTGCCATAGTAAATTTTCTAGATCCATTCTGGAAAATCTAATGGTCAATCATAAATGTTGAATAAGAGTTAGTTACTGAATGAGGGGCCTAAGGGACAAGATAGGAATTTTGTTGTGAATGTTCTATAATGAATCCTCACTGCTTGGAGCGTCCTTTTACAATACACTACATGCAGAACTGTGGTTCAGAGAGTTATGGTTGTCAGAGAAATGACCTCTAAAAACACAGTAATTAAAAAAAATCCTGATGGGGTAAATTTAAATCAAAACCACAATGCAATAAATACCACTTCATAACTAGCAGGATGGTTATAGTGAAAAAAGACAGAAAAAATGAAAAATTGAAATCTTCATACATTCTGGGTAGGAATGTAGAAGAGTGCACTTGCTAGGGCAAACAGTTTGACACTTCCTCAAAATGCTAAAATTACCTTATAATCTAACACTTCTATACCTCAGTATAAAATGAAAATAATTTAAACAAGATTCAAATGAATCCTTGTTGCTAATGTTTATAACAGCATCATTCACAAGAGCCAAAAGGTAGAAACAACCCAAGTGTCTACCAAAAGATGAATGGATAAGAAAAATGTATTATGTCTGCACAATGTAATATTATTCTGCCATTAAAAGAAATGAAATGCAGATAGTTTTACAACATGGCTAAACCTTGAAGATACTACAGTAAGTAAAATGAATCAGTCACAAAAAGGCACATATTCTATGATTCCATTTACATTAAATGTCCAGAATAGCCAAATCTACAGAGACAGAAAGTAGATAAGTATTTGCCAGGAGCTAGGAGGGGGGAGATACGGGGAGGACTATCTAATGGGCAAGGAGTCTTTTTATGGGGGTAATGAAAATGTTCTAGAATTAGATAGTGATGATGGTTACACAATATATTAAATATATTAAAAAACATTCACTAAATCATATACTTTAAAAAAAATGAATGAGTTGGGTAGTGTGTAAATTATGTCTCAATAACTGTTTTTAAGTCTAAAAAGACATGATAAGCAAAAAATAATAATAATCCTGATGAGTGTTAGGATTGGCTAACTCAAGCTTTCTTAGATTCTGCACAGACAAAAAATTTTCTCAGTAATGTTGGTTACTAAGTTAAATTTCAATAGCAAATCAGTTTACATACTGTAACTGCCTTGATATGTCATGAATAGTACAATGAAAGAGTGTGTTCTGGGGGGTTGTAAGTTTATATTAGAACTTAATCCTACAGCTAAATTATATTGGCTGTCTGAACACATTTGAAAGAAAAATAAACAAAAAAAGGAAAAAATATATATAGGTTGAAGATTTGCTCAGAACATAAACATAAGGATCTGGAGAAAAATTTCTATGGAGATCCATCAAGTAGAGAAACAGATAATAAATAATAAATTTGAATTTTGAACTTTTACAAATGAAAAGTGCAAAAGGGAACTGGCCTCTGGCCATGCATTTTATGTAACATCAGGAATGAGAGAAGAGGGATTTTTTACTTTGGCCTGTAACCTCAGATGGGACCCTGGCCAATTCCTCAAAGCAGTTCTAGCCAGCACATGTCTTCCTTCTGACTGGAAATATTTAGTGGGGCTAGCTCAGAGGAAATTAGGTGCATCAAGTAAAGGGAGCTGGTGTGAGGAGGGGGAGAAGTGCTCTTATGCAGCTCTGCTTATCTAACTCTGTATAAAGGACAGAAAGAGATGCCAGTTTCCCCTATATTCTTTTTTTTTTTTTTGTATCGGGGATTGAATCCAGGTGCACTTAAGAACTGAGCCACATCCCCAGCTTATTTTGTATTTTATTTAGGACAGGGTCTCACTGAGTTGCTTAGTGCCTCACCATTGGTAAAGCTGGCTTTGAACTCACAATCCTCCTGCCTCAGCCTCCTGAGCCACTAGGATTACAGGTATGCACCATGGTGCCTGGCTTCCTGTATTTCCTGTATTTGTAAGAGGGTCAGGTTTGTTTGAGGGGACAGCACAGCTTTATCTTGCTGAGTAACAGGAATATGTTTTTGCTTTTTGTGATTTCTAGTCCTGTAAAGTAGAACATGGCAAATTACCATTTCTTAATGCACTTGTGCTTTATTGTAATTGAAGTTCACAGGTGCTTGTATTGCATCAATCTGTGGATCTCTCAAAATATTCCATTCCTTTTTTGTGATGCTGTGCATCAAACCCAGAGCCTTGTGCATGTTGTCTCAAAAATACTCTGAAGCATTATTGATAACTCAAATATGCCTATGAAGGAAATGAAGTTCATAGAAGTTAAGTTACTTATTTGAGGTTTTTAAACCTTAAGTGGTTAAACCATGTCTCAAAGCAAGATCTTCTGACTCCAAATCTTGTGTGTGGGTCCTGATAGAGAAATGTTAGGCGAGACCATTTATCTCCCCTGGGAATCTTAAGCAAAGAAAATCAGTCATTTTTGCAGAATACTTATGATTCCTTCTCAAAATTGCATTCTTACCCGATGGATCATCACTTTCACAATATCCCTGAGTTGTGCTGAGCCAACATTTATTTATCAAGTATCTACTATATGCTAGTCACTATGCTACACATTGAACAAGACTGCTAAGGTCCCCACTCTCACAGAACTTGCTATATTCATTTAAATAGAGAAGTAACGTAAGGCACAGCGAAGTGAAATGATTATTAAAGTTTATGAAGAGCTAGAAGTACACACTAGGTATTCTGCCTTCAACACAAATCTCTAATTTGCCATGAATGAAACACTATGACTTAATACTCTTAAACCTACACTCAAACACTAGTGCATGGGAGTAAGAGAGAAATACCTGGGAATTACTCACAATAAATTTTATTGCTATCCAGATTCCTCTTGGAGAGGGTACTACCATTCTCATCTTACAGATAGGGAAATAGAGGTAGAGAAATGTTAAGTGATTTAATTTGCACAACTTCATGTAGGTAGTAGGTGATCAAGCCATGGTTCAAACTAGACAACTGACTCCAGAACCCACTCTATTAACCAGGCCTCAATACTGTGTATCTTTTATGGCACAGGTCACATTCTTCCTTGTTGTAGCTGCTTCAGGTGTTAGAACATTCTCCAGAATTCCTTTTTAAAAGATATTAAGATTAAATATTTTGGGAGGATAAGATAGGAGGATCACAAGTTCAAACCCAGCCTAGGCATTTTAGCAAAGCCCTAGGCAACTTCAAAATGAAGGGCTGGGAATGTTCTGGGACCTCCCTGGGTCCAATACCCAGCACCAAAAGAAAAAACAAAAAAGATTAAAAGATAATTTAACACTAACCCTTCTGCTATTCCATGCTAGAAAGAAGTTTTGTCATTGAACACTCCCTGGGCTGGCTGAGCTTTGGCCATATCCCTAGGTTTTGAATTCCCTGGACTTAGAAAGTTGAATATTTTCTCACAATTCTAACATTCAAATTGAGATAATAGTACCTGGAATTCTTATTATACAGTATATTTAGACTGCCCTCAAGGATGGTCTATTCCTGATCAGTTGATAGCAGCAAGATCTTATAAAAATATGGAATATGTAAATAATTCCTATCTTTATATTTGGATATAGTAGGTGAATCTTTGGAATGATTTTGCCCAACAATGAATGTGATAAAGTTGAACTGGTGGTGGGAGTGAGGGTGGGAAAATTGCACTTTGAGCCATAGAAAGAAACATTTCCCTAAGTTTCCTTGAAAACAAGAATTCATTTTGACTTTAATGCTCATCTATCACATTCCTAAATAAGGAAACTATATCTACTTCTATACTGACATACATTCTAGATTCACTATTCAGTGAATCCTTTGAAAAAGTTGACTACGAATTTTGAAAGATTCACATCTTGTCTCATAGAAGTTATCTTGATGATAAAACTAAAGAAGAAATAAATATTTTCTATTGATCTAATGGAAATAGAAACTTGTTCTGGATCTGATTGCAAGGGCACTGGTGGCAGCTACTTTCACCCATTTTCCTACATTGTCTTGGTCTCCTCCTTTCTTCTGCCTTTTCCCTACAAGTCACCATATAACAGAAACATGGCAGATGTATGGTCCAGCAGATCACAAAGATACTATTTGGCACCCGGACCAAGAGCTGAAGAGGCATTCTTTTAAATGCATTTATCAAACTCCTGAATATACAACGAAAACGTTTCCTTTCTTTCCGTTTTAAGCTTTGCTTAACATCTGTATTACCTCTAAATTTCTTGTGGCCATTTATTTTGGCTCTACAAATATATGAGACACCTGCCACACACTGCTTGAATTGGCAGGCTGACAAGATTTAAAAGCCTTTGAGTTTTCAAATTTGCTTCAGGTTCTAGTTCCCTCCTATGTTTTGGTTAGTGGTCCACCACCACACATTCTTTAAGGCATCTGAGAGGGGCTCAGCACTGTACATGGAAACCATGGTTTCATAGGCATCCTATGGAAAACCTGAGCCTTCTGTATGAAAAAAAAGATGGCCATAAAAACAAAGATATTTTGCCTGTGTACAGAATGTTTTCATAAAGTGTTTTAAGCGTTGTCACATTTCATATACTGTTTCAAAAAGCAGGTAAATCAAGTACTTATATTTCATAAAGCAATTAAACGACCAACCTCAGTTCATCCACATGGCCACGATAGAAAAAATAGGTTCTACACTGTCTCTTTTGAACATAGTTGTGCCAATGGATGTTCCTGGTTTTGATTGTCAATGCAGTTCACCTTTTTTTTTAAGGTGTGTCTATTTTTTTTGGGGGGGGGGGTACCAGAGATTGAACCACTTAACCACTGAACTACACCCTCAATCCTTTTTTTATATTTTGAGACAGGGTTTCAGTGAGTTGCTTAGGGCCTCTCTAAGTTGCTGAGGTTGACCTTGAACTTGTGATCCTCCTACCTCAGCCTCCTGAGGAAGGTAGGTGTATTTCAAAATAGTATACCAGAATTCTGAGACAGTGTTGATAAATACCTTTTAAATCAGTCCAGTTTAATGTAAAAATGAGAAACTGAATTCTAAACATAGTTATTATTTTTTAATATTTATTTTTAGATGTAGTTAGACACAATACCTTTATTTTGTTTATTTATTTTTATGTGGTACTAAGGATCGAACCCAGGACCTCACACATGCTAGACGAGCACTCTACCGCTGAGCCACAACCCCAGCTCCTAAACAGAGTTATTATAAAATAACACTAGTTAAGTGCATGCTTATGTGCATGGGACAGAAACCCTAGTGCCAATAAAATAGATTTTTTCACCAAAAACTGTATTTAAATTTCAAGACAGCAGGAATCTGAAATATTAAACAATTTCAGTCCTATAATGCTGGAGCATTTGAGACGAGAGAAATATAAAATAAGTCACAAAACTGCATTTAACATATACACAATGATTTTGGTAACAATTCAGTCAACATGTATTCAATGAGCACCTAATACAACCCAGGCTCTGATGTAAGTGTTGAGGAAATAAAGGTAAAGAAGACAAAATCTGTGTCCTTTAAACCATACATTCAAGTAGGGGTGGCAGCAGGTTATGATGGGAATGTAGGAGAAAACAAAGAAACATACCATCATTCATTTTATTTATGGAACCAGTATTTATTTTCAAGGCAAGTGAGGCTTTTGAAAATGTTCATATGGGTAAATACCAATCAACGAAATTTTACTGTTCACCAACTCTTTGTGCAGACCTGGATTATGTGCCCCTGAACCTCAGAAGCCCCTAATCTCATTGGGTGAAGGAAGGACAATATTTATGAAATAAAATCAAGCAATGCAGATAATGAAGAGCAAAATTAGGCAACAGTAGCAACAAATGCGATGAGACTTCTGAAAAGAGAATGTCACTAAGGCCTGAAGTACTCAAGGGAGTTATCAAGGAGAAGAAAGTGGAGCCAAGGAATGAGAAGGAGTTAGGTGGGGGGTGAAGGGGTAGAGAGAATTTTTTAAAAGAATAGCAGGTATCAGGGCAAGAAGATCAGATAAGGTGCAAGCATTTGTAGCATACACGGGCTGGCTAGGATGGCATGTTCCTACTGGGGAAGAGAAAAAAAAAACATGTGGGTGGTTTCTGAAGGATCTGGAAAGTGATCTATGGAGTGTACATTTGATATAGAAAGAGAAGCCTCTCCCAAAGTCTTTTAAGTGCAGTGGAGACTCGGTGGTCATAAATGTAGAATGTTAACAATAATCTGCCCTTTGAAAATTGTTTTATTTAAGACACCTACAACACACAATCAGAGTAAAGTTCATGCATCCAACATACCCCTGTAAGAACAAAAGATGAGAGGGAAATGGATAAAGGTCAGAGAGCTGCTCTCCACTCCACAGGCTCTGTGAGGCCATGAAAGGCAGTGGGTCAAGTCCAGCCAGCATGAAAAGCAGGTTGAGAAACAAACTGAAAAGTGCAGTTTCTTGTGTGCATTTTGCCAACTACCTAAGGACAGGTATCTACATTTCTGGGGTCTGAGTCAACTCAAATCTCAAATATTTTTGCAATCATTTTTTAAATTTTGATATCAGAGAAACTTAACCACTGAGTCACATCCCCAGTCTTTTTAAATTTTTTAAAAATTTAAGACAGGGTCTTAAAAGTTGCTTAGGGCCTTGCTGAAGCTGACTTTGAACTTTGATCCTCCTGCCTCAGCCTTCCAAATTGCTGGGATTACAGGCATGCCCCACCACATCCAGCTAATGAAAACCACTTTTTAAAGTGTAGTTAAAATTTCCACTGTTTTTTCAGCTCAATTTTTCTGGAGAACAAGCTCATCCCAGGAGTTAAATTTAGACAGTAACTTCTGGGCAACAATACCATCCTGAAAATTCCTGCCATAGGAGTTTACCCAGTATCTTAGTGGATTGGAAGTGAGATGAATTGCATTTTGAAGGCTGATGTATTCGCTGTTCATCCTCTACACCCCGCCCCCCCGACACACTGCAAAACTATAATCAAAAGCTATGGTTAAGTGTTTATCTTTTAAGTACTTATAAGTAGCCCAAGTAACTCTCTAACTCTAACCCAGGGCTTCATGCTTGTTAAGCAGGTGCAGTATCACTGAGCTACAACACTAGTCCCCAAGAATCTCTCCAGATAAACACAAGTCAATAAGGGTAACTATTTGTCAGAGAGGTAAATTGAGGTAGTATCTGAATGATTTAATGGCATACAGGGATTCATCACTGTGCCTAGTGGTGTATCCTAGTGTATCCAGTGAGGACTTCCTCATCTGAATTCATTATGGCATTATAGCCAATAAATTAGATTTTTCACTCTCAATACTAAGAACCCCCTCCTTATTAGGAGCATGTATAAACTAGTGAATGGATGAACGTGGAGGAAAAAGCATTGTGGCTGAAAATGTTGCAAGAATGTCCCCCGACTTCAAAGACCAATGCCAAGCCTTCAAGTACAAGCCTTTAGTGTACCAAGGCTTGGAGGGAGGGTTCTGGGAAAGTGAATTTTCTAGGAAACAATATATGAGAGCTCCAACCCTCTGTGTCTGAAGTCACTGCTTCTAGAGGCATTATTGCGTATCACACATATGACTAAAATATGTATGTATAAATCAATTGCCTAGATGTTATTGTTGGATATAAGCTGTCCCCCCAAAGCTCCTGTGTTAACACAGGAATATTCAGCTATGAAATGATTGGATTGTGAGAATTGTAATCTAATCAGCTCATCCTAATTGGAATGGACTGACTGGGTGATAACTATAGGCAGGTGGGTCTTGGCTGCAGGAGATGAGTCATTGGGGCATGCTCTGGAAGGGTTCATCTTCCTTTCCTTTTTCTCTCTTTCTGCTTCCTGACCAGCATAAATGGAACAGTGCTCGTCCACCACACCCTTCTGCCATGATGTTCTGTGAAATCTATGAATTTTAACTCTTGTTTGCATCAATAAATAGGGAAAAACTTCTGTGCCTACTTGTGCAAAGTCATGTAAGTTAAATCCAGACTTCAGGTTTTGAAAAGGGTGTGTGTGCTGGACACGGTGGCTCACCTATAATCCCAATGGCTCTGGAGGCTGAGGCAGGATGATGGCAAGTTCAAAGCCAGCCTCAGCAACTTAGCAAGACACTAAGCAACTGAGCAAGATCCTGTCTCTAAATATAATATAAAAAGGTCTGGGAATGTGGCTCAGAGGTTAAGCACTCTTGGATTCAATCCTTGGTATCAAAAAAAAAAAAGTGTGAAAAATCAGGCACATATCAAATATTGAAAACACTCCAAATAACTCAAAATGAGTTTACAACAGACTTTCAAAGCCAGTAAAGGACAAAGTAACCTATTGATTACTTCAGCCTTGAACAGAGGCCCAGAAAGGTTCATCTAGTTGGCTAAAATGCCTGAAATTTTAGTGTACACATGAAGAGTTCAGGGTCAAATTTCATCATATCTCATATGTTGGTGACTTGTGTTGAAAATGGGTAGGCAACTTTAACCTGATTGTCCTGATTCATTTGGTTTGTTTTATTGACACCCCAGATCTGTGTTGGAGCTTACTTAATTCATGGCAGTGGAGGAATTTTCTCACTCCTGAAAACCAGAAGGGCACTCCTGGGAGCTTTGAATCCCTGGGGCTGGGCAATCCCTTGCTTCTGTGGTTATAAGGATGTATTGACCTCTCTGGGTCTGTGTCTTAGTTTCAAAGCAACTTCCTTGACATGCTCTATCAGTTTCATAGAACAACATCTTCTTTGCACCAGTGGTTTTGTCCCAACTGCTTCTCTATAGATGGTGGTCCAAATTCAGACTCTGCTTTGCTGTCATGCTCTACTTGATCCTCTCTACTTTCTAAACCGGTTAGACTAAGATTTAGCTCATCTTCTTATGACCATCTGACCCTCCTTGCTACAGTCCGTTGCCAGCCAAAGCTTTTAAGATACGGCACATTTGTCCTATTACACAAATGTGTGGTTTTATCCTCTCTTTTTCCTTTTTTTTGGGGGGTGGGGATACTGGACATTGAACCCAGAGGCACTCTACCACTGAGTCACATCTCCACCCCCTTTTATTTTTTATTTTAAGGCAGGGTCTCACTAAGTTGCTGAGGCTGGCCTTGAACTTGTGACCCTCCTGCCTCAGCCTCCCGAGTAGCTGGGATTACAGATGTGTGCTCCTTTTCTTTTCTCTACCCTTAGATAACCCATTTCTCCTGATATTATCTGGGATAGGATTTGAGGATAAGATCTGAGTAACAGCCTTCTATGAAAGTGGTAATTTCAAAACAAAACTCAAGGGAAATGCTAATGTCACAAGCAGCAAGGAAATCTGTACACCAAGTAAATACCAACATATGTGACATTAAGAATCATCTTTTAAAAATCAATTTGACTTAAATGGCCCAGCTAAAAAGAAGGAGAGGCTGGAGCGCACAGTGGCACACTCCTGTAATCCCAGTGGCTCAGGAGGCTGAGGCAGGAAGATCATGAGTTCAAAGCCAGTCTCAGCAACTTAGCAAGACTCTGTCTCAAAATAAAAATAAAAAGGACTGGGATGTGACTCAGTGGTAAAGCATCCCTGGGTTTAATCACCAGTATCAAAGACAAAAAAATTTAAAAAAGGAGGAGTATAGGAAGAGACCTAAATTATAAGTTAGAGAGGATTTTAATGCATATTGTGGTGAAAGGAATGTCCATTAAAGGGGATGGAATACTATATTATAATTACCATGTTGCATTAATCAATTTAAAATCATGTGAATATACATTATATGTTTGATGAGGAAATTAAGGTTAACATTATATTATCTATATCACCAAGTATTGGATGTTTAAATGATTAAATTAGACAGCCATATAATTCAATATACACATGAAGGGGACCAAAATACCTTGATTCTGTTTAAAATAACAGTTTAATCCCACCAAAGGTCATAAAGGTTTTCTGCAAATACAAATTTCTCCAACTCACACTGACATAAAACTGAGTTTAAATCCCCAAGGTCCTAAAATGGATGGCATTGTCAATTACATGTACTACTAAGCACTTGTTATACTAAGAATAGTTAAGTTGCTAGCAATAAATCAGCTTTCACATTAGTAATGACTGAAACAACACAACTCAGGTTACCAGATTTGTCAAAAATCAAATAAGACTCATTTAGTAAGAAAGAAGGATTTTGAGAATATTAGCATCAGAAATAATCCAGAAAGATCAAATATAGCTCATAACCTGCAGGCAGGTAAAAGAAAGGCTCTAAACTATTCAGAATAGATGACTTCTATCTAATTATTTGAATGCATGTCATTAGTAGTTATCCATGATTAATTTTTCACAAATTTATTCACTAAACAAACATTTGTTAAGGACCAACTCAAGGGACCATGTAACTGGTTGCTGAGGGTACAAACATGGAAAAGCTACAGTTCCTCATGTTTACATTTTATTTTTAACATTTTAAATCTCCACAAGAAAATCTTAGTAGATAAATGACATAATTTTAGGAATTTAGATGTCATATACCTTAAATTTTTTTAAGAATGATTTTTTTAAGTTGTTGATGGACCTTTATTTTATTTATTTATATGTGGTGCTGAGGATCGAACCCAGGTCCTCACGCATTCCAGGCAAGCACTTTACTGCTGAGCCACAACCCCAGCTCCCATATACCTTACATTTAAAAGAAAACATGTTCACAAGGTCCACAAGGTTATTGATGACTAGACCATACTATAATATCATTAGGAACCCACCCATTCCTTGACCATGTTCTTCAGGCATCTTCCCATTACCTCCTTTTTAATTTTTATTGTTTTAATGTTTATATATACATGTCAGTAGAATGTATTCTGACAAATTATACATACGTGGAGTATAACTTATTCTACTTAGGACCCCATTCTTGTGGGTGTTCATGATGGGGAGTTCCACTGGTCATATATTCATATATGAACACAGGAAAGTAATGTCCAGTTCATTCCACTGTCTTCTCTGTTCCCATCCCCCTCCCTTCCCTTCATTCCCCTTCAACTAATCCAATGAACTTCTATTCTATCCTCCCCTCTCCCTTATTGTGGTTTAGCATCTGCATATTGGAGAGGACATTCAGCCTTTGTTTTTTGGAATTGGCTTATTTCACTTAGCATGATGGTCTCCAGATACATCCACATTATCTCTTTAGTTGCAATTCTGTTTCTCTAACAAACATCGATATGACTATCCTATACTTCAACTCTGCCTCTCAAATAATTCTTCCAAAGCCCTTATTGTTGGAATATTTTCTACCAATGTCTCTTCATATTTAACTCAAATCACTCTTGCATGTGTTACAATATGAATTTCATCTCTACCATTCTATTAAAATTGCCCTAGAACTGCATTCTAAAACAACACTAATTTGAATGAAATATCTCTAGAACTATAGGTACATTTACTATTACCTTCCCGCAGAACAGTATGTGGCACAACTAGATTCTCAATAAACACTGGGTAAATTGATTATCTCATAAATAATAAAGTGGTAGTATTCATCACATATTTTTTTATTAAATACAACTTCAAACTGTCAGTTGACAACAGATAAGAGACTACATGTTTATAAAACTAATTTTTCCTTTATTCATTCTGCACACATATTTAAGTACTATGTCCAAAAATATATTTTAAGGTCTTATAGAATTATGGAATAGTGTACTTTATTTCTTTGAAGAATGCTGGGAATTGAACCCAGGACCTTCTGTGCACTAAGCAAATTCTCTACCACTAAGCCACATCCCCAGCCCCCTTACACTTTCTTAGAAAGGGAGAAATTCTTCTCCTTCCTCTGGAATTAGCTTTCCAACTTCACCAAGTAAAAGGCATCAATGGGTGCTCAAAACACTGTCCAAATGGTGAGCCCATTATATCCTAATTGGGCATCTACTGCTACTAACCCCTTCAGAGCAGGATCTAGACTGGTTCCTGATGCAACAGTCTCTGAGTCCACTTGTTTTCTTCATCTTGCAGATGTGGAAAATAAAGCTCAGAAGACTTAAGAAAATCTGTTGTATACTACATAGAATAAGCTTCAGAATCACAAAGACTGGGATTTGAACCTCAGTCAAGATACTTAAAACTTGAGACTGGGGCTGTGGCTCAGTGGTAGCACACTTGCCTGGCATGTGTGAGGCACTGGGTTTCATTCTCAGCACCACATATAAATAAATAAATAAATAAATAAATAAATAAATAAATAATAAAGGTCTATTAACAACTAAAAAAAAAGATACTTAATCTCAGTATCTCAGTATCAAAGCAGGAATAAATCATATGACAAACGTGTAAACCCCTGGTGTAAGGTTTAGTTAATGGTGGTAAGCCAGTAGACATGGTAGGTGGGTTGTTCAGAATTTAAAGAAATTGGGAAAAAAATGAGACAATTATTTATTTAGTGTTGTAGGCTTGACCTTTGCCAAAGTGAACATTTAAAATCAGTCAGTCTGAGAGAGTGCAAAGGACCTAGATGGAAAAAAAATCAACAGCTACCCTAGGGACAGAACCAGAGCTGATGTAACATCGTCCTCCGAGAGAAGAGCAAAACTCATCCAGATATTAGTAACGTTAGTTAATTAAATAGCCAAAGTTTTATATTATAAACATAAAGGTATAGTGCTTCAAGGTGACACAAACAAGATAGAGAAAAACAGTGTTTTTCAAGTCTTTGGGCAGTACCTTTCCCAGATATTTTTAAAGGAAAATTAATTTTAACATAAGTAAATAACTCTGGAAAACAGGAAACTTTAAACAGCTGAGTACTCATTCATGAGAAAAAAGACAGAAATTTAAATGTCCCTGATCTTTTTTTTAACCCATAAAAGATATCTTAGCACAGCACAGTGATTAAAATAGGATTCTAAGCCAGAAGGCCTGGATAATACTTTGCACCTCTTACTCACTGAGCAAGTTACTTGAACAATTTTTTTTTCATGATGCAGTTTTATTTAAAATCCATATTGGAATTTTGTTCTATTTTCAAAGCAGTGAAGTGAGTTGGCTGAGTAGTGGACAAAATAGGAGTATTTGAACAATTTTTACTTCAGTTTTCTCATGTAGAAAGTACTGTCAATAATAGAATCTGTCTTGTAAAGTTGTTTTGTAGGTTGAAATGAGTTAACATTTATAAAGTACTCACAACACTGTCTGGTCAAGAGTAAATACCAAGTGCTTTTGAAATGAATCACCTGAGCTCATCTCGTTCAATACGGAAACAGGAATCCAATAAGCCTCCTCCCATTATTTTACAATGACTAAAACATTTTTCAATAATTGAGTTGCTGTGTATTTATTCTGACCCCATCAAGTTCCTTATGTAAATGCTTACAAAATGAGAAACTCTGGAGACGGAACAAGAAAAACAAAAGGCAAATGGTTCACTTGTTTTCTTTCTCCAGAAGGATCTATACATGAAAGCTATAGACAGAGTATGTTGAAATGTTTTGGCAAGTGGCACAGTCCTCTATGCTGGGTTTCTGTCACATTGGATAGCAATATGGACCAGAAATCTCAAAACCACCACACAAGGCTAAGATACCACGAGTCTGTAACTTTTTATTTTACTTATTTTTGTGGTGCTGGGGATAGAACCCAGAGCCTTGCACATGCCAGGCAAGTGCTCTACCAGTCCCTTTATTTATTTATTTATTTATTTATTTATTTATTTATTTATCTGTTTGTTTATTCTTTAGTTGTAGTTGGATACAATACCTTTATTTTATTTATTTATTTTTATGTGGTGCTGAGGATGGAACCCAGTGCCTCATGTTGCTAGGCAAGCACTCTACCACTGAGCCACAACCCCAGCCCCTAATTTTTATTATAATATCAGAGAGGAAACACATTGGTAACTTGTGTGGTATGTGCATAGCACTGCCTTCGGATGACACAAATGTACACAAGACAGCCTCTTCCATCAATAAGCTTATACTCTGGTTGGGAGATAATCTCACACCCTAAAACTATTAGAGATGACATGACTGATTAAGCTCTGAATCTCGTCTGTTTAATAACCAAGAACTCCTAGAATTACAAAATGCCAACCTATGCCATCTCAGAGTACTCTCTTCCACAAAGGTAATATTTCTTGTAAATTACAATGACTGTATCTATGCAAACAAAAGAAATAATCTCTATAGGGTTCTTGTTTTCTTTTATCATAAATGTGTTATATCAAGATATAACAGTGTTATATCTACCAAGATCTCCCAAATGCAAAGTGCTGCATTGACAGCAGCAGATCTAGAAAATGCAGGAATGAACAAGAAAAAGATTGACCCACACACTTTTATTATGCATAAGGATCTAGGCTTTTTATTAGCAGTGGAGCTATTCAGTTATGAACACAAACAGACCTGAAGCTAAGATGTATTCTCCCACATTTTTGCTTTGATATGCAAACCTGAGTCACAGAGTCAATGTCAACAGTGATGATCTACAGACCAGCTCCCTCGCTCCTCAGAAGAGAGGACAGGAGTACAGAGGATAAATGGCTTGGTCACAATGACAAAAAGAGTTAGTGACAGAGCCAGCACAAGAGCCCAATTCTGATAATCAGAGCTAAATACTTTGCTCTAAACCTTGGAGAAAGTTTTAATCTCAATCTCAATCCCCTTCCCAATCTTAATCCCTCTCCTCATCCTTCTTTCTTCCTCCCTTTCCATCTCTTTCTTCTTTCCCTTTGCAGTTAAACTCTTGATTTTCATGGCATGAGAATATGTATGGTCATAAAAACCAAAACCACTGTCTTTGCTTTGAAACCATTCTATTTATTTGAATGAGAAGTTATAAACGCTTTCAAATTTTCAGAAGAAATAAAGTAATGGCCTCCTTTTCCAAAACAAACTATAAAACTGCAGGAAATCTGCTAAGGAAGTTAATAATCTTTAGTATTTGATGCAAATTAGCTTTTATAGCAACCAAGGATCAAAGTCCAAAAGAAAGCCGAAGTTAGAATGAGTGACAGAAGCTGGCAGCTAGCTGGTAGAAGAGAAACCACTACAGGATTTTCCGGAGACCAAGGAAAGACACAGCTACATGTCTAGGTATGTACATTACACTTGCAGAAACCAGTGGGGGTGGGGCAGGTGGAGAGTGTACTTGGGATATCTGTGTGTTGTTGTTGTGTGAAGGTGGAATCTTAAGTCTGTTGGCTAAAAAGGAGCCAAACCTATTGATACATTGCACTGATATACCTTACAGTTCTTTCCTATATAAACAGTGTCAGGGACTAACACTTCATGTGAAACCCAAAGAAATTAGACTTTACTCATGTAGGGCAATTAGAATTGGTAGCAAGTCAGGTACTGTGGTGCACACCTGTATTCCCAGTGGCTCGGGAAGCTGAGGCAGGAGGATTGCAAGTTCAAAACCAGCCTCAGCAAAAGTGAGGCCCTAAGCAACTCAGTGAGACCCTGTCTCTAAATAAAATACAAAATAGGGCTGGGGATGTGGCTCAGTGGTCAAGTGTCCCTGAGTTCAATTGTTGGTACCCCTCCCTCAAAAAGAACTGGTAGCAAAATAACTAAATAGGGCAGTAGAAGAGAAAGCTCCAGGCAAAAAACCTTCACAAAACCATACATAGGCATATGGTCCAGGGATTCTTAATACACAAAGTATTTGAAGAGAAGGGAAGAACAAAGTTTTCCTTAAAGGAAGAACCAGAGAAAGTACATGAGATGGTTAATATCATTTAATGTTTGGTAGGAGAAATATAATTAATGAGTATTTAAATATTATTAAAATTTTAATATTTATTTAAACATTTAAATATTATTAAAATTGTCAGTTTGTCATTGATAACTGATTATATATTTTTATTGACTATTTTAATGACAAATTTTCATAGAAAAATAAACCTGATTCAGTTGTGCAGTATAAATGTAGTCTTATTGATAATCCAGCTGCTCAAATGATTACAATTCACAATCAGCCACTACCTAATGGCAGAAAATAGAATTTCAAGCCTAGCAGCTAGTTAAAAATAAGCAGCCCAGATAAAATTCTTTAAAAAGGCAATTTAAAAATAAACATATGGTCCATTTATTGGTTGGGTCATTTGGTTTTTTTGGTGTTAAGATTTTTGAGATCTTTATAGATCCTAGAGATTTATGCTTTATCTGATGTGCATGTGGTAAAAATTTGCTCCCATTCTGTAGGCTCTCTATTCACCTCACTGATTGTTTCTTTTGCTGAGAAGAAGGTTTTTAGTTTGAATCCATCCCATTTATTGATCCTTGATTTTAATTCTTGCTCTATAGGAATCTTAATAAGGAAGTTGGGGCCTAATCTAGCATGATGGAGATTTGGGCCTACTTTTTCTTCCATTAGGTGCGGGCCAAGGAACTGAACAGACACTTCTCAGAAGAGGATATACAATCAATCAACAAATATGAAAAAATGTTCAACATTTTTAGTACTTAGAGAAATGCAAATCAAAACTACTCTAAGATTTCATCTCACGCCAGTCAGAATGGCAGCTATTAAGAATACAAACAACAGTAAGTGTTGGTGAGGATGTGGGGGAAAAGGTACACTCATACATTGTTGGTGGGACTGCAAATTAGTGCAGCCAATATGGAAAGCAGTTTGGAGATTCCTTGGAAAACTGGGAATGGAACCACCATTTGACCCAGCTATCCCACTCCTTGGTTTATACCCAAAGGACTTAAAAACAGAATACTACAGGGACACAGCCACATCAATGTTTATAGTAGCTCAATTCACATTAGCTAAATTGTGCAACCAACCTAGATGTCCTTCAGTAGATGAATGGATAAAGAAAATGTGGTATATTATACAATGGAATATTACTCAGCATTAAAAGAGAATAAAATTATATCATTTGCAGGTAAATGGATGAAATTGGAGAATATTATGCTAAGTGAAGTAAGCCAATCCCAAAAAAACAAATGCCAAATGTCTTCTCTGATATGAGGATTTTGATCCACAATGGGGATGGGGGGAGCATGGGAGGAAACGTTAGATAGGCAAAGGGGAGGGAGGGGAAGGGAGGGGGCATGAGAAAGACAGTCAAATGAGATGGACATCATTACCTTAAGACACAAACGGTGTGACTGTACTTTGTGTACAACCAGAGACATAAAAAATTGTGCTCTATGTGTGTAATATAAATTGAAATGCATTCTGTTGTCATATATAAATAAATTAATTAATTAAAAAAATAAACACATGGGGAGGAGGGAAGAGAAGGGGATAGTACTAGAGAGTGGAATGGAGAAAACTATGTTATATGCATTTACAAATATGTCAATGTGAACCCCATTATTATGTATAGGTATGATGTAGGAGGGGGCATGGGGTAATTAATGATGGTTAAATGTGATGATCATTATTATCCAAAGTACATGTATGAAGACACAAATTGGTGTGAATATACTATGTATATAACCAGAGATATGAAAAATTGAGCTCTATATATGTAATAAGAATTGTAATGCATTCTGCTGTCATATATAAATTAAATAAATAAATAAACAAAACAATTATAATTAAAAATAAATATGTGGGCTGGCAGTGTAGGTCAGTGCTTTAGGTTTGATCCCCAGCACACTACACAAAAATGGAAGAGATATGCATCCTACAAAATGTCAACAAATAACTAAAGTAATGCTTTTACAATTCCTCTTTCTCATTTTGTGGTATTTAAAATATATTCAACCAGACACCTGTAATCCCAGTGTCTCAGCAGGCTGAGGCAGGAGGCCCTCATGTTTGAGGCCAGTCTCAACAACTTAGAGAGGGTCTAAGCAACTTTAAAAATAGCTGGGGATGTAGTTCATTGGTAAAAAGCCCGTGGGTTCAATCCCCAGTACTAAATATCCAAATATATACATACATTCACATAAATATTCATATAGATCACTACAGCTGAATCAACCACTGTTGAGAGCCACAGCCGAAGGGGCCCCAGCAAACTTCCAGCTGCCAGCAAACTTCCAGCTGCCGGCTGATGATTGGCTCACAGCGGCCCCAGCAACATCTAGCTGATTGGCTCCTCTGCGGTGATGCTCATTGGGCTGTTTCCCTGCCCTTTCAGACCACGGAGCTGCTCATTGGGGGACTTTTTTGGCTCCGCCCACGTGACCCAGCCAATCGGCCTCAAGAGCAGGAGGATTGTGGGAGGTGGGGAGAAGCTTGTGGGAGAGAGAGAGGCTTGTGGAAAGCCGGTGGTGGCAGTTGAGGCTCTGAGGATTTTTCCTGAGAGGCTGTTTTGTTTGGCGTGTGTGGTTCTAAAAATAAAGTTAGTTTCTTTTGACAAGTGGCTCCTGATTGTGCCCAGCCAGACTGCGGCAAACCACATAGATAGAAATCCTACCAATGGGTATGATATAGAAGATGAGTGGGTTTCAGACTCATAATCAAACAAACATGATGCACATAGGTACCAAAGCTAAGACAAATTAAGTCATCACTGTATCTACAAAAGGTTGGCTGCATTTTTTTAAGGGTAATAGAATAATGTGGTATGAAATAAACATGAGAAATGGATACATGAGAATAAATACGTTTTTTCATCAGTTTTATGAAAAGATAAAGTATACTATTGCCTGAAATCAATAGACACATAAGATGGATACAATTAATGAAAATCCTGGGAGTAAAAATATGATCCTACAATGTAATTTCAAAGTTAATTTTTTTTCCAGAAGGCTAAGCCAAAATCAAGAAAATCAACTCTTCACAATTGTAAAGGTTCATAAAATAGAGAGGAACTTTCAATTTGCACATCTGGTGGGAACCCTTAAGTGAGACTTAAAACCTCAGAGAAGCATTAATTCCAAATGGAACTTCTTTGCTAGGTTATTCATGCCACTAGAAAAATCAGGAAGACCATTATTGTTAAGTGGAATGGTACTGTATCAACTAAAGCTGGAATCACAAAAAGAGATGTCCTATTGTATTATGCTGTCCAAATACATTTGTTATGCTAAGCAGAGGTAAGAAGAGCATGTTTTCAAAAATATCTGATGTAATAGAAATATCACTTTTTTAAAGCAGATGAGGCAGAAGTGCCAACACAGAATTCAAGACGGTAAGGGTAAGGAGTGCTGCATGAAAAGGGGGACAAAATAGACTTTTCAGTGCTGAGTACATAGTAGGTTTTCAAAAATATGTTAGCACAAATATTCAATTCTAATATGAAGCCTATGAAAATATCTCCCTCTGGTAAATCACGTTGTGTCATATAAATTTGCACATAGCAAACTCTGTATAGAGCATACCTTATAAGGCACTATGTATTTGGTTATAGCAGTGGTAATGCTTTTAACTAAATTACAATATGTGTTTCTCATTACATTGTGACTGCCACAAATCTTAACTGTAAAAGTTATGGGTTTGACGAAAATGCATGTGGTTATCCCCTAAGCACATATAAGCAACATTTACATTTGTATAGTATTCTATCCCCATTTATAAGGCAGGATATTGTGAACAGTCAAAAATGCAAAGCACTTGAAAATCCCCATATGCAAAAGAAAATCCACATAAGCAAGATGTTATTGATATTTCAAAAAACTTTCTTTGGTTAAACAGAACTCAAAAAGTTTTAGTGTTCTAAATCTTTATTCTTTGAGTCTACACTTCTATTTATGAAAAATGCACAAATATTCTGGAATATTTATGATATTGATTAGTGAAAAATCATTTTACCTCAAAATACAAATGTGTATTTATGAAAAAACTAAAAGATGTTTTTAAAAAGTCCCCAAAAGATGCAAATTTTCAATAGTGACACCACCTCATTTTAGATTCTTCTTCAACAGGCTTCCTTATGCTATTTCCGTGAGATATCTAATAATTCTTCAATCACATTTTATTTAAAAAGAGATAGATGATTAATGTTCCATATTCGTTCACTCTACAATTTCTATAATCTGGGTAGTGTTTTCACAGAAATCAGATACAGGTTGATCATTCCTTATCCAAAAATTCAAATTCAGAAATGCTCCAAGCATCTGAAACCTTCTAGGTGCCAATATGATAACAAGTGAAAAATTTCACATCATCAAGTTTTGTTTCATGTACAAAATTATTAAAAATAGGATACAAAATTAACTTCAGGCTATGTGTATAATGTGAACATGAAACATAAAAGAAACATAAATTAATTACATGTTAAACTGAGGTCTTATTCTCAAGATATGATATTTTCAAATCCTCCATACTTCTAGTCACAAACACTCTGAACAAGGCATATTCAATCTGTACCACTTTAAAATGCTGACACTGGCCCCCAAATAATTTTGTTGATACCCAAGTTTCTATGCCAAATAATTTTTTATTAATATTATAGGCCCATCAAAACCTTCAAAAGTCACAAAAGGTCTTATTTCATTAACACCTCATTTACCGGAAAACTGTCAGGAAAAGAGGGTATCAATAGAAATGAAATTTCAAAAAACAAAACCTTTATCTATCAATAGTTGCCTTTTAATACTCTGGGTAGAAATATCTCTGAAATGCTTTGTAAAACTATATTTTTCCACTTAGATACAGGACAGTGTCAAAAATTTAAATTTTGTTGATAATTCTAGGTCATCATTAGAAATAAATATATCTTTTTTTAAAGACAGAGAGAGAGAGAAAACTTTTTTAATATCTATTTTTTTTTAGTTTTCGGCGGACACAACATCTTTGTTTGTATGTGGTGCTGAGGATCAAACCCTGGCTGCACGCATGCCAGGCGAGTGCGCTACTGCTTGAGCCACATCCCCAGCCCAAATAAATATATCTTGAAGGCCTGAGCATTTGGAGTCTTCATGTCTACTTTTTGCAGTTTGCCCACCATCTGCCTGTCAGCTTTTTAGTAGCTATTACTTTAATGTGCATCTGCCTCTATTAACTGCCCCCCATACCAGTTAAATTGTCTGTGGTTGGCAAAACTAGATTGAAGCCAATAAAATGTAGCAAACAACTGTTAGGTATAAGGTGTTGAATCAAGTGTGTTAGATTTGGGTCTTGAAATACAAACAATATGGGCTCTGGAGTGCTCTTCCTGAGGACCTTGGGGGATTCTCTAAGAGTACAGTTTAAAAGCTTCAAGGACCTGGCTTTCATGAACTCTAGGTGTCTGGTAGAAGCTGAGATCTGGAAGTAGTGTCTCATCTCTTTGAGATACAACTCTTCTTTCATAATCCTAGCTGACATTTAGGAAAAAATCAGGGGAAAACAGTTCATGAAAAGAGTGAAGGTTCCAGAGCTCCAATGGCATGGGTTGACTTCAGTATAGGCTGTGAACCAGGGATGATATTCAAAATTATTGAACAACACTTACAGAACAGTCATTTGCCAATCAGTACTGATGTGCTTCTGCCAGGTATCACCATTTTTGTGGCTGAATTAAGGGGATGTCTCAGAGTGAGCAGTAGAAAGAGTAATGTTGTAGTTTGGATATGAAATGACCCTCAACGATTCATGCATCCTCCTTGCTCTTCTTCCCCCCCCTTTTTTTCTTTTTTTAGTGCTGAAGATGGAACCCACAGCTTCATGCATGCTAGGTTAGGTACTCTTTCATGGCACTACACTCCTAGCCACTATTTAAGGAAACTTCTCATTAAATGTCAATAACTATCATACATATGCAAAATATAATTAACTCGTTTTCTTATTGGTACTAAGGAAGTGTTCTTGGTGGGCACAATATTAAGATGAAATTTTTCCTGTATTTTTATTGGTGCATTATAATTATACATAACGGTGGGATTCATTATTACATATTCATACATGTCTATGATATCACAATACAATTTGGTCAATATAATTCCCAGTATTTTCCCCTCCCCCAGTCCCTTTCCTCTACTCTACAGGTTTCCTTTACATTTTCATGAGATCACCCCACCATATTTCTTCTCCTTTTTTCTCTCTAGCTTCTACATATAAGAGAAAATGATGATGGCATTTTTAACACTTGGTCCAATAAAGGCCAAAAGAGCAAAGTGGATCTACCCAGGACCCTGGAGTGAGCTGCACTTAATGTAATATCATGTCCCAAGTGGCTTCCTTTTTCAGTGCCAAACCAGCTCCTTCACTCCTTCATGCCATTTTTACCTGTGCTTAATTCTGAAAAAGATTATATCATTATAGAAAAGATTATGTTATCATTGTACTGGAAATAACAAATGTGAAATAATATGGAAAGATAAAGGTTAACAATAATCTACTAGAAGGCAAAAAAACCCCAGTAACTCAATGTTAATTTGTTATTATTCTAAACTACTTTGTGTCAATGGTTTTGGCCAAGTAAAGCTCCTAAATGCTGCCAAAAACATTCGTCAGCAATAGATGTCTGAAATTCACCGCTAAATTTTGGCCCCTTGACAACATACTGGACAAATGTGCTATCTACTGACTAAAAAATGCTCATGTAAATCACAAGGCTGGCAAATAGAATGGCATTAATCCAGTCAAGAAGTATAAATCCAACCTTGTTTTATGCTTTATTTCTTGTAGATTTTAAACTATGCATCAATCATTCCAAAAGTACTGATTTGGGGGCATGATATGCTATGTGAATTACAGAGGTTTTATCAAGCTAACTGATAGGAGACAGGCATGTGATGTCTAAAACTCTGTGGCCATGTAAAGGGCACTTGAAAGCCTAGTTAGCTTTTGGCATGATAAGAGAAGCCTTCAAATCAATCTCCAATGATTTGACTATCATTTAAAGGTGACTTTGTATGACTTATGAGTAACATACTAATAAAGCATGAAATTTCATTTGAATACAAAACAACAGCAAATATGTAGTTTATTATGTGCCAGGCACTTTCTTAGCAGTTTCATGTATACTAGTTTATTTACTGCTCATAACAATACTGTGAGGCAAATTCTATTATTTTCCCCATTTTACAGATGAGAAAGCTGTTATGCTGTGAGATTAAATAAATTGGTTATTATCAAGGCCTTGAATACATAAAGAGTCTAATTTCTCCCTATAAAATGAGATTAATCAAAGTTATATTAAGATATGAAATGATTTCTGGAAGTGCCAAGAAATGTTAATTACAGCTCTAGTTGTTTTATTTATAAATAAAATGTCTAATTGCCTTGTATTGGTAGATTTGATGTCAAAATACATGGGCATTTCGATTATTGGAAAAATACAGTTTAACTTCATTGTTTTAGCAAATTGTGACTGTCTTATTATTGGATGTGTTCAACTGTAGGGAAGAATGCCTCGATGTATATCAATCAAGTGAATGAACCAGATCCAGACATAGAACTATGATCAAGGTTTCAGCCTTCCCATCAAATATGTTAATACCTGTCACTCTGTAGTGGAACTGGTGTATAGCTGTCTGCCTGACCATGAGCTCCTGGGACACCTTATTCATCTCCAGTGTCTGTCTCAATACCTCATATTAGTAAGTTCTCAACAAATACTTGTTAAAGCAATGGAAGTCGTGGTCACTGGTATATGGAAAGTATTGTGCTAGATGTGGGGAAAGCCAAGATTTCAGCCAGAAAAAGGGAGGAATTCCACTAAAATAGAAGAGAGATCAGTGGAGTAGAGGAAGGGAATTGAGAGGGAGGGAGGAGGATGGGAAAAGGGAAGAAGAGTGGAATGCATCTGCATTATGCATGGCAAAGCATAGTGGGACCAAAGAGGGAAGCACCTCTAAGAATGGAAATGGTCAATATAGAACTTCATGTAAGAAGTCAACTTTTTGTGAGGGTGTGGGGGAAAAGGTGCACTCATACATTGTTGATGGGACTGAAAATTGGTGCAACCTCTCGGGAAAGCAGTATGGGGATTCCTCAAAACACTAGGAATGGAACCGCCATATGACCCAGCTATCCCACTTATTGGTATTTTCCCAAAAGATTTAGATCAGCATACTATATGGATATAGCCACTTCAATGTTTAAAACTGCAAAATTCACAATAGACAAATTATGGACTCAGCCTAGATGCCTGTCAATAAATGGATTAAGAAATCTGGTGTATATATATATACACACACACACACACTGGAATATTACTCAGCCATAAGAAGAATGAAATTATGTCGTTTGCTGGTAAATGAATGGAACTGGAGAAAATCATGCTAAATGAAACAAGCCAGATCCATAAAGTCAAAGTTTTCTCTGATATGCAGAAGCCAGTCCAAAACAAGGCAGAAAAAGAAAAGAAAAAGGGAGGAATTCCACTAACATAGAAGAGAGATCAGTGGAGTTGAGGAAGGGAACCGAGAGGGAGGGAGGAGGATGGGAAAAGGTAAGAACAGTGGAATGCATCTGTTCTAACTTCCTATGTGCATATATGAATATACCACAGTGGATGTCACCTTTTTGAGTAAATAATAATCAAACACAGAAAGATCAGTAAAGTAGAGGGAAGGGAACAGAGGTAAGGAGGAGAGGAAGAAAAAGGGAAGTCCTGGGAACTGAATTAGAACAAATTATGTTCCATAATTTTATAATTATGTTAATATAAACCCTAAAATTATGTAAAAAAACTAAAAAGAATAAAAAGTCAACTTTTCCTATAAAAGTCACAGAATAAATAGGAGTTCAAAGCTGCTCCAATCCATTGCCTCTCTTTAAAAGCCAATCAACAACTCTGTTTAGTTGTTACTTATCAATTCTTATAGTGGGAAAAATATAACTTTCATCCTATCTAAACATATTTTGTAATAACAGCTTTATTGAGAAGCAATGAACATATCATAAAATTTGCCCTTTAGAAAAGTACAATTCAACGGTTTTTGTATATTTACATATATTTGCAACACAAGTGCATTGTTAATTGAAGGATGCTTTCCTCTGCCACTTCTAACCATCTATAATTTTGTAACTCGGAAGTGAGTGGTAAAACCTGAAGCATCTGGTTGTTCCAGAGACTTACTATCTTTACCTGGTGCTGAGTTTTAGGTGACTAACTAACACATTGTGAAAGACCCAGGTAGTAAGCTCAAGTTCCCAAATAAAACATTTTTATATCTCCATAATATAACCATAGGGACTATAAGCATAGACTTTGGAGATAGAGTGTTTAGTTCAAATTTTGATACTTTCTGTTTACTAGCAGAATGTCTTTGGGCATACTACTTAATCTCTCTGAACCCTAGGTTCCCCATATGTAAAAAGGAGATAAATAAGAACACCAACCTCACAGGGTCGCTGTGAGGATTAGATGAGATAATGTGTGCAAATTTCTTGCCTCAGAATATAGCACAGCATAAGTAGCTGTTACTACAAATTGAGCATACTTAATCTGAAAATCTGAAATCCAAAATGCTATAAAATCCAAGACATTTGGAGAGCTGGCATACCTCTCAAATGGAAAACTGTATACTGTGAAACTGTTTTATGCAAAAATTATTAAGAACATTGTATAAAATTACTTTGCCTATGTCATAAGATATATATGAAATGTAAATGAATTTCATGTTTAGACTTTTATCCTATCCCCAAGAAATCTCATTATGTATATGCAAGTATTCTAAAATTTTTTTAAAAATCCAAAATCTGAAATACTTCTGGTCCCCAGCATTTGGGTTAAGAGATACTCAACCTACATTAGAAAATAATACACAATTATGTCACTGCTTCCTGCCACTTCTTACTATGATCTCAATATTCCTTTTTTTTTTTCTCCCTGGTGAGTGATTCTGGAGTTACACTCACTGTGATACTGAAAACTGGTTATTAATTAATATCATATTTAAATAAAAGGTACAATTAAGTTTATTTTAGGACAGTTATTATGTGAGAAGATTCAAGTTAAAAGATTCACAGCTACTATACATGTATAACACAACTTCAAGGTACTATAGAAATCTTGTTGAAATAGAAGTTAAAATTGTTCCTATTTATATTTGTATGTATATCTGTTGAAGGAGGGAGGGGGAAATATTTTGCACTTAGAATGTCCTATTATAAAGTCATAATAAATATGTAGTCTGTAAATATGCTTTTTAAACAAAAAGAAGACACAGTGACTAATATGTTTTATTGCTAAGCAATTTTCCAAGGTTATAGGTATAGTGAGTTCCTGGGCAAAGACTGCTTTGGAAGGAAGCCAGCATTGATAGGCTATAAAAAGCCTATTGCAGAATTCAAACACAATTGGTATTCCCGACCTTTCTCCATGTATCTGGAGATCTGCTTTTCTCCTGTGAAGCTGTGCAGCTTCTTGACTGGAGTTTGATAAATTAGCCCCCTTCTCCTTTGTTCTAATTGGATTCCAAACTGCATTCCATATGTAAAGAGTATAATTTTCAAGTTAAATATTGGAAGAATGAAATTCTTGCCAAAAGGGGATATAGACCTTTGAATGTCAACGTGGATTTTTAGGAACACTGATGTTGTACCAGGAACTGAGGTTAAAGGGCCAGATGTAAACTTGCCTTTGGGGACAAGGGGAAGTTTTGAAGATGAGCAAACATAAGAGAAATAAACAGGGTTTGAATCTGAAGAAGCAAATAATTAACTCTCAAAGACATCAAGTTCTACAAAACCGGACTTCCCTAGCTTTGAAAAAACAAGGTAGTTGGCATGCTAAAGTAAATGTTCCTCTCAAGTTAATGCAGCTGGGCAGAGGTGGAGGCAAAGGCTTTTAGTGAAAAGCCATTTTCAGAGGATATGTTTGGAAATAGTCTCTCATCACTCACTTGTGTCTTCCTTGTTGAAATTTTCCCACTTTAAGCTCAACAAACAAGTCGTCATTTCTTTGGTATTTATTACAATATTAATCACACTCACACACACACACACACACACACACACCAAAAAAGATAATGCAATAAAGACTTTTTGTAACAATACATCTTTCTATATGTTTTCAATTTTAATTCTTTTAATTTCCATGTGCAGACCTTGTTGTTAAAACTATAATTTTACTGAGTAGAAGGATTCTAAGAATGGAGATTATTAATACTCTTCAAACACCAAAAGGATCTACTTACAAATTCAATTTCTTGACCAAATCTAATAAGAGTCATAATAATATAAGTCAGAGAGCAGACCCTGGATGAGGGCCTGAGTTTCTTAGGAAGTGTAGTTCATGGATAACATGGAGAAAAGCCTTTGAAAAGGAATCAAATTAAATTAATTAATTAAAAGATGCACAGAGGTCACAAATTGATTATCAAAATGCTTGATTCCCTCAAACCAGAAGGCTTAATTTAAATCAACTATATGAATTTGCCTTCCTTTTTAATACTGCCAATTACCAAGCAAGCAAACACTTGAAAATCCTTAATCAGAGTCTTAATAAGCTCATTCATTATATCATTTCAGTTATTATCTACTCAATATTTTTACCAGAACAAAGAAAAAATATATATCCTCAATAATTTAAATCTGAAACCATTTAGTATGCTTCCCTATTTAGGAGAGCATACAAATCTATTTTCTCCAGTGATGAGGAAGAAATGTAAACCAGAGAGTACATTTGCCTAGCAAGTTTGAGGCCTTGGCTTGGGTTGACAATGCAAAATAAACAAACAAAAAAAGAGATAAACTTATACCAGAAACCATGAACAAGAAATTAAGAGCAAAACTTCTGTAGTCATTTTAGAAATCATTCAACAAATATTTTACCTCAGTATAAAAGGAAATCTTTTAATCTAAGTTACTGTTGATTTTGTTCAGTGTGCTCTCTTGGCAAGAAGATGTCTTTAAACTATGTTGACTCCTGTTGATAGAATATTCTTAAATTCTTATCAACAAGTAATGTTTGCATAGTAGTTTGAAATGCAGCATAAAAAGCCCAAAGCCAAAACTTAAAAGAACACACACATCTATTATATATACATACACATATTTTGAGGCATATAGATTTAATGCAATTTAATCCTCAGAATGTGGTATCCATTTCAACCACCAATTTCACCTACGAAAGCTATTCCCTTGGAACATGTGGCAAAATAAACAGTTTGAGAAATGCTGGTTTCGATCATTTGTACCTGGACAGAAACTTCAAAGACTTAAATTTTTCAACATATAATATAATTTGCATCATTTTCCTCTTCAGAGTAAAAAGAAATTTGCAGAACTTCAAGGAGCAACACTTTCTCTTTGACCAGAATCAATCTAAACATTAAATCCAAGGCAAAAATTAAAATTATTTTCTACCAATAATTATCAGCCTCTGAGACAAGAAACAAAATATATTCTACAAGAGAGAATGGGGAAGGGTGATTAAAATGAGGAGGATTGAATCTGGACCTGAAGTTATTTTTTTAATTACATGTTGAAATATAAAATCCATGAAAAACAGAAGTTGACAGATGCAACACAGAGAAAATGCTAAATGGTAAATTTCCAATATTATGAAGGAAAGACACTGAATCCTAGTCTAAAGAAAAATTATGGAGTAACGATCACATCCTTGGTCGTTATATTCTAGTCCTCATTATTTTTTATAGCTTTCCCCACCCTCTTTTTCATTTTCATTGAGCCTGGGCGATAAAAAATGTCAGCCACATTATCCCTAATTCAGTAACACTGTCTTGTTTCTGAAGCCATTTAAAAACAATCTTACCTGTTATTCTGGCTAAATTCCATTGTCTTTTTTGAGGGTTACAAACCTATCCCAGTTCTTTCATGACAAGCTTAATTCAATGTTAAAGACAAGAAGAATAAGCAGGATCTAAAACTTAATATCACCAGGGTTCTACATGTATTAATCAGACTGCACAAATAATACTCTGCATATTATTAATAGAGATGTTGGGCAAGTAGAGTAGCCACTCAGGACATATTTTGTGCTTGATGTACATTTTATATTCACTTTTGCCTCCTCATCTGCAAGTATATCTAAGTCATTCCCACTCTAAAAACAGCCAAAGCCTTTTTTCCCTTGATCCAATTTCTTTACATTCCAACGTTTCTTATCCTTCATCATCAAATACCCCATGTTCATTTTCCAACTTTTCATTTACTCCTCAACCTACTGTAAACTGGCTTCTGGTTTCCTCATAGGTCACAATGACCTCTTAAATTCCAAAACCAGCAGCCCCAAGTTACATAATTCCCATAGTATTTGTTGTTTGCTCTCCTCTTCTAGAAACTTTCTTTCCCTTCTGCTTCTGTAACATGAAGATTCCTCCTCTCTTGGGATGCTTTGGCCACTCTGAGGGGTGAAGAATTAACTAACAAACATCTTGCTGTTATTTTCTCTGCATTTTGGACATGTTTAATCTAATGCTGTTATAGATTTTTCTACACAGCTTTCACTAGCATTTTACTCCACATCATTTTATACACTTGACTCCCTGCTCTTCAGCCACCTGTCAAGCCTCTTCTTCTGTTTTCCCTATCTTATTAGAGCACCATCCATCAAATAGCTAAACGTGCCTTTTTTATATCAAGATGGGTAAGAGATTAGTGTTTTTTTGACTTATGAGGAAAAAAAAATGTCTTCACTGATAGAAGAGAGGTGGGCCATGGGCCATACAATGGTCCCCATGCAAAGAGGATATGACTAGATGAAGAAGAAATTATCTTGTTCAAGGAGATTTATAAAAAGTGAGAACAGACTTAAGAGTATAATTTTAGCTTGATATCTATTAGATGCCAGAGAGTACCTGCCTGCAGAAAACAAATTGTATTTCATTACTAAAGAAAATTTTGTCCTAACAAAACGCAAGTACCTAGCAGGGCATCTGGCACACAGTAATTGTTCAATAAATGTCAGTTGACTCTGAATAAACACCTATTATAGGACATTTTTATTGGGTGTGAAAATGGGGGCTCAAATTTTATTCCTATATATAAACTCCTGCCTACAGATATTAAGATTGATTTAAAAGTATAATACATTCCTGGAGGTGAAGGTGGTTGTAAACGCTGGTTCTCCTGCCACCCAAGTACTACAAGAGCCAAAATCACCCTGCCTGGGCCTGACAGCATAAAGAAATGTTGAGCAAAGTCTCAGGCCTCTAAAACCTTGAATGGTTAAATTTTTCACCACTATTCACACCAAGCTAAATCGGAAAGGGACCCTTATCTGCACAGAGGCCATTACTGTTGCTTTTATTTTGACTTCCTATTTTCTAAATCTGTCTTGCTCTAGAAAGCTGAAAGAATGAAATCTCAGAGGTTTAGATAGGTGCTTCACAAGATTTCCTTTACAGTAATATAAGGAAACCAACTTATTTTACTGTAGAAAACCCATGACACTTCAAGAGGGTTTTTTTAAAATTTTAATTATTATCCAATATAAAAAAAAGATATGGAGTACAAAGATAAGAAGTAAAACTCCCCTCCAGAAGCCAAGACGATCAGGCTTTTGTTGCCAAGACCAAGGGGTTTTCCTCACTCCTCAGGAAAGACTCTACTCATAGCAACACCAACTTCTGAACTTTCTTTGGGCCAAAAAGATTCCATAAAAATGAGAAATATGGTATAAGGGACCACTCAAACTAATGAGTAGTGAATTTTGTATCTTGTTCTCCTCTTCCTTCCTCTTCCTGCATTCTAGAAGAAAGTGTATCCCCACAGTCTCATTGCCTCCCATGGGAAATTTATGCACAATAAACAAAACAAACTCACCTGTTGAAGGCCTTCAGTTCCTGTGTATACCTTAAAGATTCAAATGCAATTTGGAAGGTTATTATACAACAGATCATAATAGTATTTCCCAAACCAACAGAAAAGCTCAGAATGCCTCATGAAATGATGATAGCTTGGGGTTTCTCTGGCTTTAGGACACCCTCTCACATAGCTTCCACTTCTCAATATTCATTTTCCAAGTATTCCATAACAAAAATCCCAGAAATCTAAATAGAAAAAACTGTAGCTGATACCCCCAAACAATGACTAATTTGGTTTGCCTAAAACACACAACTATACGCTGGCTGCAACTGGAAACTGCATTATTCACACTCAAACCACCCACCTTATTCAACCTACTCGATGCTATTCTGTAAATGTTGCTTACAGTAAAATAAATTCTATAAGGCAAAGGTAGCCTCTGGCACCAGAACATATTGTTATTGCTTTCTACGTAGCTTTAGCAAACAGAATAAGAAATAGTTAAAACCTGTCACTCCCAGGGTACAGAAACACATGCAATTTCATCCATCAACATTTTTTAGTTTTTACCATGAAAAGTCATGCATATAGAAATTGAGGGTTTTTTGTTTTTGTTTTGTTTTCTTGGGGGGTGATGGTATAACTCTATTATGATACTTAATTTGTTTTACATCTCATTTCATAACTTGATTGCTAATTAGACAACAATTAGAGGTGTAAGTCTTTTTCTATTTTTAATGAATTTTAAGTGTGGTCTGAGGAGGAAGTTATAAACTCACTTATAATCACAGAATTTAGTAACAAACTCATCAGAGCCAACATTATATTTTATTCTCAGAAAAGCAACTTAAGTTTAACAATTAAACATCTATGATGAAAAGCCTAATTGGATTTCAAGTCCTCGAAGTTGAGAAAGCAGCATTTGAGCCTCTGAAGGACGTCCACAGAAGGAGGCCTTTGGGAATGAATTCAACAGAAGACAGGGATTTAATAGCATTGGGAGAAAAAAGGGAGAGGGATGAAGGGAGGGTAAAGACAAGATCCTTAGGCTCCTGCTGAAGACACAATAGTACCCCAGAAGGTAATATTTTCCTTTACCCAACAATTATTTAATTCAAAGTAATCTGCACAATTGTCCAGGCTTCTAAGGATGATTCCATCTCCTGGTGAATTGAATACAGTACTTAATCTCATATCTGGCCAGGGAAGTAAATCCTTTTTGTTTCCTACTCCTGGGTTCAATTATTGGAAAGGCTATGTGGCTACTGTTGTCTTTATTTGTGCAATCATTCCCATTAATGCTCTAGGTATTTGAAAAACACACATAACTACCAAAAAACTTAACAAACATCACTCTGTATCTGCTCCAAAGCCCCTAGCATCTTTTGACCACTTTTCTCTCAAAAAATAAAAAAGAAGAAAAGGCATTTCTGATCCAGTCTGAATTAACATCCAACTAAACATTGATTTTAAACCTTTTTGACAGCAACAAATGGTAAGAAACATACTTTGTATCCTAACTCAGTACATATGTGCATGGATTACAAATAGCAGACTCACACAAAATGCCTAATTTTAGTAGATGATACATTGATATTTCATGGAATTTTGTTTAAAAGAAATGCCAAATTGCAACCTACTAGAGGGATTTCATTATGTGCTAAAGTTGTTGCCCAACACTTGAAAACTGCAATGATAGAACAAATAGACTTTTCTAATACTACAAGGGAATGTTGTCAGATCCAAATATAGCAGGGTAAATCTTCATTTGATTTTTATGCCAGTAGTTCAGACTACAATAACTGAACCTGGACCAGCTTGAAATATATTTTTAGATTACCTATAAAGAAAGGGTTTGCTGAACAAAATAATAACGTCAAGAAAATGGAAGTATTTGACTTCGTAGATAGAACAAGCTACTTCTATGGTTTTGGAATTATTATTTAAATTCAGCTGTGTTGCTAATTGTAATGAGTGTTAACATTCAAGTGAATAGGACATGTACTTAGGAAAATCTTGTTAGTTCTTAGTCCAAAACATCTTATAAATCAGAACACTGTCTTTAATCTGAGTTGGCAAATATTTTAGTGTATTTTCACAATCAAACTTAAGAGTGTTCAAAAAATAAAATCATGTTTTAATGTATTTTTTAGTTCTTCAGTCACTTCTGTGTTTATAAATCTGCTTGAGGCATCATTTAAAAATAATAAATGTAGGGAGTATACAGTTTATTTGTAGAATGTTTTAAAGTTCAGAAAACCTTTTCATTTTTGTGAACTGGTAATGACCAGCAATCCCTGGATTACTGAATATTTAAAAAGCATATAATGACATTTGCCAGGCTCAAAAAAATGAAACTTAATATTTGGTTTGTTCTTCATGTGACAGATTACTCAATCCCATGAAGAAACCCAGGTGTCTGGCCTTCAACAATTGCCTCTATTTTAGAGGTCCAGCCCACCCCTGCCATCCGCCACCAAGTTTGAAAGATATGAAAGAAATTAAAATTTTAAGGTAAAAAAAAAAAAAAAAAAAAAAGCCAAGTTCGGAGGTGGGGGGTGTCATACGACCTTTATATGGAGGTACCTACTAAAAGAACTCAGAACAGATGTTTATCTTTTATAAACATTGAACTTTTGGCAAATTGAAGGCTTAGCAAGCTAAGGGAGTGAAGGACAGGCCAGGAAGTCCAGGGATTCCTGGATGTGAACCCAACCTTGATCTTAATTCTGTTTTTGCTCTAAATCAATGCCAAACTCTTCACACCTCAGCTGCTTTATAGCAGGCAAGAATTATACTGGGGAACAAAACTGTTTCCTGGGAATAGCATGGGTTATATGGTTAATATTTCAGCTCTCAATGTTACTTCCCCAAAAAGAAAACACTGATTGCAAATATTATTTACCTTTATTATATTAGGGGAATCCAAATAGAATCTGTATGTCTTGCTAAACTAACCTTGAAAAGAGACCATTCTTTCCATGTCTTTCCAAGTTTTTGTTCACTTTAGTTATGATCAGTTATTCAACAAATTAGGAAATTCAATCATGTGATCTTACAGGTTTTAAAAGTAACTCTAACACCACTGCGTTGAACATTTTCAGGCACTTAATGGGAGGTTTGAAGGCCTCTGCTTTATTTGACCCTTCTCCACTGGGCCATCAACCTAAAGGAAATACCTTCCCCACTCATGTTCCCCTTTGGCAACCTATGGGAAAGAATTAATTTGTTCCTCTCAGGAAAAGAAACTCCATTCTCAGCACTACCAGGCCCCACATCCATAGCTAGTTCTGCTCTCACTGCTGTGGGCTTTTCAAAGGGCAGAATGTGGTTTCACTTTCTCCCCACCTCTCCATGAGAAAAGTGCCTTGGTCCCTTCGTGGCATTTAATAAAAGGTCCTCTCTCACTGGATTTGGACTGTTGGTCCTCCCAACTAGTCATTAACGGGCAGGAAATGCCCTCCTCAGCAATCACTATTGTGTAAATAAAGCTATAAACTTTTGAAGGCCCCTGCAATCCCAGACCCCAAAGCTGCACGTGTGTGTGGGGGGATCTTGATTGTAAAAGCACTGCCTTCCAAATTAAACTCGAACCACATGATACAGTTCATAAAATATACAAAACATGCAGTCCAGTGACAGATTTATTGTGGTCTTACAGAATAAAGAAAAAAAATCACTATATGGAAAACACAGCTACTTTTGACCCAAATAGCCCCCAAACAGGAAGTTTAAAGCAAATCAGCCAGCTGTGGCCTCAACTAAGTTATGAAGGAGACCAGGGCAACCAGTACTTCCTGTCATTGCTTGTCACCATTTCTGAGTGCTTCTATCTGAATTGTTTTCTTAGATGGCTAAAATTATTATGGAAATTTCTCCAGGGATAGACATAAGACAATAAGGAGGGCTATTATGTGATCTTGGCTTAAGAGTGAGAAATATAACTTTTACATAAAAAAATAACACAGGTCACACATCTGATCACTTTAAATGAATACCAGAATGATAAGTGCTCAGAATCAGACATGAGATAGCCTAGTTGTTTCCTGTTAATTTTTTATTTAAAAAATATTATTATCTCGATACTAGTAATTGAACCCAGTGCTTTACTACTGAGCCATATCCCCAATCTTTTTAATGTCTTAAAATTTTGAGACAGGGTCTTACTAAGTTGCTTAGGGCCTCACTAAATTGCTGAGTCTGGCCTTGAACTTGCTGTTCTCCTGCCTCAGCCTCCCAGGTCAAGGAGATTACATGTGTGTACCAACATGCCCAGCTCCTGTTAATTTAGGATCAAACCACCATTTTAATGTATCTGATTAGTAAATGATAGAACTTGAATACTACATTATCCCAGAGTAATAGCCTCTTAGATTTGCCTGCTTCCTCCTCATCATCATCATTATCCCACAAAATGACTTGTGCAAATTCAGTGTATGTGCAGGGATGAGAATCTTCTAATTGAATCACATTTTAGATAATCATCATCATCACACTCTCCACAAAATACAGAAATGTTCTCATGTTTTTCCAGCACTGTGAAATGCTATGAGGGCTAGGTCACATTTTGTCTATCCTGTCAACTTCTCAATGACAAAGAGCTTTGGAGGGGAAGTTTCAGTAGGAAAGAAAAGCATTTTTAAAAATATTTTTAACCTTTATTTTATTTATTTTTATGTGGTGCTGAGGATCAAACCCAGTACCTCACATGTGCTAGGCAAGATCTCTACCACTAAGCTACAACCCCAGCTGGTGAAAAGCATAGTATTATTACAACACTGAATCTCTCAGTATGTCCACATGAATTTCCCAGCAGGGCCAGGTTTACTTCGCTGAGAAAGAGAATTAATACATGAAGTTAATCCATCAGTTAAACGTCCCAGCAAGGGCTGGGGATGTAGCTCAGTGGTAGAGTGCCTACTTAGCATGTGTGAGGCCCTAGGTTCCATCCCCATTTTAAAAAGTCCCGCCAAAATCCAAGGCTCTTTTAAAAAATGGCTCTCCCTTGCAGAGCCTGTCAATCTGAGTCCAGCCCCTACCCTAGCTGTGTGTTCATTGACTCAAAGTCTGTAGCTGAGGCTGCTGCTGTAGGCATTCAAAAAAGAGATCAAACCACATAGGCTCAGCATCCTAGCTTCCCTCCAAAGATTTTATGGTTTTGAAGCCCTTAGATGTAAAACAAGACTGTACAATGTGCACTGTTGTTTTTTTTTTTTCTCAAAATCACTTCTGAAAATAAATACTCCCCCTCCCTCTGGGATCCTCGTCAATATCAGACAGCAAGAATTTTGAGAACATCAGTGTGCCCTTTAATAAAAAAGGCATGCACAACAGGACCATTTATTGAATGCCTAGTTTTCAGAAGACAAATACAAACTCTTCACTTGGGTATGGAGGTGAAATGTGATCCCCACCTCTGTGCCATGAGTCTTGCTAAATGTATCTCTACATATTTTAAATAGAATTCAAGAAAAAAATCAAAATATATGAATCCAATATTGTTTTTCTCTTTTTCTTAATTTTTTTTTGGTGCTGGGATAATGCAGGGGTGCTTTACCACTGAGTTACACCCCCATCCCTTTTTATTTTTTGAGACAGGGTCTCAGTAAGTTGCTGAGGCTGACCTCGAACTTGTAATCTCTTGCCTCAGCCTGGGGCGTTGTTGGGACCACAGGCATGAGCCACCTTGCCTGGCACGAATCCAATCTTAATAAAGCAGTTACCTTAATATTATCTGACAATCTCATTTTCTCCATTTGTAAAACAAATAACTGGGGAATTATAGGATATATGCCCAAGCTAATATTACAAATGGCCCTTTTGTTTTGCTGTGTTTTGTTTTCCTGCTTAAAGGCTGAAGACTACAAAACAAAATGTGAAATGTAAGCTCTCTGGTTCTTTGAGTCTCATTTTTGCCAATAGGTCACCCCTTCTACCGCTTTTCTCAACATGCCTTCTTGTTTGGTTTCTTCATACTACCACATAAGGAGAAATTGCAAGAGCTGTACCTAAGGACTGATGGTCCTCTGGGCACAAAAGATGATTGTGGTGGATCTGAAATGGCAGCTCTTTTCCCTTCTACTGTGTGGACTTTGCTTTCTGGATACAGTAAAAAGAGGCACTATTCACACCTGTATCTTGGTAAATAAAAACCGATGAAAATCCAAACTCTAAATGGGCAATCAGTGTGTGACTGAAAATGAGACAGCTTCCAGTATCCTTTTTGGGTTTCAGCTGTGACTTCATCACTTTCTAAACTACACATGACAGGAGGCACCCGAGCCCCAGTGTTTCTTTTGTTCTTTTTTTTAATCTAGTAAAACAGTTTACAGAACTGTTTCTATATAACTTCGTGTTGAAGACTGATTTCCCTGTGATGGAGGGAAAAGTGTAACTTCAGGCCACAGAAAAAGAGCAGCTGGCTTTCAAGCCAGTCCTCAAAAATCTCAGCCCAAAAGCTGCCAATGCAAGCTTCTCCCTGTTTATTTAGAGTTGCTGCTGCAGCAGCCTACATTCAACCTAGTGTTCACTGTTGTTGATGTTTTATCAATAAAAAAAGATAATGCTACCTAAAATCACAGGAAGAATGTTCACAAAATACAAGTACATATTAGAAAAATGAATCTATTCTTGGATTTACTTAAACTTTTACCGAGACCCGCAGGCATTGGGGAGATGATGTAAGAGACCCAGTAACCTACCTAATAAGGAGTTACTGGTACATTCAAGGACACCTGAATGAGCCTAAAGAAACCTTTCTCAAATTCCCGCCCCATTTGCAGGCGACACCAAGAAGCTCAGAATTCAGAGAATAGAATGGGAACAATTTTAATTCAATTTGAATAAGCCAAAATGGAAAACCAGATCCTTCAAACCAGCAGTCTCTAGGATGTTCCTATGGCCTAAGGAGATCAAATTTTCTGAAGTCTTTAATGACAGCCCCTGCATTCTGTCTAAACTGCCTTTTTCTCAATTGGAGGCCCTTTCTTTCTGAGCCCTTCAAGTTCACTCACTGTATAGGCATAAATCAAACTGCCTAAAACCAGAAACAAATCACTTCTTCTGCTCATGAGCCATCTTAATGCTGATGCAAGAAGGATTTGAGAATGGACATGATATTTTAACAAGCATGACTAATTGAGTCTTAAATCTCTAATCAGGCTTCTTTTTTCCCCTTTACACTTTGTTCTTGTGGCTGTTATAAAGAGTTCTGGTAAGCTGGGCTCTGTGTAACACAACCCAATTTCTAGCTACCTAAGAGGCTGAAGCAGGAGGATGGCTTGAGCCCAGGAAGTAAAGACCAGCCTGTGAAATACAGTGAATCTATGTCTCAAAATAATGAAAGAAAAAAAGAGTTCTGGGGTTACTATGATTCTTGAAAAGCACTATTTACATATAATACACATAGATACTCATGCATGTATATTTAAATCAAGCCTCTTTTCACTCTTTCTTCTTCTTGAGTTCTGAACAATGCATCCATCCTTTTTCTGAAAGTTAATTATATGGAGTTAAACATTTAGTGGCCTGGCTCTTTTTCTCAGCCTCAGAGACACAATACTTACGTTAAATATTTCTTATAATTTATTGTGAACCTTTTTCTTTTAATTCTTAGAATTGGAAGAATGATGTAAAAAAATGTGTATTTTTTCTATATTCTTCCAAGGAGAAATGAATATATGGCTGTAAAAATTGTTCTAAACTGACCACTAATTTATGCATTCATACACATATATTGTGTTTGTGTCTGTGGTCCCAGGCCATTTGGGAGTACTTTTATTACTCAAATAAAAATAATGTCCAACTTCCTGGATTCTATTATTTTCCCCATCAATTTTTTAAAAACAATGTCACTCAATTTAATACCAAGTAGAAAAAAATGATGGATTTTTACTGTGCCCTTACTAGAATGGCCTGAAAAGAAATATTTTCTGATCCCTTTTAGGTCCCATGGATGTCATTATCACCTGATAAGGTAATTGATACCTAATTTATCCTAATTCTCAAGATTGTCTTTCCATTACTGTCACTTGGCTGTCTTGAGGCAATATATAATCACTCAGGAAGAGTAAGATGCCATATAACCATCTGGTTTCCTTTAGATCAAAAATCCCCCATTAATATAGATCTAACGGCCTTCTTCTTGGTCATACATTATGTTTGTTGGTTAGTTAGTTGATAAGCTACTTGCTCTCAGACAGGTTATTCTCATAGAAGGAAATTATCCACTTCATTTTATCTGAAACTCAAATTTCCACTTTTTAGTTGTAGATGGACACAATACCTTTATTTTATTTATTTATTTTTGTGCAGTGCTAAAGGTCGAACTCAGTGCCTCACACATGCTAGGCAAGTGTTCTCCCACTGAGCTACAGCTCCAGCCCCTCGGGTTTCTATTTTCAAAGTGAGGAAACACAGCACACCTAAGGGGAGGCAGAAAAATCTCACAATGAAGCATAATTTCTGATTTCCATTTTCTTGACATAACATACATTTATAATGGGGGAAATCTATCTGTTTAATCTAGTAGATGTTGTCATGAGAAAACCTGCCAGCATGGAAGCGCCTGGATAAAATAAAGGTGAGGGTATCCTGCCATCTCTTTTAGACATTTGATAGTTTTAACATGGCAGTGGCCATTATCTAACTTTAATTACAAGATCAAATTACTTGTCAAACATGTACTGTAACTTATTTTTGTCTGCTCTGCCCCAATCCCTGTTTGTAATCCTATCAGACAATATAATTTATTTCAAAACAGAAAAATTCTGCCACCTTCCTGAATTTATTGTAACATAAGCAGGATAAGTAAATTTTTATGAATAAAAATCTTCCATCACTTCAGGGTTTCTCACTCCCTTCCTTCCTTCTCCCCTTACCTCACATACAAAGACAGCTGGGTACAGAACCAAACTGTACTTCAAACTATATTGTCAACATCTGTACAACAGCCGAGGGACTATCACTGTTCCAGCATGTACAGTGCTGTACAGCCACTCAAAAAACAAAAACCTTTTTTATTCCTAAGCTGTTTTTTCCCTTTTTCATACTGTCAAGCTGGACATATAATAATGCACCTACTGATTAAAATAATGTCTTACACAAGTGCCTGTAAAGTACAATGAGAGGCAAGTAGAATACAGACAATTAGGGGAATATACATTCAAATCAATTTTAAAATTTAGATTCTTGTAAGCACACAAAAAGTCTTCCATTTAAATTAAAAGCTGTGCCCAAGCATGCTCCTCGTGGGCTTATAAGCTATACATTTTCTTTTTAATTCAACATTTATTAAGCACCTACTTTGTGCAAAGTATTATTTAGGTGTAGGATAGGTGCAAGGGAATAATATAAAAGCTACTTTGGCTACCAGCTCATAACCATAGGTTTTATCCTCCTTAAAAAGCAGCTGTTGTGAAATGCCTGAAGTGGACAGTTGAGGGGGGAAAGCTATTTTATAATAGTCCTGGGAGTCATTATGAGTGCTTAAGGCAGTAAAGGAAATCAAAGAAATGAAGTAGATCTTAGAAGTAGAGCAAAGCATGCAGTCACCACCTATAGCCCAGCACTATATCAGTTCTCTCTTAAAATTTTTTTTTCTGACAAACTCCTTTCCTTGTTTCCATACAAGATTTCCAATCTCATCACTATATATGGCAGCAGAATGGTAACTGGCAAAATTCCCTCCTAAGTCTGTAACACCAATTTAGCTTGTCTACTCTGGCCTCAAGGTTTAGTATTTTCACTTTAAAAAAAAAAAAGGATGCATTTGGTCCAAAGTTGTTCAGCAACAAGGAATCACATCCAGAATCAAAGCTTACAGGACTGGGATCTAAAAATGGAAGAAGTGCTTATTTGTTATCGCCCCATTGAAAAAATTCAAGTTAATCTATTGCTGTATGTATAGGAACCCTCAGGCATGAAGAAATGAACTGCCCCCACAGCTAGTCTCTCAAAAATAATCTTAAAAAGTGATGTGAAATGATATAGTAAATCACATTGTAAGCAGTTCTGTTCTTTGTTTCTAGGTAGACTACAGCACCTGGGTAGAAAAACCATACCATGCTTTAATAGTTGCAAAGCAACACTCCCCCCACCCCACCCTTTCCAGACACTTGCTAAACTTAATGGAAAGAGTAAGTCCACTGTGCTGGGAGAAGTAAAATGTGGACTGGGATAGAATAATATCAGCTGGTCTGTGGGCAAAAGACTATTTAGCTTATATTTGGAAAAGTTTTTATAAATATGAAAGCATCCCTCCAAAGTATTGCAAATTAAAAATTAAATTAATTTAAAATGTATTTAAACATCAAGGACTAAATCTGCATCAGTAAAAGACAAAATGTGAATATAAAAAGGAAAAATCCAAGGTCTCTTGTAAGTCTCAATGTTAAACATGCCTTTCATCAGAAGGGGGGGGAAGAAAAGGAAAAACCCAGGCAAATTATATTAAGTACTGGTATCTAGTCATTGTACAGCTATATCAACAGTGTGCTTTCTGACCATTATCTCAGTAATCACCCAAAAACTTATTGGTTAAATGAGGAAGCCAGCATAGTGAAAAATTTCCAATCATCTAAAAATTAAATAATGCAACAGTTTAGTTTTAATTGATGCTTCCCAATGAACTTTATAGATGTATATGGAGAGGCTGTGGGGATCTGAGCCCAACTTAAAAACAGCAATTTAAGAATATCTCAGAGAAAACTCCTCTAAAACACACTAATTAGACCAATATGAATTCATATATTGTACCTATATATACCAACGAATAGATAGTGTTCAGGAAAACACACAGTAGGTCTATCCCAATCATAAAACTACATAAATGAATCACTTAAATTCCAACTTTCATTTTTAGTCTGGGTTTAATTTCAGTTTCTTACCATAAAAGCATATTGTGTGAGTGTTAAAAGCTAAAGTTACCTTTTTAACACTCTCCTAAGATCTACCCAAAATCTACTCTCATTCCCTTCAGAGCCTGGCAGTAACAGTAAGCTGCCCAAATGTGTTGATCCAGGGCGGGAAGAGACCTGGTTTTTCAAGGAAGCTGTGGCACTGCTCAGGATATCGGTATCGCAGTGGAAATGGGGAGCTGAGTTGTTAAAAGCATTTGCTGATGGTATGCCATGCAAGAAGTTCCTTTCAATTTATTTAAAGAGACGAGAGCAAGGGGAAAAAAGAAGGAAAGAGGAGGAAAAAAGGAGGGAGATAAAAGCTCTAAATTCCAACAAAGTTGCAGTATTAATATTCCTTCTATTTGCCATTTTGTAAAATGAAGTTTAAAACCATTGTATTTCTTCGCGTCCTAAAAAAGGCAGCCACTCTCACAAACCCCAACTTATCTCCAGCCTTACCTTATGCTGCTAGCGCAAACCCAGAGGCTAAGGGGCCCTGCTCTCAGCGGCAGCAGTAGGGGCAGCGGCAGCGACAGCGGCACATGCCATGTGTTAGCGGCAGAAGCAAAAGCAGCGCTGCGCGAGGTGGCCCCGGTGCCGGGAGAGCCTTTAGCAGGGGTGTATACTGAATGCCGCCATTTTAAAGCGAGGTTCCTCAAATCATTAGATATAAGCAAATTAAAGCCCGCCCCACCTACATAACTTCAGGGCTGGGACGTGCTACCCCGCTCTGAGTCGGCCGCTGTGGGGTATAAAATGTCAAGTCTGGAGACACGCACATGGGGACTCCCGAATGGAGGCGACAGTCCCTCCGCTTCCCTCGTCCCCGTGCCACCCCTGTGCTTTTGCAAGCCTCCTTTCAAGCCCGGAGGAAAGAATATTTTATTTTCTGGACTCCACTGGGGCCCTTTCCCGGGGCCAGCAACGGACTGGGGGAGGGGACGGGGGACCCGGGCCAGCCCTCCCCCTTTCTCCCATCCTCTTGGTTCAGTCCACTTGGAGCACACCTCGGAGCGCCCCAGCTCCCTCGTGGCGGCGGGCGGGCGTGGGGCTCCCGCCCGGGCTAGAAGCTGCCGTAGCAACCCCGGCCCAAACCCCGCCCTGTCCTAGCCAAAGGCGTGCCCTCCCGTCCTGGTCAGTGCCCTAAACCAGATGTCCCCTCGCGGAGTCCGCTGACCCGAGTAGCCCGGGCCAGGCCGCTGGGGCCACAGTTCTCCGGTGCCCTGTGCCTGACACACCA
>NW_026000252.1:530582-566372 GCF_001458135.2 Marmota marmota marmota
GGCTAGGCGTTGGGCTCCAGCCTTGGCTCGCCGCTGAGGACCGCGCGGGAATTCGGGCGCGTGCTGCCTGGGCTCCGGCGCCCACCCGGGGACTCTCTGTCCTCTGCCTCCCTCTCGCTGCTCCTAAAGAGCGCCAAAAAGTCGCGCTCCTGATCACGCTCCGAGTGCGGGCACTTTCTTCCTGTAGGGCGCTGTTTCGTCGCGAAATATATTCTTTGTGTGATTCGTTCCTTCGTGCAGGGTTTTCAGAGAGAGCAGCGTGGGCTTTATTCTCAGGGGGTGTGGCGCCTCTCCCCCAAACCTGGCCGCCCAGCCCCCGCTGCGAATGCCCTTTGTCATTTCATTATTAAGGGAAGGGGGGCAAATCATAACGCTGGGCTTATTCCAAAACGAAAACACATGGAGTATGGACACATCCCGGGTGGGAGGGGGCGACAGCAAAGTTTCTAGAGCCTCAGAAACTGAAGTGCCAATGGAAAATGCAGTGTGCCTCAAAGCTGTGGGCTTATAGACATTTCTGAGACAGGTGAGGCAAAAGAGGTATTCCAAAAACGACCCTAGTCAATAAATAGAGCGACGCACTGCAGATTGAATAAATAAATACTCACCAGCTGCCTTTGTGGGTCCTTACCCTTCCATAAATGCCCCCAATTTTTCATTTCCCTCTAAGAACCTAGTAGAGGAAAATGTTGATCAGTGCAAATAGTTCCCCTTCTTCGATGGCGTTTGCAGGGTAGGAGGAGCCTGAGGTAAGCTTCCAGATACTTTTGAATGGAAAATGGACAAAGCAAATGCAATTTTATATTTTGATTAAAAAGTGTGCATCTGGACAGCTAAATTACAAGTTTCGATTTAATGCAAGTGTAATAGGAGCACCAGCTGTCCCTTAATTGGAGCCTCACAATAATAAATGCGTGCTTTTATTTAATTTTATGAGGACAATTGTAGTTGATAACACACGCATATGCAGGATCGGCAGTGACAAGCTCATAGCAATTCATGGCTGCTTTCCTGCAATCAATGGCTTCATCCGAGGACTGAGTTCTACATGCTCTGCAGAAAGTGCAAAAACATTGCAGGAGATATTTAAGCAGCAGTTAGGTTGAGGAGTGGAGTGAATTCTCGGGCTAATTATACTTTTTAATTCTGCTGGACTGATCCAAATAGAATTCTCCAGCTAATTTTAGGCAAGAAATCAATCTCTGTTTGTTAAATGCAAGATAATAGGAGTGGGATCCTAATGGTTGGGAGGCAAAGACTGGGTACAAACTGCCTTTCAAATAATTGAGAGAATTCCCAATGGCATTTGATAAGAACTGTGAAAGTCATCAGGACTATATGCAGGAATAGTGCCTGATGCTTTGTAATATGGATAGAATCCTAGCATAAGTTAAACAGAGAAGGAGTTTCTTGTGACTCACAAATTCCTAACCACCTCTCCCCACCTATCTTCAAATTTGCCAAGTTACCTGCATTACTGTAAAATTCAGATTTGTCTAACATATAGGAAATGGCTTTGGCAGTCCAGAAACTACAACAGCTAAAAGTAGATGTTGGCTACCACAGGAGGCTGAGAGAAGGGCAAGGCTGAATTATATAACTTTATATCCAATGATCTAACAAATGAGGAACTGCTATTGCTGTGAGTCAACAAAGAAGTCTTTATACTAAACCTAACCTGGATCAACACCAGTCCTTTTACCTCTGTCCACTATTGCAAGCCACATGTCCTGCGGGACACTTGGGGTTTCCCTAATACCACAGAAACTGACTCAATTTTATTGTTCTTGAGTGGCTGAAGTAACTATTTTATTATAAATGTAAAGCAAACATTGGTCATTTTGCTATTTCTTCCACATTGTCTGTTGCTTAAAATTTCTGGCCAGTGAAAATTGCAAATGAGACTTTATTATTCTCTTTCCCACGCTGCAGGGGAGAGTAACCTTATAAACAAATTTTAGCCTGGTAAACTGTCTTCCTTTTACCAAGGGTGATATGACCTCCACAAATGAAGCTAGGCAAATTTCCTTGTCACCCAGCCACTGGGGAGAATTTTCAAAGGCCTTGGGAAATTACTGTTCCCTCCCCTCTGCATTTTAAAAGGGTCAATTTGCTCTCTGGAGTAGACTCACCTTGGAATTACTTTCCACTTTAGTGGAGTGGCCAAATCTACCCAACATTTTCTCTTCTGTTCTTCTTTGACATGGTTGGAGACATGACCCAGGAAAAATAGAGTTATATACTGACTGACAGCCTGGATGAGTTCTTAGCATAATGTATGTATATTATAGTCACTCCATGCTCACACCTGTTCCTCCATTGCATTTGAGGATCCTCTGAGAACCATTCTCCTGATGTGCCTTCAAAGGTCAGTGTCTTGCAACACTTGCCCTCTGCCCCAGCCAGTCAAGTGGAGGCATGTAAGCAAACATTTAAATACACTTCAGACATTCCTACCAAGATCTGTGTCTTAAAGCTCACAATGGACACTTACATATAAAAATGTAAGACTAAGACTCTGAGTAAACATGTCACAGCCTTGCAAATAGCATGTTTTTCCAATAAAATATAATTAATTTTGACTGGTGCAGGAAAGAATTCTAAAAGTTATGTAATGATTTAGTAACAAAAGGATTATTGTAATCTACCACCAAACAAATGTTTCTGTGTTTATAGAGATGCTGGAGAAGTGAAAAGTTACACTCTCTGGTATATTAGTGCACCGTGATTTTAAGGAATTTTTGAGCTGTCATTATATTCTATCGCAATTATCATTTCATTGCTCTTCTAAGCCACATAAATCATTTGTTATTCTCTTAAAAACAGAGTCAACCTGTGCTATTGAACATATCAGCAGGGCCATGCTATGGACAAAAGCTGAAGGATCTCCTTCCTGTTTTGAATCCGTGGAACTGTTATTTGCTGTTGCTGTGTTCCAGGGATGGCTCTGCAGGCTGCAGCCCCACGGTAACATTTGTGGTCTTTTGGGAAAGAAAGCCTCTGGCATTGAAGGGTGGTTCAAGAGCTACAGGCATTATTTATTATTCATTCATTCTTTAAAAAAGCCTTTTTCATTCAGAGTTAAAGATTTGGAGTTTGGGGTTCACAGAAAGGTCTCAACTAAAGAAACAGAAGAAAAAGCAGGATCTGCTTGTTAAAAAAAAAGTTTGATCAAATAAATGTAGGCTTTCAAGGTAACGTGTTTGTAAAATGGTGCAGGCTGCATTTCTTACAGAATAAAAGCTAAGGCAGTCTTGTGACAAGCAGAATGCGGAAATAATTGCAAGCATAGAAAATAAATTGATCAACAATTCTTGGGTTGCAAATAAAATTTCTGAAATTCAAGGCTTTGTTTGTTTGTTTTAACTTGGACAAAACTGTCAAACTTACCTGGGTATATTCTAATAAATACAGAAGAAAACAAGATAAATATTAAAGAACTTCATCCTCCATTCTCCAAAACACACTTGGGCCTGATGGGTTTACAAGGTGATTTTCACCCCACCCCAGCCTTTAAAAAATATAGTATATGAATTATCCTTGATCATTGAAAAGTATGGTATATTTCTTAAAAGTATCCTTAGAGAGAAATGTACCAAGAATAATACAGATACTAGTACTACAAAGAATAAGAATAATACAAAAGTTAAGAATGTTATAAAAAAGAAAATGAGGTATATTGTCACTGAGAAATATGACAATTATTAAAGCAACAATTTAAAGTGGAACTATTCCATACTAGGCACATGGTAGCCCATTTAATTCTCACATCAATCCCTACATGATAAATAGTATTATGGGCTCATGTGAAAAATAGGTAAAGTGAGGCTTTCCCAAAGGAGCAAAGTAACAACACTATTAAGTAGGAGAGCAAGGATTGTAAATTAGTTGTCTCTAATCAGAGGGCCCACGATTTTTTATGCTTTTAACTACTACACAGTACTGAATACAGCTAATGCAAGATCCATTTGGACTTGAACTCCAACACTTGTCCCACCTAGAATGCCACACTGCTTTAATTGATGTGGGAATTTTAACTAAAATGCTACAAATGAAATACAGAAACTTATTTAAATAATTTCAATTTTAGATCAAGTACTATTTATTTCAGAAATGTCATCATAATTTCAACAAAATATCAATAGTATTGAAAAACATATTATCATTCCAGTAAATACCAAAAAAAATCATTTGATAAAATGCAGTTATTATTATGGTTACCATCTAGTAATACTGAGCTATATCTTTAATATAATAAGTAATTTATATTAAAAAAGAAAGAATTAATTGCCTAGGACAAATGATAGTTCCCATAAAAACAGAACTAAAAAAAGAGTGCTTTTAATCTATAAATTTAGTGTTTCTGAGAAATTCTTGTTTTGGCAATAAGGTATGAAAATAAAATGGTTGTAAATATTGCAAAATAAGAAATTAAGGATAGATTTTTTTAATTAAAGACTTAATTTTTTAAAGCAGTTTAGGACAAAAGCAAAATTGAGAAGAAGGTACAGAGATTACCGATATAGTTCTGGCCCCCACTCATGTGCTGACTCCTCTATTCATTATATCTTCCACCAGAGTGTACATTATCATAAGCAATCCACAATTTATAATAGGGGTCATTCTTGGTGCTGTATATTATGAGTTTGTATAAGTATGTAATGACGTGAATCCACCATTTTCGAATCATTCAGAATAGTTTCACTGTCCTAAATCCAAAATAGAAAAAAATTTAGACAACATTATAGTATACATAGAAAAAACACAAAACTAAAATGAAAGAGATTGAACAGTTCGGTAAATTCACAAAATTCAACATAAGTCGCCTTTCAAAGTCAATACATTACCTATTTCTAAGCCAACCAAAAAGGAGAAGAGTAATTTAAAAAGCAAAGTCATCAACATATTTGGAAACAAATCAACATACACAAGAATTGTGAGAAAATGAATTGATATAAAATCAGTGACAAATTTTTGAAAAAAGTCATACTGTATTTCTGAAAGGGAACACCAACTGTATGAAGATGATACTAATTTACAGATTTATAAATGTAGACAATTCAAATGAAGGCAGATATTAGTTCAAAAATGGTACTACATTAATTGCACATGACTATTCTAGGAAAACACAAATCTAAAAGAACCTCCAAATATTAGAATGTATTATAAATGGACACTAGTTTAAACAGCAGTATTCTGATGCAAATCAGAAATGTAGATAAGTAAATGAAACTGAGACCAGGAAAAAACCCTAATAAATGTAGGTATTGGATGTTGATGAACAAAACACAACTAAACAATGGGGGAAAGCATTTGTATTTATTAAATTCACCTGGTATAACTGGTCATGAATATGGAGAGAAATTGACACAAGTTTTTATCTCTTATCATATGTAATAATTCTACATGAACTAGAAAACTAAATATTTAAAGAAAACTCAAACACTAGAAAGGCTGCACTATTTTATTATGGGGATTTTCAAAAGTTTTGAATTAATAGGAAATATTACAAAGGAAAGATTGATTAAAAATAAAACAATACAACAATATAAAAGCAGTATTAAAAATAATGTTAAAGTGTGGAAATGATAGAAACATCATAGATAAATTAATAATATCTATACTATATACAAAAGTATTATGGATCTATGAGACCTATACTAGATCCCCGAGAGACAAATACTCAAAGAACATCATCAAGCTGAAAGAAAAATACATGGTTCAAACTAAGAGACATCATCTGATACTCAACAAGTTGCCCAAAATAACAATTTACAAGCATCAATAAATACTACACATGCCCAGGAAGAATAGGTCTATTCAAGTTGTTGATGGCATTAAAAACTGAATTAAAAATCATAAAAATGAGCCGGGCATGGTGGAACATGCCTATAATCCCAAATGCTCAGGAGATTGAGGCAGGAGGATCACGAGTTCGAAGCCAGCCTCATGTGCTAAGCAACTCAGTGAGACCCTGTCTCTAAATAAAATACAAAATAGGGCTGGGGATGTGGCTCAGTGGTCAAGTGCCCCTGAGTTTAATCCCCAGTACAAAAAAAAAAAAAAAAAAAGAAAAAGAAATAGAATCATAAAAATGTTCATAGTTTTAGTCCCAGGGATTTTGAACCTGAAAATTATATGAAGGCAATAATTTGAAAAAAAAGAAAACTTAGTTTGAGTATTTAAAAAATCCATACCCTAAAAAGCAACCTAAATATCCAACAAAAGGGGAATGCTTAAGCTATTTATTATATATTAATACGGTGGAATAATTTAAATACTATAACTTCAAAAATAGAAAATTGTGTAGGAGGGTTGGGGTTATGGCTCAGTGGTAGAGCGCTAGCCTAGCATGTGTGAGGCACCACATAAAAAAAATAAATAATGTCATTGTGTAAAAAAAAAGAAGAAAGAAAATTGTGTAGGAAATAACATGATAAAATGAAAATTATATTCTTCACTTTGTTTGCATTCATATGCATTAATAAGTATAATGATCATGAAAACAAAAAAAAAATTACAATTCAGTTTTTTAAAAAGTTAATATGGGAATATTCTATTCATTTTAAATTTTTGGTAATTTGTCTAATAAAACACTATTTAATTGGAGAAATAAATAATTTAATGTGTGACTCAAACCTCCATTTCAAATAAACTACTTCTATTTCTCTCACCTTTTTCACTTCAAAATCTATTAATTTATCTTCTATGACTATTTCTCTGGCCCTTCTGTCTCTGTTCATTTCTCCCTATTCCAACTACCCTTCCTTTTTTCTTCTATCATCAATTTTACTCTTCCTTTTACCCATTAATCCTTTTAACCCCTTTTTACCTCTGTTTTTAGAATAGTTAAAATATGGGCCAGGAATGTATTTTATTTTTCTGTTGTATAAAACATTGCTTTTGTTCATTTTTAAAGTGAATGAGCTGAATTCATTATTTTAAAATTCTTTAATAAAGGGCATCCAGATTGAATGGTCTTTTAATTATGCATGGGAAAGACTAAATGAAAAGCTTCTTCTAGTCCCTAAACTTGAAAAGCTTCTTCTAGTCCCTTAACTTAAGTGTTAAATACTCAATATCATAATTCCATTGGATTTATCACCACAAGAAGAACAATGACTATAAATATGAAAAGTTTACATTGGCATATAACCAGAAACCCTTGCTGTTCCAATTTTTTATTTTCAAATACCTTTGAATTTTTTCCAATATTAGGGATTGAACCCAGGGTCTTATGCATGGTAGGCAAGTGCTCTACCATTGAGCTACATCCTCAGCTCTTTTTATTTTTTATTTTGAGACAATTCCTCATTAAGTTTCTGAGGCTGACCCTGAACTTGTGATCTTCCTGCCTTAGCTTCCTGAGTCGCTGGGATTGCAGGTGGGTGCCATTTCTAGCAGCAAATATCCACTTTTTAATCTTTCTGAAATATGCCCTAATCTTCATACAGCATGACCACTAATTGTGATCTCATTGTATTTTGCCTTCATGTTATTGTGACTGTAATATCAGTATGAATGGGTGCTATTGATCCTGGAACCTGGGATGAAAGTATATATGGTAACACATAAATGCAGAGAATGGGCAAGAAGTTAGAAAATATCTATTGGTATCTCATAACTTTGGGCAAGTTTTTTCTCTTTCAACTTCCTCAGAAATAAAGTGACAATACTACTATCTTCCTGGAAGCATATATTATAGGATTAAATATTATGGGGCTGGGGCTGGGGCTCAGTGGTAAAGCACTTGCCTAGCATGTGTGAGGCACTGGGTTCGATCCTCAGCACCACATAATTAAATAAAATAAATGATTAAACATTACAGGGTTCTTTGTTAGATCTTGCAATGCTATGGATAGAGCCAAAAGCCTCCTGCAGGCTAGGTAAGAGCTCTACCACTGAGTCACACTCCTAATATGATAGATTTCAAAAATTATACTTTTGTATTTTTTATTTGTTCTTTTTTAGACATACATGACAGTAGAGTGTATTTTGGCATATTATACATACATGGAGTATAAGTTATTCTGATTAGGATCCCCTTCTTGTGGTTGTACATGATGTGGAGTTACACTGGTTGTATTCATATACGAACATAGAAAAGTTATGTCCGATTCATTCTACTGTATGGCAGGTTTTGAAAGCACTTAATATGCTATAATATGCTACCTGGCACAGAGTAAGCACTCCATCAGTGAAAAAAGGTAGAGGCATTACAGAGTTAGGGGCATAGTATACAAGGTGGCTTGACAAGAGACTGGCCTGGCTATAGTTATATTGCACGATTAATTTTGAAGAAACTTCCTTTTACTTTTGGAAAACAGGATTAGTCACAGGTCAGCTGTTCCTTATCAAATCTTCAAAGCAGCCACCAGATCTGAGCATTGCTTCCCATTTTGGGGTGAAACAATGTGGCAGAGGGAGAGTGCTAGAGGTTGTCCTTTGCCAACCTTGTAGAGCACAGAAGAGAAGAGGGCACTGTTGGCTGGAAAGTAGCTTAGGCTCCTGCAAGCAGAGCCAGAGTGCCAGGTCAGTGGTCTATCTGCCCTGCCAATTGTGCAATATGGCTGCAATAACCAGGATAAGGGACGAATCCTGTGCCTTAATGGTGAGCATATGAGTCAATGGCTGTGTCTGTCTATCTGCTGATGCTAGGCAGGAAAAAGGGAACTTGAACCTGAGACTGGTTGTCATGGCACAGTAATTATGAGCCATGCTGCCTGAGTCCACTTGGTAGCACTGTAACCTTGAATAAAGTTACTTAGCCTCTCTGTGCTTCAGTTCTTTGTTTGAAGACTGGCATAATGATGAACTACAAGGTGAGAACTAAAAGAGATGTGTAAGGCTCTTACATGTGTAAGGCTATTGGAATGCTTCCTGTCCGATCATGAGTGTGGCCTGGTTTTATCCAGGTACCAACAGCCCATTCCTCAGCTTCTCTTGTAATGAGAAGAATTTTCTTCCTGGGTTCAGGGAAGACACATTTCAAACACAAAAGAGGGATATCATGCATTTTCTCTTTGATCCAAATGTTGATGTGTCATAATAAAACCCACAAGGCAGTGAAGTGACTTTGCACTGGGAAAACTTTGCAAAGATCCATAGAAACCAGACTGGGCCTCGTTCTGAAAGTCTGGGTCATATGGGGGCATTCTTTTCCTCTCCAGACTGCAATGAGACCTGAAATTTCCTGCCATCATGCCTTAATGTCTTCAAAAAACCCCTTTTGAAATGAACAAATTACCCAGGAAGAGTAACACATTAACCTGTTAGCTGGATGAACACTTTAGTGGAGATTACTTTTATCAGATTACTTAGCTTCTGGGAGCTGGACCCTGAAGCCAGCAGATGAAGGATGGTTAAATGATGTTGCAAAGGAAGGAAGAGGAAAAGGGCATCTGGAAGCATCCCAGGGGCTCCTGGGGACTAAAGCTGGGCAAATCCATGCTCTGTAGGGTCTCTGGGATGGAGACCTACTGTCTTCCCCCCTCCCTTTATTTTGTTTTATTTTTTTCTCCTTTTTTTCTGTACTGTATATTACCTAACACAGGTCCAGCTATAAAATCAAAGGATATTTATGAAATTCCTGGCAACTGAATACTCCCCAGAAGTCTCTCCTTGCTGCAGAGATGTCCTATTGTGAACACTATTAGGTCAGAGTAGAAGAGGTATAATCTGGAGGCTGACCTGCTCCATAGAGTGAAATAGGCACTTGTGCCTCAACTCATCATGCACTAAGAAAGTGCTGATGACATAGCCTGAGTGTCATTTTATATACTCCAGAAGCATGTTGAAGATCTAAGCAGAGAGGCAATAAATATTCAAGAAAATATCAAGAATGAATCCAAGGACCAAAGGAAACCAAAATTTCCAAGAGAGAGGAAATCTTAAAAAAGAAAGAGTTTTTTTTTTTTTTTTTTTTTTTTAATTAAGTGCCTCCTCTGTGCCAGGCGTTTTTACTGGCCTTATCACATTTATTCCTCACAAGAGTACAAAAAATACTTTGTTAATAAATGGAAATCTGATCATCAGAAAAGCTGAGAAATATATAGCATGGTGTAGCAGCTAAGTGCCCAGACATGGATCTGGTTTGACTCCTGGTTCTGCCACTTATTAGCTATGTGACCTTCAACAAGTTGCTTCACATCTCTGTTCCTCCATTTCTTTTTTTGTTAAAAATGAAGATAAAAAAGTAGCATTGTTTTATGTAAATTTTATAAGACTTCAATGAGTTAATATTTACCAAGCCTTTACAACGGTGTCTGCCACAGATGGAACATTTTGTGTTTGCTTAAATAAATAAAATAAACTTGCCCAAGGTTATACAGCCAGTGTGGGAAAGAGGCAGGACTTGAGCTCAGGTCCAAATACTTCAGTCCTAGGAAAATTCCTGCTTTTTCTGTGGAACCCAAATTTCACTTCTTTTCATGGACTCCTTGAAGTCTCCAATGTCCCAGAAAATTTGCCTTGACCACCCCCACTCTGGTTCACAGGCTAATACTTGGTGACAGACTCCTTGCTTAAGGATTTTAATTTGTTCCTCCACATTATCTTTTCCCCAAACTAGCTTGTGCACCTCTTGAAGAAGACCTTAAAAGATGGAAAGATCTCCCATGTTCTTGGGTAGTCAGAATTAATAATGTGTCAAAAAGGCCATAATACCAAAAGCATTATACAAATTTAATGTAATTCCCATTAAAATTCCAATGATGTTCTTCATAGCAATAGAAAAAGCATACATGAAAATGCATTTGGAAAAATAAGAGGCTTAGAATAAATAGCCAAAGCAACTCTTAGCAAGAAAAGTGAAGCAGGAGGCATCACATTAGCAGACCTTATATTGTACTACAGAGTTATAGTAACAAATACAGCATGGTATTGGCATAAAAACAGGCATGAAACTAATGGAGCAGAATAAAAGACACAGAGACAAACCCACATAAATACAGTTTTCTCATATTAGACAAAGGTGCCATAAACATATTTTGGAGAAAAGATAGCCTCTTCAACAATGGTTCTGGGAAAACTGGAAATCCATATGTAGTAGAATGAAATTGAACTCCTATCTCTCACCCTGCACAAAAAACTCAAAGTGGATCAAGGACTTAGGTATTAAACCAAAGACCCTGTACCTACTAGAAGAATATGTAGGCCCAAATCTCTATAATATTGGCTTAAGGAACCAAGTGTTTCAACAAGACTCCTAAAGTGCAAGAAGGAAAATCAAGAATCAATAAATGGGATGATATCAAACTAAAAAGCTTCTTCACAGCAAAGGAAACAATCAAGAACTTGAAGAGAGAGCCTACAGAATGAGAGAAAATCTTTGCCAACTGCACCAGAGATAGAGTATTAATCTCTAGGATATATAAAGAACTCAAAAATTTGACACAAAAAACCCCAAAATTATCCAATCAATAAATTGGCAAAGAAATTGAACAGGCACTTCACAGAAGAATAAATACAATCAAGTAACAGATATATAAAAAAAACTGTTCAACATCTCTAACAATTAGAGAAATGCAAATTAAAACTACACTGAGATTCCATCTCACTCCAATCAGAATGACAATTATCAAGAAGACAAGTAGTAATAAATGTTGACGAGGATGTGGGGGGAAAAGGTTCATTCATATCTTGCTGGTGGGACTGTAAATTGGTGCAACCACTATGGAAAGCAATATATAGATTCCTCAGAAAACTTGGAATGGGACCACCATTAGACCCAGTAATCCTACTCTTTAGTATATGTCCAAAGGGCTTAAAATCAGCATATTATAGTGTTGTAGCCACAACAATGTTTATAGCAGCCCAATTCACAATAGCTAAATTATGGAACCAACCTAGCTGCTCTTCAACAGATGAATGGATAAAGAAAGTGAGATATATATATATATATGTATATATATATATATATATATATATATAAATTAAATAAAATTTCACTCAGCCATAAAGAAAGATGAAATTATGGCATTTGTCACTAAATGGATGGAACTGGAGACTATCATGCTAAGTGAAATAAGTTAGTCCCCAAAAATCAAAGACTGAATGTTCTCTCTCTGACAGGTGGGTGCTAACACACAATAAGGGGAGATGGGAAGGAGAAGAATAGACATTCATTGGATTAGACAAAGGGGAATGAAGGGGAGGGAGGGGAGATGGGAATAGGAAAGACAGAAGAATGAATAGGACATTATTTTCATATGTTCATATATGAATACATGACCTGTGAAACTCATTATCATGTACAATTGCAGAATGGGATCCTAACTAGAATAAGCTATACTCCATGTATGTATAATACATCAAAATACACTGTAGTGTTGTATATATCTTAAAAGAACAAATTAAAAATTAAAATAAAAAGAGTCTATTTCTTTCTTTTAATCCTCCAATATTCCTAGAATTTCCTCTGTGTTTTTTCATTGAAATTTTGCCCATAGCTCTTCAATGGAATGTGTGGTCTTACAGAGTTTTGAGTGGAATAAGCATATGACAGCTCATAGTGATTTAGAATTCCTTAGTCTTAGGTAGCCCACATTTTCTACTTCTACCCATCCATTTTCAGTTTGAGGTTTTTTAAATAGAGCATGTATGTTTTTTTTAAAAAAATTAGTTGTTGATGGACCTTTATTTTATACATTTATTTATATGCAGAGTTGAGAATTGAACCCAGTGCCTCACACATGTAGGCAAGTGCTCTACCACTGAGCTACAACCCCAACCCTGAGTTTTAAATTAACCAATGCCAGAAAGAAATGACATTTTGGGTCAGGTACAGTGGTACATGCCTGTAATCCCAACAACTCAGGAGGCTGAAGCAGGAAGATTGCAAGTTCAAGATCAGCCTCAGCAACTCAGCAAGGCCCTAAGCAACTTAGTGAAACCTTATCTCAAAAATTAAAAAAAAAACAAATACATTAAAAGGGCTGTGGATTTGGCTCAGTGTTTAAGAGACCCTGGGTTCAATCCCTGGTACCAAAAAAATCAATTAATTAATTAATAAAAACGAAATGACATTTTGGGTTTGAACTCATCCTATATAAAGTTTTAGCATTTTTTTCTTAGATTTTAAAAAAATCTCTCAGCTCTCATCTTTTAAAGATTTTGCTAGTGCTTAGATACTAAGAGAGATGGACACAGAGACCGAGATATAGAGAAGCAGTATGGTAACACGAAAATTCCTGTAATAATGTAATTTTCTGTGTTATGCCTTTCCAGATATATGGCACTGAGTAAGAAGAAATAATAGTAAAGGAAAATGGCCAAATGCAGGTTGGTGTTCTTGAGCTAAGTGCAAAGGGAAATATAAAGTTATTTTTGAGTTACACTCTATTTCTAAAGTGCTTTCTGAACCCTGAGTATACTGTACATACATATCTCCAAAGGGGAAGAAATGTATATAAGTTCTAAAAACACTTGCTGAGGTAGTAAATGAATGTGCTCTATTTCCCAGATCAGAGCCCTTCATTCTAATTCGTTGCAAGCCATAAGTGAAATGACTTGGCTGATTATAAGTCAGTCCCCCATGAACATTTGTTTACATCTGAAAACCACTACACATAATTGCCTCTCTGCTCAGGGGAGGCCCAGCTGGGATTACAGCAAGTGTTGCAAGGTTCTAGTGAAGTGTGATCACCAGTTACAGCATGAGCCTGGCACTGCATGTCCACACTCTGTCTGCCTTGGCAATTTGATCCGTCACTCTTCCTCCCTCATACAGCTAAAGTTAGCCAAAAAGACAGTGGAAGTCCTGGAAAGGAGAATATGGACCTGTAAATAACACTCAGAGATGGTATGTCATGATCCAGGGCCTTCCAGTTCATTTTGCTCCTGAGACACAGTCTGTAATTACATGGTAGTTACTGTTTTCCTCCAAAAGTCAATGATAGAGCATTTTTAGTGATGAAAGGAAGGTGGCATACATGATAAGTCAGGATCAAGGGCATATCATAAATATCGATTTCCCTGAAAAAATGGAAATGGGTGATCTGCCTTAATCACTTCCAGTGCAGGAAAAAAATAGGTCTATTCAGAGTTAATAATGATCAGAGAGATAAACACATAACTGCTTCTTTCCTTTGTTAACAAATTTGAATTTGAATTAAAATGTACATAAAACTGTTAAGCCAGGCACAGTGGCACGTGTGTGTAATCCCAGCAGCTCAGAAGGCTGAGGCAGGAGGATCACGAGTTCAAAGCCAGCCTCAGCAACTTAGCAAGGCCCTAAGCAACTCAGTGAGACCCTGTCTGTAAATAAAGTATGATAGGGCTGGGGATGTGGCTCAGTGGCCAAGTGTCCCTGAGTTCAATTCCCTGTACCCTAAATAAATAAACAAAGTAAACCTGTTAAATATCTATAAATTTGGGATATGACTAGTATCTACTTAATATGGTGGTTATGAAGGTCAATGAATTTCAAACTTTTATAAGTTTTAGAATAATACAAAAATATGGGAAGCCCTATATAAGTCTTTGCCAAATAAATAATAAAACCTGACGTAGGGGAAACTAGTAAGTCCTACTATAAACTTCTTTTAATTGGTATAGGCAACATTCCCATTTAAGTGTCAGTATTAAAAAGTGACACTGGCATACAATATTCCTTTGTAATTTTATATACACAAACATTTCACATTATAATTGTGATGTGAACTAAAAGAAGTTAATCCTATGTTGATAGTCAATATCTTTGCCTCCGTCACTACCATTTATATATTCTTAGGTCAATCATTCATCTTCTTTCTCTCCACATTTTACATATCTTATTTATAAAAGGGATATGAGCCTGTTATGGTTTGGATATTAGTTGTCTCCCCCAATAAGCTCATGTGATAGATAATGCAGGAATGTTCAGGGGTGAAATGTTTAAATCATGAGAGCTGTAACCTAGTCAGTGGATTAATCCATTGGATGGATCAATAATTTGAATGGATTGTGGGGTTATCAGTAACTGTAGACAGGTGGGGTGTGGCTGAAGACAGTAGGTCACTAGGAGCATGCCTATGAGGATTATAGATCTTGTCTCTGTCTCCTCATGCTCTTTCTGCTTCCTGGCTGCAAGAAGCTGAGCAGCTTTCCTCCACCATGCCCTTCCACCATGATGCTCTGCTTCACCACAGGCACAGAACAATGGAATTGGCTGATTGTGGACTTAACCTCTGAAATGGTGAGCCCAAAATAAACTCTTCCTTCTCTAAGTTGACCTTGTCAGTTATTTTGTTAACAGCAATGAAAAGCTGACTAACACAGAGTGTATATCACAAATATGATCAAAATGATGAAGGAAAGGAGTGAGTTAATAATTCCTTAGCCTTGTTTTAATTCTTAAAAAATTATAATAAAAACAGATGATCAGATGGGGTCTGTTGTTTTTCTTTGTGTTCAGGTCTCTGCCCGTAAAAAATAAATAAATAATTTGAAAACCCAGTTAAGACTTAATTAAGAAGGCCCTTGAACTTGATCCTGTAAGGAGCACCAGTAACATTTTCAGACAATGGTGTGGTTGGAAAGTGATGTCCAGACTAATATGGGAGAAGGAAAGAATCTTCCCTCTTTCTGCTACAATAAACCTGTTCCCTGGGAGGCAATGCCAGCAAAACTTGGATGCCTCTCACTCCTGGTTGAGGATACACGTGTGCTTGCTGAGCTAAGCTCTTAGTTATGAATGATTAAGAGCACAGTATTTTACCAATCCCAAGACTTTGCTTCTGTAACCAGGTCATCAGCCTGAGTGACAACCCACTTTGAAGGATGCTCATGAAGACCAAACGTCTGGGCTCTTTCAGGTGGCTCTGGCTAAGTAGAATAAACCTGAGGGAGTTTCTCTAAGCATTCTCTCTAACACCCATGTCCCATAGGAGAATGAGATTTTTTTCCTGTGGGATAATCTCCCCTCCTCTCTTCCTATTCCTCCTCCTCCTACTCCCCCCCTCTTCCTCCTCCTCGTGCTGGGGATGGAATCTAGGGCCTTGTACATGCTGGGCAAGAACACTACCACAGATCTGCACACCCAGTCTGTTTCTGTGTATTCTTTGAGCAAATGGTTTGGTTTCCATTGGTATTTATGGGGTCAAGACCAACCTGCTATTGCTGTATAAAATTATTGCATTTATGGCAATAGCAAGGTAGTGTCCAATAGAACCTCCCACATGGACCTCAGGCAGCTTGCTTCCCTTCCCCCTCTCCAGACTTCATTTTTCTTCATCAGTAATGGTATCATCTGGTCTGTGAATTATTATTATTTTTAACTTCCTTTGGCAAAAGTGACCATCTTCCCCTTTGTGCCCTTACTGTACAATCAGGTACCACTCAATCCCTTCACTTTCCACTTTGTCTGATTAGGCCTTGTACTTTTCCAGAGCTGGAACTAAATCTTACTTTTATTTGTAGCACTATTACCTTGAATGCAGTCAGTGCTCAAAAATTTGATACAAATGATATAGGAAGGAATAAATTAATGCATGAGTGAAAAGGGTTGGACAAGATACATCCTGAAAACTCTCAACAATAGGCTAAATTGATACTTTCCCTCCTCAATGAAAACCACGTTTTGTATAGGTTTGAGAATTGATAATACAGTGATGCAGAAGGGCTTGAGAAACCAACATTCCTCCCAAATTTTCCATTCTTTTTTTTTTAATTTTTTTTATTTTTTTTTATTGGTTGTTCAAAACATTACAAAGCTCTTGACATATCATATCAAAATTTTCCATTCTTAAATCATTTGTATTTTATATTTTGTATACTGCCTCATCTAATCTTCTTTAACCATCTTGGCTTCCCTCATCCTCTGTGCTGAAACCTATTTTCCTCTTTTTCAAGGTAAACAGAAAAATTTGACTTTTGCAATTCTCTACCAGCCTGTGTCACTGTCTATTCTAAAAAGTACTTGCCAGCTCATTAAAGGCAGCTCATGTATGGTACTTTATTTCCTTGATAAGTGCAACCCTTTATAAACTGACTTACACCACATAACCCAGACGCACAAAACCTGATGTGCAACCCAAGCCATATAATCCCCAATCACTGATGGCTGCAATCATCATATGTAAAGTACTTCTAAGCCACTTCAGCTTCTCTCTCCCTGTGTCTAAAGACTTAGGTAAGTAGCAGGCCTTCTGGGCAAAATGGGGGCTTCCTTACATTCCACCTGCAACTGAAAATTCTACCAGTTGCTTGAAGGAGCTGATTGCCCTGGTGACAGTTCAATGGGGTTACTTAAGTGGTGCATTTTTCAAAGTTGTTGTTGTTTTCTTGCTGGTATTCTGTGAAATTTAAAAGGGCCAACAGTCACATACAAATAATGCAAGTACTTTGTCAGAAAGAGCAAGAAAGACAGAGAAAAAGGAAAATGTGGGAGGACGATTGGTTTCTCTTAATTCTGTTTCTATGAAACTGTTCTTTTAATGCATCTAGAAAGGCAGACACAGGAGGAGATGTAAGGAAAGGCAGAGGAATTTCAATTGAGGGTTCATAACTATTTGTAGTGAATGACTAAGGCTTAGATACAAAACTCTAAAAGCCAAAAGTCAAAGTGTGCATTAAGGGCATATCTGGCTGGCATCATCCATCTGCAGGCTTCCTTGTCTCTTCAGGAAGTACATGTAAAGTCCACCCAAAAGTGGACATTTGTAAAGAAGTACTTGTATGCTCCTTTACTGTATAATGGTCCAAGGACTAGACCCTCTTACTGTACCACTGTACAATGCAATAGAAAAAAAAAATCTCAAACTGGCAGTGCTGCGTTTGTAGCCTCCAAGAATCCTAACTAAGAGATCAATTTCTGGATACTTGCTTTTTCCAGAAAAGGAGAAGCATCAGCGTCTCCTCATAAGAATTGAAAATCTGTGCCATGCACAGTAGTGCATGCCTGTAATCCTAGTGGCTCGGGAGGCTGAGGCAGGAGGATCGCAAGTTCAAAGTCAGCCTCAGCAAAAGCAAGGTGCTAAGCAACTCAGTGAGACCCTGTCTCTAAATAAAATACAAAATAGGGATGGGGATGTGCCTCAGTGGTTGAGTGCCCCTGAGCTCAGTCCCTGGTACCCCTCCCAAATAAATAAATAAATAAACAAATAAATAAATAAAATAAACTGGAATATGAAAATATGGTGACCCTCTGGGAAGACATTCTTCTTCCCATTCCTGCTGTGCAGTGTGCTCTTGTGCAAGTGGGCTGCCTGCCCTGTCACAGAGAGTTGGCTGCATTTCAGTGGCAAACAAGAAAGGCATAACAGAAGTGGGATTACTCTTTAATACTCCTTAGTATGATTTCTCCTTAATCTCATTATGCATTTCTCATTACTGGATACTTGATTGAAGTCCTTTTAACATCGTGGTCACCCAGAATTAAAAGGATGCTGAATGTTACTGACAAATATTACGTTTCTTTCTTGGTCCCAATGCAAGTTACCATTCCTTTTGGAGCAGTACAATCCACATGCAATCAGGCTCTTGCATTTGAAAATTTTTGGAGAAATTTACCTAAGTTTTGAGATTTCTCAATTTAGTTAACAGAAGCAAATTCTCCTCATAAGATGTTTCCTACATCGGCAAGACTCCCAGATCATTCTTCATTTTGACTCCACAGACTAAAAGAGCTAAGTGTTATATAAGTAGGAATGGCCTAAGGTTTTCAAAATAAATGACTCATGATAAGCAACTGAAGGCTTGGTTTTTTAGAAGAAGAGGCCACCGAAAGTAAAATTATACTTAACTCACCAGGGGAAAAGCTAGTCTCCTAGACTGTAATGACCACGGCCTGTATAGAAGCCATGAGGCTACTGTGCTCTGTTTCAATGAAGCGTCTAGCACTTGAACCATCCAAGTGAACCTTGTCTTTCAAAACTAGCCTCATCATTGCCAGTGCTTCATATTTTAAACTCCTCTTGGGGAAACATCTTTAGAGCCAATATGAGTCACGCAAGTAAAGCACATCTATTCCTTCAGATCCACACCTAGTTATTGAACAAAAACAGCATTTGCTCAGCTTGATTCCTGTCCCCATCTCCACAGCACATTAGACTTGGCATCCAGAGACTGGATGCCCTTTCCAAAAATTAAATCCTCTCTCAGAAGACGAAATTTTTTGCACCACTAAGAAACATAAAAATGAGCTCTGCAGACAATTTCCAAAGAGGAAGTTCCTCATTGAACAACGTATATAGCCCCAAAAGGAAGAGTATTTATTTCTGTTTAAATTGTAGAATGTTATTTAAATAGTAGGGGAGGATAAGAAAACTTAGTTTAAAGTAGATTTTTAAAACCTTTTTTAGTTGTAGTTGGACACAATACCTTTATTTATTTCTTTATTTATTTTTATGTGGTGCTGAGGATCAAACCCAGTGCCTCACTTGTGCTAGGCAAGCGCTCTACCACTGAGCCACAACCCTGGCCCCTAAAGTGGATTTTAAAAAATCTAGGCTTCCTTGTTTCTAAGCATAACAATGGGGATAAAACCCCCAAAAGGCTGTTGTAATAAATAAATGTGATATGTGGATATATTTTGTAGACCCCAGAGTTCATCTTCAAAGGTAAGGTGTATGTATATATGTTTAAGTAAACATAAGCACTTAGGCATATGCACACAGCACATAATCATATTCCTGTCTTTCAGTCCATAAAGGATTTCTTCATATTAATAAAAAGTGAAATAGAGATGAAAGAATGAATAGTTCTGCTTAAATTAGAAGAGTAGAAAGGCGAAAACAGATGTAAATGTAGAAAGGGGTAGCTTCAATTTTCCTAAGGATTCATTTTTCCTATTTTGGTACCAAATGATGCTATTAAGAAAAGATTAAAGCAGGGCATGGTGGCACATGCCTGTCATACCAGCAGCTTGGGAGCCTAAGGTAGGAAAACCAGTTCAAGGCCAGCTTCAGCAACTCAGTAAGGTCCTAAGCACTTTAGCGAGAACCTATCTCAAAATAAAACATATAAAGGGCTGGGATGTGGTTCAGTGGTTAAGCACCCCTGGGTTCAATCCCAGTACAAAAAAAATTAAACACCTCCAAGATATGAATGAATTTAAATTCAAAGAAAGAGTAACTCCCTATACCTGATAATTACTCCCAATTGACTTAAGATTTGCTATTCTTCTTATATTGGTATTTCAACTCTACAAACATTTAACCAAGAATAGCTAAATGAGTTAGCTAAAAACCTTAATTTGAATTCACTTGAAATAACATTTGGTTGGTTGAACTTCCTTTGAAATACAAGAGTTGATGCTAATCCAGACCCTTAAAATAAGGAGTCAGATACAGAATTTCTCACTGAGGCTTTAGTAAATTATTTACTCTTAAATTTTCCTTTTTTTTTCCCAAAAATTACATACTTAGAGGATCATGAGTTTATTATTATGGTTGAGGTCAATTCTCAGTTATTGATACTAGGAGAAAATCTCAATTAACCGGATCTCAACCAACTAAAACTCTTAAGTTGCTATCATTACCTTTTACTCAGAGACAAGCAAACAACAATAAAGCAAGTGAAACTCAACCAATATAATTTAAAAATACCACTGTATCTTCTGAAAGGGAAGGTGCCTTAGTTTCTTGTGGAGCCCGGTTTTCTATAATTTTCTTGTGATAACTACATAAGATAACTACATTTATTTATTTTCTGGTCCTAGCTAATATTTTACATTTATTCTTTCATAAATCATCTTTTCAGCCATTTTTGTCATTTTGTTTAATACTGGCTATGACCATGTAAAAGTTGTAATATAATTTAATTTTACTGATGACAAAATTAAGGATTATTGATGTTGAGTAACACATCCTAGGACATGAAGTTAAGTCATTTGTTGCATAGCAGTAATAGGAATGAAATTTGAATCCAGGTGAGTTTGAAATAAAAGCTCATATTAAAATAATATCCTTTGAACATTGTAAAACCCCAACCGGTATAAAAATGTTCTACTGCATTCATTAGTATTTATGTCCTGAATGACCCATTAAAGTGTGTGTGTGTGTGTGTGTGTGCGTGTGTGCGTGTGTGTGTATAATATTTTCAGCAAAGAATGAAATTAAAATAGTTTACTATTAAACTTCAGTCAACTATAGTTTATTCTAATTCTAAAATTCCAAGTTAGAAGAAAAATTTCCATCAATTTACAAAAGAAAGTTATCCATATACAGTACCTTCTCAGATCACAATGAAATCATGTCAAAAATCAATAACAAAAGGCTCTCAGAACATGATACTTAGGAAATTTCTAAAATGTCCTTAAAGAATGAGCCAACCACTAACATTACCAAAAATGTCAAAGTGGGAACCTATGAAATTTCTTTTCAGAAAGCAATGAAAAAGCCAACATTTTCCAGAATCAGCTTTTTTTTTTAAATAAATCTGGATTGCTATAAATCTTTGACTGATTTCTGATTTCCAGGGTTCTGAAAAAAGATATACCATCTGAATTATAACAAAAAGAAAACTAAAGTGATTATACCCAAGTTAGACAAAATGGCCTTTATGTCAAAATTTTACCAGTAAGAGATGCACTTGATAACTATAAATGAATCAATCTTAAGAAGCTATGATAATTATAAACAAACATGCACATAGAACAGAGCTTTAAAGTGTGTAAAACAGAAATGGTAGAATTAAAAGGAAAAATAATTCAATAATAAGAGTTGGAAACTTCAATGCTTACCTCACTTGCAGTCATGCATAGAACAACCAGATTAGATAACAGAACAATAATGGCTAGATCAACAATGAAATAGAGACTTATACAGCATGGTAAACCAACTGGACTTGACAGATATCTACAGGATATGCTCCTCAACGACACCAAAATACACATTCTTCTCAGCAAACAGAACATTCTCCAAGATAGATTATATGCTAAAATATAAAACAAGTCTTGATAAATTTGAAAGGATTAAAATCATGCAAAGTACATCCTCTGACCACAATGGAATGAAAGCAGAAATCAATAACAGAAGTATATTTGGGAAAACCACAGAAGCATAAAAATTAAATAACAATCTTCAATAAAAATAGATCAGGAGGGGCTGAGGTTGTGGCTCAGTGATAGAACACCCGCCTTCCTTGGGTGAGGCATTGGGTTCAATCCTCAGCACCACATAAAGATAAATAAATAAAGGTATTGTGTCCATCTACAACTAAAAGAATATTTAAAACAAAAATCAGGGGTTGGCGTTGTAGCTCAGTAGTGGAGCACTTGCCTAGCACATGTGAGACACTGGGCTCAACTCGCAGCACCATATATAAATAAATAAAGGTCCATTAACAACTAAAGAATATATTTATTTAAATAAATAAATAAAAAAAGAAAAATCCTAAGAGATAATAAGAGAGACCTAAAATAAGTAGCCTAAACTTTCAACTTAAGAAAATAGAAAAAAGGTAAATTAAAGGAAACACAAAGAATTAAATATTGGAAAGGAAATGAGTGAAATAGAGAATTGAAAAATAATAGGCAAGCTCAGCAAAACCCCCAGTTATTTTTGTGATGACAAACGAAATTGGCAAAACTTCAGCTAGGTTGTCCAAGAAAACAAGTCAAGACTAACATTCTTAAAATTGGCATTAAAGAGGAACATCCTTGGCTAAGGTTGTACTGCAGTCCTAAAGCACGTGCTTAACATATGTGAGGCCCTGGGTTCCAATCTCCAGTACCATGAACAAAACAAAATAAAACAAAAATACAAATAAAAAAGAGACATTACTACTTACCTTACAAAAATAAAAAGGATTATAAAGGGATATTACAAACAATGTATACAAACAAATTAGATAAAGTAGTTGAAATGGATGAATTCTTAAAAGTCACAAACTACAGAAATGACTCAAGAAGAAATAGAAAATGTGTTACACCTATAACAAACACATTGATTGAATTGGCAATATGAAAATTAAAGAAACACACACAAAGAAAAGTTTAGCCTTACTGGGCTTAGAAATGGCTTCACTTGTGAAATCTTTCAAATGTTTAAAGAAAAAATAACATCAGTCCTTAAAACACTTTTCCAAAGCTCAAATGTGTACTTCTCAGTTCATTCTATAAGTCTGTATTATCCTGATAACAAAGTGAGACAAAAACATCACAAGAAAATAAACTATAGGTCAATATCTCTCATCAGTGTAGATGCAAAAGTCCTCACCAACATCCTGGTACATAGAATCCAGCAGCATACAAAAAGTGTTACACATAAATTCTAAGCAATATTTATCCCTGTAATGCAAGGTTGATTCAACATACAAGAATGAATCAATGTAATATATCATAAGGAAGAAACTACATGACTATATCAATATATGTAGAATAAGAATTTGACAAAGTCTAAAGTCCTTTCATATAATAGCACTCACTAAACTAAGAATAGACAAGAACCATCTAAAGTTAATAAAGCACATCAATGAAAAGGCCACAAGTAACATCATATTTAATAGTGAAACAATTAAAACTTTCCTCCTAAGATCAGGAATGAGATAAGAATGTGTCCTCTTGCCACTTCTATTCAACCTTGTACTGGAGGTTTTAGTGAGAGCAATTAGACAAGAAAATGTCATAAAATGCATCCATATTGCAATGGAAGATGTAAAACTCTTTTTATTTGCAAGTAAAGTGATCTTGTGCAAGAAAATACTGTGGAATTCACCAGAAAACTAGTAGATCTCATAAGCAGGTTTAGCAAGTTTGTAGGATACATGATTAACATGCAAAAATCAAATTGGAAAACATGTGCAGCAAATCAATATTCTGTATTTCTTGACATATTTCTTATAAAATATATCACATTTTATGTTTCAGACTGTTTATGTTACTCCTGAAAGGTAAAGACCATAAATTATTCAGTACATATATCCAGTTTCTGAACAAGACATGACACTTATTGGACATTCAGTGAATACATTTATGAATCATATAACATGGTAATATATCACAGATATTATCAAAAGTTAAAGTTGCTCATGAGGTAGGGCTTAGTTTGAAATCTACAATAGAACAAACACAGAATACACATACATGCATGTATGTGTGTTCATGTATAGTGAGGAAAGACATCTCCTTTAGTATCATTTAACTAATAAAATTTTACCAGAAAAATAATCAATTGTATTCTATACAATGCCAATGAATAAATTGAAATGATATTAACAATCCCACTGAAAAAGAGTCAAAGAATAAAACATTAATAATGCATTTAACAAAAGAAGTGCTAAACTTATACCTTAAAAATGTAAAAGACAACATCAAAAGTGATTAAAGAAGTCTTATAATTGGAAAGACATTTCACATTCATGAATTGGAAGACCTAATATTGTTAAATGGCAAGAGTTCCCAAATTGATCCATAGATTCAATTAGATGCTTATCAAAATCCTGGCTTCATTTTATGCAGAAATTGACAAGTTCATCCTAAAATTTATATGGAAATGAGTCACAGAAAAGACAAATTAATCCTAAAAGACAAGAGCAAAGTTGGAAGCCTCTCACCTCCCTAATTCTGAATTTAGAGCATAACTACAGTAAATCAAGGTTGTGTAGTGCTGGCATAGCAATATATATGTAGATCAATGTACCAGAACTTATCATTCAGAAAAAATTGATACATTTATGGTAAATCAATCTTTGCCAAGGATGTTAACATAATTCAATAAGAAAATGAATAATCTTGTCAAGAAATCTTGTGGGGGGACAGCTACATATCCACACACAAGAATGAACAAAGTTCAATCCTTACTGCTCACTATACACAAAAATTAACTCAAAACACAAAAGTGGATCAAAGATATATTTTAAGAGATAAACCTATAAAACTCTTTGAAGAAAACCTAAATGTAAATCTTTGTAAAATTGGGTCATGCAATAGTTTCTTAGATATAATAACTAAAGCACAAGAATCCAAAGAAAAGGTCTCAAAATTTTAGTTGATAAAAATTAAAAACTTTGTGCATTATGACTACACACACAAATTCTACAGAGAGGAGGGGAGAAATTGAAAGGTATAACTTTAATTATATTAGTAATATTTTATTACTTTAAAAGAAGAGAGTTCTGAAGCAAATATAGCAAAATTATAACTTTCAGTAAGCCTGTATGATGGTAATTTTATTTTATGTCTTCTCTGTTTAAAAATATTTCATATTAACTGAACAAACTAAAATAAAAGTGAAAATCCTATTAATCAGAATGTACATTCCTCAAATTTCAAGCAAGTTGATATTTTATTCTAAAAAGTGAAAATCTAATCCTTTGATTGTTAAAGTGTACAGTTAATCCAAAAAGTTTTTAGAGTCAACCTGGATTAGCTTCCTATTGTTGCTGTAACATGTTGCCACAAATGTAATGCTTAAAAAGCCCACAAATGTATTGTTCTTACGATTCTGGAGGTCAGAAGTCTACAATGAAACCAAGGAATCAGCAGGGCTGGTTCTTTCTGGAGATTACAAGGGAAAATCTATTTCCTGGCTTTGAGATTACAAGGGAGAATCTATTTCCTGGCTTTTTTAGCTTCTTGAATCCACCTGAATACTTGTCTGCTGCCCCTTTCCTTCATCTTCAAAACAAGCAAAGTTTCTTTAAGTCTGTCTATCTGTCTGTCTCTTCTTCCATAATCATACTGCCTTCAGTCTTATAATATCCCCTGTGCCAGGTGCATTGGCACACCACACCTGTGATCCTAGCTACTTGGGAGGCTGAGGCAGGAGGATTGCAAGTTCAAAGCCAGATTTGGCAACTAAGAGAGGCTCTAAGTGACTTAGCAAGATCCTGTCTCAAAATAACAAATAAAAAGGGCTGGGGATGTGGCTCCATGGTTAAGTGCCCCTGGGTTCAATCCCTGGTATCAAAGAGGGGTGGAACCTGTGGCTGGGCCTTCCTGAAAAATTCAGGATAATCTCTTCATTTTAAAATCCTTAATTTAATCATGTATATAAAGGTTTTTTGTTTGTTTGTTTTGCTACATAAAGTGACATGTCTACAGGTTCTAAGGATTAGGATATGAAGAAATTTGAGGGATGTATTTATTTTTTTTTACTATTGATTTTTTTTTCATTTTAACCTTAAATCAGTAGCAATTAATAACAACAAATAATAAAACAAAAGAAAATGGTTTGAGTATTTCATAATTGTATTCTTCTGTTCTTCTAGTGATGATTTTGAAGAGCAAAATACAGTCTGACAAAGATTGAGAGGAAACATTAAATATTTGGAAAAGTCACACCTATGAAAATAGGTTACTAACTAACCAAGGACCATGGTGAATTTGTTGAGCATTATTATTTTTCTTTCTGTAATAAAATAGTCAAATAATTCTTTAAAGGTAAAAAAATCAGGAAAAAACCAATCTATTCATAAGGTTTAAAGGGAAAAGACCTGTTTCTCTTGGGCTAAAAGGAAATTTTTTTTTTTTTTGGAAAACTGTAGTTGCGTTGCTATCTGCAATGGTTTGTGCCTTCCAAAATTCATGTTGAAATTTGATTGCCATTTGGGCAGTGTTGGGATTTAAAGCCTAGTGGGAGGTGTTTGGGTCATGGGAATGGAACCCTTGTGAATGGATCAATATCTTTCTTGTTCTAAAGGGACTGAATTAGTACTGCAAGATCAAGGTCACCCCTTGTGGTCTCCCTCTTCCACACACAATGCTTGTTCATGTTCTCTCCACCATGAGCGGAAGCAGCACAAGGCCCTCACTAATAGCAGAGTAGTTTCTAGCATTATCTTCTTGAACTTCCCAGCCTCCAGAACTGTGAACCAAAATGTACCTCTTTTCTTTATAAATTACCCAAATATACATTTTTTGTGTGGTGCTGGGGATTGAACCCAGGGCCTTGTGCATGTGAGGCGAATACCCTACCAACTGAGCTATATCCCCAGCTAAGTTCACAATTTTTATGTAAAGATAATAATAGTGATTGGTAATAGTAGGAGCAGCAACTAGCATTTATTGAGTTATTATGTTATTGAGTTATCGAGTAGGTATTCCATCAAAAGATTTCCATTAGATAATTTATTTTTTCAAATAACTCAATGAAAAATTATTAAGATCTCCTTTTTTAGGGGAAAGAATTAAGTCTTTGGTCAATCAAGTGACTTATCCAAGGTCACATAACTAACACATGGCATATTGGACTCAAGAACCCAGGCAGTCAATACTGAATTCTGTGCTGGGGATACAACTGTGCACTGCCATGGCCCTGCTCTCACAGACACAAACTGGGCAAGGTCCTGGGAAGGAAGTATACCAACACCTGGGATAGTACTTATGGAGAACTTGACTGGTCTAGTGGATCAAGAAATGCTTCACTTAGTTAAAATCTGAAGGTGAGCAAATGCTAAACAAACAAGTGTGGCGTGAGTCAGGGCCATGTTTTCAGAGACCATTCCAAAAAGAAGGATTATCCTATGCAAAGGAAAAAACCTTGTGGCTAGAATACATACCAAGAGCAAAAAGATGTTCATTGTGGCTGAAACATAGTGAGTATAGGGAAGTATGATGTACACTAAAATTGGAGAAGTGAACAGATTTTAACCCCAGGAAGGCCATAGAGGCCATTGTAAGATATTGGGTTGACTCTAAGGCAGAGGTTGTAAGCCTGTAGCAGTTTTGTTCCCACTTCAGGGGACACTTAGTGAAGTCTAAAAACATTTTTGGTTATCACATTTGGGAGTGGGCTGCCATTGGCTAGTGGGTAGAGGCCAGGGATGCTGTTCTGTGTCACAAGACAGTACACAAGTCATCCCTCACAATGAAGATGTTTTTGGCCCAAAATACCAGTAGTGCTGAGGCGAGAAAAAAGCTATTTTATAAGGGCAAAGTTAAACTTTTCAAGAATTTTAAGTGGGTGAGTGGCCAAATCTTATATATATTTTAAGACCAATATATTTCATGTATAAAATATATATAATAAAAATACATAATATATATTTTTATTTTATCACACTGATAAATTATTTGTCTGATGTCAGTGGAGAACAGATGGTGGAGACAGCTGGATATAGGTAAGCTAATTAAGAGATTTTCATAGAATTATAGGCAAACGGTGCTTATGAGGTTGCCTAGAGTTGTGGCAGTAGTATTAGAGAAAAGTGAAAGAAATTAATTTCTACTTTAAAAGTAGAGACGAGAGGACTTATGAACAATTAGGGTGATTCTTAAGGAAAGACAGGAATCCAAGATGATACCCACATTTCTCGCTTTAGCTGATGGACACATGGATGGAGGTAAAAATGATGGTGAAAATATTGAGAGAGGTGAAATGTGGTGGTAGAGATGACGTCAATTTTGGCCATGGTAATTTGAAATGCTTATTTGATATTTAAGTGAAGACATCAAGAAGGCAATTAGACACATTGATTTGAAGCTTAGAGAAGTATAGTCTGAAAGATTGTTTTTATGAACTTTCCATCTAGAACAGCAAATGGAAAAGTCTGGAGTGTCTGAGGGTATGTCTTTGCCATCAGCTATGGTTTGGATATGAGTGTCCCCCCCCCCAAAAAAAATCTCCTGTGTTAATGCAGGGACGTTCAGAGGCAAAAATTATTGGATTGCAAGAGCTATAACCTAATCAGTACATGCTTGCTTCTCTGCCTCCTGGTGACATGAAGGGAGCAGTGCTCCCCCACCACACTCTTCCCCTATGATGTGCTGCCTCAACTTGGGCTCAGAGCATCATCATGGAAAAACTTCTGGAACCATGATCCAAAATGAACCTTCCCTCCTCTAAGTTGTTCTTCTTTGGTATTTTGGTCACAAAGATGAAAAGCTAACTAAAACACCTTCTGAAACCAGTACTATAAAAAGATATTGCTGTTCTCTTCCAAAACTTTCTTGTTAATTTATTACCAGAGACACTTGCTATTAGCTGTATCACAGGGCTTACACAGCCTTATGCTTCTTATATTTTGTCAACCAATATTCTTATTGCTTAAAGGAAAACTAAGCAGTTTTTATTTTCATAAACCATGAATCACCAAAGATGAACACGATGTATGGATTTATATTTCATATTTGAAGCTAGAAATAAGCTTCTTATAGATTTAGTGTCTTACATTTAAGTATTCATGTATAATTCTAGAGCTCAATTTCATTGCTGCTAGAAGAAATGATAGGGTATAAAAGGCAAAGTCTTCTATGGCCCCAGTTTTCACTTCATCAAATGACCCATTCATCTGTCCACTTCTCTTCATCTCTACTGCCAGCAAGCTAGCACACACCTCACCAAATATCTCCTGGACTTCCATAGCAGAATCATGATTGAACATACACCCTCAATCCATTCTTCAGACAGCTGCCAACACTGATCATTCGAAAACATAAATTAGAATTCACTACTACATCCTTAAGCATCTTCTAGAAATTTTCAAAGCACTTACAGTAAAATCAAAATCTTCATCAAGGATTTGTATAAAGCATACTTTGTTGACTTCACCATCATTTCATACACTCCCTCCACACTCACCACTTGGCAAAAACAATATCTTATTGAATGGGCCAACTTTACTCTTGCCTTATTGTATTGGCACTTGCTATTACCCCTAATATAACAATATTCTTCATTCCTTCCAAGTCTTAGTTTAAATATCATCTCTTCAGAGAGGGCCATCTTTGGCTACATTTTTTCACCATATAGGAGTGGATAAGTTGCTTAACTTTTCTAATCCTCATTATTCTCATCAATACAAGGATGGCCAGGAGAGTTATCATCAAGAAATATGAAAATTTTGTAAATGATGCTGAGAAAACTAGTTAGCCAAGTGAAAAAAGAGCAATCTAAAACCTTTCTATGGCACTGTGCATAAGGATAACTTCTGTACAGATCAGGGGTCTAAACATAAAAAAAAGGAGGCAAACAAGTCCTAGAAGAAAACATGGATGAACTCCTCTTTAACCTGGGTATAGGGAAAGACTTTCTATCTATAGTTCAAAATGACATAAAATATTGATAAATTTGACTACATTAAAAACTTTTGCATGTAAAAATAAACAAGATTTTAACAAATTGGGAGAAAATGTTTGCAACACATAATAATTAAAGGGCTGATATACATAATATAAAGAATTCTAGATCTGGGTGTATAACTCACTGGTACTGTGCTTGCCTCTGGGTTTTAATACCCAGTGGAAAGAAAGAAAGAAAGAAAGAAAGAAAGAAAGAAAGAAAGAAAGAAAGAAAGAAAGAAAGAAAGAAAGAAAGAAAGAAAGAAAGAGTGGAAGAAAGAAAGAAAGAAAGAAAGAAAGAGTGGAAGGGAAGGAGGAAGGAGAGAGAGAGGGAGGATGGAGGGGGGAGAGAAGGAAGGAGGGAAAGAAAAAGAGAGGAAAAAAGAATTTAAAAATATTCAGAGAAAAGAACCAAACCTGATCAAAAGTGGGCAAATGACAATGAACAATTACCCCAATTTTTAAAATAAGCCTTGAAGAGATATTCAATTTCCCTGATGATAGGAATAATGCAAAGTAAAACTATGCTGAGATTTCATGCCTTATGTAGTGGATTGACTCTCTAATGAGTATAGTAAAAGACTGTGTTGGTAAGTATGGATAAGCAGACATTTTCATGTGTTGTTGTTTGGAAGGCAAATTGGTACAAATTACTTGGAGGAGAATTTGGCAAAGCTAAACGAACCTACATATGTATTTGAACTAGCAATCGCACTTTACCCTGAATATTCATTTTCACCAATACAAAAGTATATATGTAGAAAGTTATTGTGATTGCAAACTATGATAGTGGTTGAGTAAACTATGGCACATGCATACACTGGAATACTATGCAGTTTTGTAAAATATTTTTTTGTTTAAATAATGAGGAAGATCTCCACGGGTTATTGTGGAGTGATTTCCAGGTTATAGTGTTAACAGAAAAAAAAAGCCAAGAGCAAAACAGTATATGCAGTAGATTACATTTTGTTTTAAGAAAATTAAATAAGAAACATTGCAGGCATCCATTTGTGCAAAAATAAAACACACAGGAAATACAAACTGGAGACTAATGAAATCTGTTTCCTACAGGGTGTTAGTGGAACATAGTTGAAAAAACAAATAAGAATGTAGTATGTCTGACATTTCTGAGTATTTCTCCTTGAATATTTGTGACTTTTGTAACCATGTTAATATTTCACATGCTCAAAAAAATCAATAAAATCCACAAAGAATGGGAGAAGTCCTAAAACTGAACACAAAAGAAACAAATATAATTATATGGAAAAAGAGAACTAATTCAAATACATTTTACCTTTCATATTTGAGATTTTATTGGTTATTTTGGGGAGTAGTACACAATAATTATGAACTATTTATTCCAATTTTAATGTATGTACCAAAACTCTGAAAAGCTAGATAGCTATAATTGTTTTCTAAACAGTCATTTTGGAAACTGTCCAGCTTAAAATTTGGAGACTAAACAGTTTTTCAATGTCTCTCTACTTCAAACTTTGGAGGCCAATTTTTCTCTAGACTACTAAAACCTATTCCATAGAAAGTCCCTCTCATTCACCATTGACTATCATACATTCTACCTACACAGATTTTCAATTTATCATAGCATATAACTGTTATTAGGAAAACATCTATCCCAACCAAATATGTTATAGAGTGCACACAATTATGACCAGGTAGGGGCAAGGTCAGGGAGAGATTTTCTTTAAGGAACAACTCTAAAAAACAACATAGGATGGGTGTGGTATACACACCTGTAATCTCAGCTCCTCAGGAGGCTGAGACAGGAGGATTGCAAGTTCGAGACCAGCCTCAACAACTTAGTGAGACCCTGTCTCAAAATAAAATTCAAAAATGGACTGGACATGTAGCTCAATGGTAGAGAACTTGCCTAGCATGTGTGAGGCATGTGCAAGGCCCTGGGTTCAATCCTCAGCACCACAAAAATCAAATGAATAACATAATAGAAATCACCTTAAATGTTCAAGACATTAAATCTGTGAATGCAAATTCAAATTGCCATTTAGTATGCTTTGTATTTACAGAATATAAAAACTGCCTCTCTCAATCTATGGAATGTCAAGTTGACACCCAAGACACTCAAAAGACTCCCAAAATTCAATGTCTTCACTATTTTCTGGTTGTGTAAGGAAAAAAAAATTAGAAATAAGCAGCAGAAAATTAAATGAAAACATTTGCACTTAAACAGAGATGAGTTAGCATCTACATAAAATTATTTCTAGAGCTACTTAGAAGCTTGTATTTACAAAATAGTTGATAAAATATTCCATATTAATCCCACTTAACTTCTTTCCTGTTTCATGGGAGACTGGAGTCGCATGGTTTCTGTTTTCTGAAGTTAAATCTTTAGTTTTTTAGTTAGCCTATTTGGCCTGTTTGCCCTTTGTTCCCCTTTTCCCTTTTGTTTGCACCTTTTGTCTGAGGATTTATCCTTTTCTGCTGCCTGTTTTGGCTTCATTTCCACTTTGGCAGGGGCAGGTTTAGCTAAGAACGCTCCAGTCTCCTCTTGGGTTCTCCCTTTGCGTCAAGAGACTTTGGAAAGCTGGGCTGCTGGGCCACTGTGATCCCTCCCACCCTCAAATAACCTTTGAACACAGTATTTGGACAATGTGACCTTGGACTAAAGATGAAAATAACTCTAAAATAATATTGAACTCTACTTTATAGGCCTCTTTTTCTCAGAGGAATGGGTTAGCAATACTGAAATTACTTTCTGTGTATTGTAGGATTGACCGAATAAGTAAATATATTGTGGACAAAGAAAGCCAGATTTTTTATTGTCAGAGAAGGGACTTACAAAATGGAAAGTGGGGAAAATACAATGAATCCTGTAGTGTTGGATTGGATTTGGGGGTATCAGTGTGAATCTGTGGATTTAAATATAGCTACAGATAGATGTATAAATAGCAATAGATGTATATAAGTATGTATGTATGTATGTATGTATATGTGTGTGTGTATATACACATATATATTTGTGTATATATACGTATATGTATATGTGGATATATATATATATATGTATATATGTATATGTATATATTCTAGCTTTTTGGTCTGAGAGGGCCTAGACACAGGGGTGCTCAGGAAGCAAGGAGCACACCTAACACCCAGAAATTGATTTCTAAATATTTAAAGGAATCTTGGCTCTTTGGAGAAATGGCTGGACTCAAAGGTGGGTCAGGGAAAGAACAACGTGAGCCTGGAATATCCTGGGGTGTAAAAAAGTTAGAATCTGTTCCAAACTTGGTGGGGACATGTCCAAAGGAAGTAGGAGCCATCTTTAAGGGGGTTCCATTTGACCAATTTGGGGACAATTTGAGCTTCTTAGTAAATGATAGTAAAGGATTTTATCCATTAAATAAGAATCTATGAGTCCACACTGACATGATAACTAGATAGATAGATAGTAGATATATAGATAGTAGATAGATAGATAGTAGATAAATAGATAGTAGAGAGATAGTAGATAGATAGATAGATAGAAATGGGGGAATGCTTTTCTTAGAGGATAAAACAACACAAAATATAGAAGCAATGATGGAATCAGAAAAATCATAATTTGAGAACCATTATAATAATAACTCTTTCAGGCAAGATTCAACTAAATCTATTATGTAAAATTTTGAAGAGTAGCAGAATATTTACATACTTTAAATATTTCACTGTAAGAAGCGTATTAATTGCAAAGGGGAAACAATTACTATGTAATGAGAAAGTCTGGTAGATGTCACCTAGAGTTAGAATCTTCAGTATTGGACTCAATGGACATCACTTGCATTACAATATGATTCGTGGAGAAGAACCATCATCACTCCATGGTTACTTCTGTCAAAAATACATAACCTGAATATAATCATAAGTAAACATCAGAGAAATCCAACTATTGGAATATTGTATAACAGGTCAGTGCTGTTAGAAATGTCAAAATATAAAGAAGTATTATGTTTGAGTTAAATATATTTGACAATTTAAGTCATGCTTCTGGATTTCATTTTGTATAAAAGATTTAATTGGGACAATTGGAAAAATCTGAATGAAGTATATGGATAAGTAATACTTTAGCAATGTTAATTTACTGATTTTTTCCTTAGTTAAATTTCTTTAAAATATTGTTGCAATTTTAAAAATATTTTTTAGTTGTAGTTGGACACAATACCTTTATTTTATTTATTTATTTTTCTTTTATGTAGTGCTGAGGATTGAACCCAGGGCCTTGCACATGTTAGGCAAGTGCTCTACCGCTAAGCCACAACCCCAGCCCTTATTACAATTTTATTTTATGTTAATTTATTGATTTTGATGATTGTACTGTACTTACATCTGAGAAAGTCTTCACTTTTAGGAACTAAACACTGAAGTAAGGATAAAGGAGCATCATATCCATGACTGACTCTAAAACAATCCAAAAAAATCAGACTGGAAATGTAGCTCAATAGTAGAATACATGCTTAGCATGCAGAAGGCCCTGTGTTCAATCTCTAACAGTACAAAAAAAAGTTCTTTTTCAGAGACAATTCAGACTCACACATCACTTTTTGTTTTGGTACTGGGGATTGAACCCAGGGCACTCTATCACTGATCTACATCCATATCTCTTTTTATTTTTATTTTGAGATAGGATATCCCCAAATTGCACAGGCTGGTGTCAAACTTGTGATCTTTCTTACTCTTACTCATTCTCCAGAATTGCCTCACCTATAACTTTACAAGCATTATCTTGGTCCTGCCTCAAGCCCTCTGGAGTGTGCATAATAAACTCTATTTTAGAGATGAAGAAAGTGAGTTGTGCCAGGTGCAGTGGCACACAACCTGTAATCCCAGTGATTTGGGAGACTGAGGCAGGAGGATTGCAAGTTTGAGACAAGCCTCAGCAACTTAGCAAGGCCTTAAGCAACTTGGTGAGACCCTGTCTAAAAATAAAAATTAAAAAGGGCTGGGGATGTGGCTCAGTGGTTAAGCACCTTTGGGTTCCATCACTGGGACCAAAACTAAATAAATAAATAAGAACTTGTCTCAAAATTAAAAATAATAAAAAAGGACTGGGGATGCACCTCAATGGTAAAGTGACCTTGGGTTCAATCCTCAGTACCAAAAAACAAGCAACAACAACAAAAAATGAGTTGTACTTCCTAACAATAACATCAGCTAACATGCAGCAAGCACCTAAATTGTACTAAGCATTATGCTAAGTCTTTGCATAATTTTCTCTTTATTACTTAAAAGATCTCTGCAAGGTAAGGACTTCCATATCTATATATCTATATTTATATCTATATCTATCAGATAGATAGATAGAGATATAGTATGTATATATGTACATAATACACTTAACATAATACATATGTATTATGTACTTATTATTCATATGCATATTGTTGGGTCTAGTGATGTGTGAGTCTGAATTGTCTCTGGAAAAGAAAAGTCATCATTTTCAAAATTCTTTTTAAATTTTATGGTTATTGCCATAGTTCTTATTATGTAGCAATATTAATTTAATCTTTATTGCAGCCGTATTGGGGTAAGTACTACTATTATTCCCATTTTATAGATAAGGACATTGAAGCACAGAGAAGGTAAGTAACTTGACCAAATTTGGGGTTTTTTTTTAAATTTTTTTATTATTAGTTGTTCAAAACATTACAAAGCTCTTGACATATCATATTTCATACATTTGATTCAAGCGGATTATGAACTCCCATTTTTACCCCGTATGCAGATTGCAGAATCACATCGGTTACACATCCACGTTTTTACATACTGCCATACTAGTGTCTGTTGTATTCTGCTACCCTTCCTGTCCTCTACTATCCCCCTCCCCTCCCCTCCCATCTTCTCTCTCTACCCCATCT
>NW_026000252.1:567510-603185 GCF_001458135.2 Marmota marmota marmota
CCCCGCCCATTATTTCAAGTACTTCAACAAAATGGTCAATACTTTACACTTCTGCTTTAGTAACAACTGAATAGGTGTGATCCAGATAACAGGTTAAAAATATGGATAGAGCCAATAATCCAAGTTCAAAATTGTTTCACTAAAGTATTATACTTTGAGTGACCTCATGTTGTCCTTGATATTTTTTTTTTAAATTTTTGCTTCACTGATCCTTTCTCTTCTCACTTTAGCTACCATCTACCCCTCATATACTATAGGGGTCCTTGGGAAGTACCAAAATTTCCAGAACAATTATTCTTCTAAGAGCGCATATACAGCTTTAAGAATTTCTGGTGTGATATTCTCCAGCTCCAGCCATTTACCTGCAAATGCCATGATTTTATTCTCTTTTAATGCTGAGTAATATTTCATTGTGTATATATACCACAGTTTCTTTATCCATTCATCTATTGAAGGGCATCTAGGTTGCTTCCACAGCTTAGCTATTGTGAATTGAGCTGCTATAAACATTGATGTGCCGGTGTTACGATTACAGTATGCTCATTTTAAGTCCTTTGGGTATAGACTGAGGAGTGGGACAACTGGGTCAAATCCCAAAAACCCAAAGACAAAATGTTCTCTCTGATAAGTGGATGCTGATCCATAATGGGGCTGGGCATAGGAAAAATGGAGGAACTTTGATGGACCAAAAGGGAGGAAGGAGTGGGGAAGGGGAATGGAGTAGGAAAGATGGTGGAATGAGAGGGACATCATTACCCTGGTACATGTATGACCGCACATATGGTGCAATGCTATATAATATACAACTATATAAATGTAAAATTGTGCTGCAGTTGTGTACAATGAATCAAAATGCATTTTGCTGTCATATATACCTAATTTAAAAAAGAATTTGTGGTGTGTACCTGCATTTTCAATTTTGACCTGGGGAGCTGGTACGTGAAACTGAACTCAGGATCTCACATCAAATTCAACTTAAGACCACAGCTTGGACATTTCCTCATTGGATGTTCTCAAGGGGAAGTTGAAAATGTTCTTGAACCTCAGTTTCTGGATCTGAAAATGGGAATAGCAAAACTACAGAAAGTTGTAAGAAGTCAGTGTCATCAGGCATATATAGACCCTGGCATGAAAAAGGGACTGTTGGCAGCAGCTCAATTCCATCTTAGTGTCCCTGCTGTTAAGGAGGACTTGGCTACCAGAGTTTGACTTGCTGCTCTTTTTCTGCAGATTGTTGCTTAGATTCTTGTTCTCTGATGATATCTTTTGGGTATTATGTTGTTCAATTGACGCACATCCTTAGTACTTTCCATAATATTGTGCTTTACCTAATATTAAATTTAGTACTTTACATAATATTAAAAGGGCAGAACTGCCTTGGAGGTAGATATAGTCCAGATATCTGGTCGTTTAGTCGTAGTTGGTCAATTTGGGGTTCCTATATTCATCCAGCTCCTTGCCTGCTTGTGTGGCTGTCCCATTAACCTCTGTTATCAGGGGATCTAGAAATAGTAAAGTAATTCACTAAATTAGTAGCCTGGAGTTCAAAGGGCAATTGTTTTATGTAAGTGTTTTAAAAGATTCATATCCTCCCAAAAGTAAGCAATGCAGTAAATCTGTCCAGTCTAAGTGTGTTATGATTGGGCTGGATTAACCTCCTTCCATTCAAAGAGAAATGCAGAATTCTGCACTGCTGCCAAGGGGGACTGCATAATGTCCATCAGGGATCAACAAAGTAGATGTTGGCTGTAAGTTGACATTTTGTTTTTCAGTCTCATAATTTGTTCCTGAAACTGATATGAGCCTTAAGAGTCTGCTCAGAGTGTATAAAGGATGTGTCTGTGTGTATTTATTTTGGGAGGAAGGGCCCAATTGTGGCCTTGAATGTTCAGAGAGAGGTCATGCCAACTCAACAAGGTTCTTACTAAGAATAAATTGCATTATGTTTATAACGCTGAGGACCTATTCTAAGTGCTTTGTATGTTAATTGATTCATTTAATGCTTGCAACAACACTGTGAGGGAGTCACAATTACTATTCCCATTTTATATATGAGGATACTGAGGCACAGAAAAAGTAAGTGACTTTCCCATGGTCAGTTGGCATACAAACTAAGAAAGGCCAGCTTCAATTTGATGCTATCTGTGCCTATACTGCTTCTTCATATACTGTGGTCTAATACTGGCCTAATTATTTTGTTTTATTGTGTGCAGGTATGAATATGTAATAACAAGTCCCATCAACATGTACAACTATAATGCACAATAAAATTGTGAAAAAAACACAGAAATAGGTTTTCATTACCCTTCAAGTTGTCATCACCCAGATAGCCTAGACAAAGGCTCCCACATGAGCAAACATGAAGGTGAGTTGATCCTCTGGACCTTGCCACTGGCAGTGGCACCCTGGTTTACCTACCAGTACATCTGCTCTCCAACCAGTAGAAGACATGCATCTGACTCCAGGGGCTCTCAATGTCAGACCCATCACCTTCTTGCTATCAAGGCAGAAGCTACAGTGGGGTAGCTGGTGGAGAGGTTGCTGAAGATATCATTTGGCTGTTGAGAGGTCTCTGTGTGGATTTCTCCAGGCAAGGAGCAGAGCACAGGCTGCTTTGCTTAGAAGCTTCCTAGAGCAACACTGGAATTACATCCGCAGGGAAGGGAGCAAGAGAGAGAGGGAATCACTAGGACCCGGCCATTAGGACTGTTCTGAAACCAGGGTCAGTGGGAGAGCAGATAACTGCCTTCTAGTAAAAACAAGAAGATGTTACAGTGAAAGCCAGATTCTGGAGCAACACTTTCATTTGAACTGGACCTCAAGCAAGCACTCACATGCTAAGAGCTATCCTCACATTAGCCTACAATTGGTTGGGCCAATCCAAGTTCTGGAACACAAAATATGGCTGCTGGTTTCATTAGGTATTGTTTGCCTTTTTAACTGCATCTATGAAGATAGGATGCATTCTGTTTGTGTCGCATATTTATTCCTGAAACTGGTTGCTCATTTAGATGTAGTTCAGTGATAGAGCACTTGCCTAGTATGTGTGAAGCCTTGGGTTTGATCCCCAGCACTGCCAAAAAAAAAAAAAATCAAAAGTATTCCTTTGCTGTGATGTGGGCCTCTGAAAGGAATAGCTGAAGAACTTTTGACCACAGATCTCAGCATCTACATAAGCCCATTGTGATAATTTGCTGAGCATCAATGGAAGATGTTGTCTGACATTTATCCTGTTGTAGGAGGGCTGGAAAGAAAAAAAAAACCCTCTGAAAATCCATTCTAAATTCAACAATAAATAGTTGTACCAAAATTCAATTCAGGAAAAATTGAAGGAGTATTTTCTACCTTTATCATCAGCCTTACAGGAGACCTTTGCTCCCTTGTGCCCCATTGAGAAATGTCCTTCCTGAGAGAATGTGATCTGTTATACCTTTAAGAGAAAGGGGAAAAAAAAGTGTAATAAGCTAGAGTTACACACATCTAAGGTGTAATTCTCCATTGTCAATTCAAGCAGGGGGCTTATCTGGCTTTTTGTTTAATCAAATGAGGGCATTTGATACCTTGTCTATATTCAAATTGATTTCCTCTTGCAAACTAACATGAACAAATGACAGCTCAATAAGCATTGATTGATACCTTTCCCTAGAGGCGGCTAACTTAAGATCCCAGCTGTTGAGAATCTCAACTAAAATTTTGGCTCATTGGCCTTCAGTGGAATCCAATCAAAGGAGTTCATGTACCTCCCTGCCCTGCAGAAAGAGGAGAGCCTGGCTGCTGGCTTTAGCTTTATGGATGTCAGGACAGAGACGGATCTTGCTTTTGTTGTTTGACTTCCATTGCCAACTTCCTCTTCTCTTATGCTTTTTGACTTCCTTCTCCTCTGCTCTGTTCTTTCCTCTATTGTCCTCTTTTCTGTCCTAGATTTTCTTTCTTTCCCTTGCCTTTTCATTTTGTTTTCCCTTATTGTCATGGCAGAGTTCAATTTTCATTTCCCTAGTGGGTAACAATGTTGAACATTTTCATGACTTATTTGCCATTCTTATATTCTGTTTGCCTATCTTTTGCCTGGGATGTTTGTTTCCTTTTGGTGGGATTCGGGATATATACAAAGAGAGAAAGAGAAATGGGGGAGAGAAAGAGAGAGAGAGAGAGAGAGAGAGGGAGAGAGAGAGAGAGGGAGGAGGGAGGGAGGAGAGAGAGAGAGAGAGAGAGAGAGAGAGAGAGAGAGANCTCCCCTCCTCTCTCTCTACCCCCTCCACTGTATAACCCTGAGGGTCTCCTTCCATTTCCATGCAATTTCCCTTCTCTCTCCATTTCCCTCCCACCTCTCATCCCTGTTTAATGTTAATCTTCTTCTCCTGCTCTTGTCCCTACTCTGTTCTTAGTTACTCTCCTTATATCAAAGAAGACATTTGGCATTTGTTTTTTAGGGATTGGCTAGCTTCACTTAGCATAATCTGCTCTAATGCCATCCATTTCCCTGCAAATTCTATGATTTTGTCATTTTACATTAATCTTTACATTTTAAACCAACCCTGAATTCTCAGGATAAGTACCACTTGATCATAATGTATTATTCTTTATGTAATATATATCATTGTGTACAACTTGCTGAAGTTTGGGAAATAATGTTTATATCTACATTCATGAGAGATATTGTTCTATACATTTCTTGTAATACGTATGTCTGATTTTGATATTGAGGCAATGCCAGTCTTATAGAATTATTTGAAAAGTGTTTTCTCTCTTTGATTTTATGCAGGAGTTAATGTAAAATTGATGTTATTTCCTTCTTAAATGTTTGATAAATTTAACCAGTAAAGTCATTTGGGCCTGAAGTTTATTTGTGGAAAGGTTTTAAGCTACAAACTTTATTTATATTATGGCTATAAAGCTTATTAAGGTTATCTTTTATTCTTAAACAAATTTTTGGTAATTTATAGCTTTCAAGGGATTGGTTTATTTTATGGTACCTGACAAATTTGGCATAAAACTACTCATAATGTTTCCTTATTTTCCTACTGATATCTGTATTATCATCTCTCTCATTCCTGATATTAATAATTCCTTTTATGGTATGGAATCCAGGGTCTCACACATGCTAGGCTAGCACTGAACCTCTGAGCTACACCAAAAGTCACCAATATTAATAATTTTTGTCTTCTCTCTCTCTTTTCCTGGTAGGTCTGACTAGATATTTATCAATTTTATTAATCTACATAAAGAACCAGGTTTTGTTGCATTTATTGTTTTCTCTATTTTCTGTTTTCAATTTGACATTTGAATCTTTATTGTTTCTTTTGTTTGGCCTACTTCATTCTGATATGTTCTTTTTTTCTAGTTTCTTAAGGTAAAATGCTAGACCACTGATTACTGATTTGAAACCTTCCTGCTCTTCTAACATAAGCATTAAGTGTAATAAATATCCTCCTATGTACTGCTTTAGTGGCATCCTGCAAATTTGGATATAACAAATTTGCATATGTGGTGTTTACACTTTCATTCAATTCAAAATAGCTTCTAATTTATATTTTGAATTTAAAGAGTAATTTATCCTAAAGTCCTCTTTTTAGTTCATTTGGGTTGCTATAAAAAATACTATAGAGTTGGCACTTATACACAAGAGAATTTATTTCTCATGGTAGTGGAGGCTGAGAAGTCCAAGATCAAGACACCAACTGAATCAGTGTCTGGTGAGGGTATGTTTCCTACTTCATGGATGGCAGTATTTTTGCTGTCTCCACATGGCAAAAGGGGTCAAAAGAGCTCTCAGGAGTCCCTTTTATAAGGGCATTAGTGCCATTTGGGAGGGCTGTACCCTCATGACTTTATCACCTCCCAAAGGCTCCTCCCAAATACCCTCACATTAGAGATCATCTTTCCACACATGAATTATGGAAGGACACAGTCAGTCTATAGCAGCCCAAGTGTAAGAGAAGCTCTAAATAAAAAAAAAAAAAACAGTGTTTTCAAAACATGCAGGTTGCTATTTCATAATGATCTCAGGTCAGGGGCTCAAAGTGCAGATTTCATCAAATCATTTCTTTGCACGGGAAACTTCCATGGTACTTCAATGCCTTTGAAATAAAGCTCAAATTCTTTTGCTCTAAGAATTTGAAGCTCTTGTGATCTGGCACCAGCTCAGCGTTCCAGCCTTGCCGCAGCCCGGCTGGCTGGGCAAAATAAGCGGAGGGTGACGAATAACTTGTGTACGTTGATACAGCAGGAGTAGGAGCCGTTTATTGCAGGACAGGAGCAGTATTTATACATTCCACACAGCTTATCTAATTAGCATAAACTAGATACATCAGTCAACCAATCAGGAATCTCTACACCTAATGGCTCGGTTTTGTTACTTCTCAAACCACTCCCTCTGACATTTTGCCAGGCACCATCCAGACTTGTTTACGAACTTTAACATTCCCCTGGCAAAATGCCAGGTGTTATTTTGACTTGTTTACAGACTCTAACATTGCCTTACTTCCCACAACTCACTTGTGCAAAGTACATTAGCCAAATATTTCCTCCCCATGTCCTGTGGGTTCCCATGTTCCTTTCCACATATTTTTCCTCTCTAAATGGACTAATCCACCATCACTGCTACTTCCAATAATAAGGCTCATATCAAATGCCACTTTCTCCAGGAAGTGTTCCTAGATTACATTTATCTGAGCTCATTTTTCCTTCCTCTGAATTCCCATAGTACTTGTGTTAGTTTTCTATTGTTCAATAACAAGTCACCACAAACTTTACTAGCTGAAAACAATCAATACAAATGTATTTGCTTACAGTTCTGTGAGGTCAGAATTCCAAGAAGGCTAGGATGGCTTCTCTGTACCAAGTTTCACAAGGCTGAAATCAAGGTGCTTGCTAGCTCTGGAAAGAATTCTCTTCTAAGATCATTCCAGGTGCTGATGGAATCAAGGTCCTTGTAGTTTTAGGAGTAAAGTCTTTGTTGTTTACTGGCTCTCATGTGAGGAATCCCTTAACTCCTAGAGGCCTCTCTAACATTTCTTCTTTATTTCTATTTTGCACATGCACCCCCTATATCACAGCATCAACAATGGCACATCAATTCTTCTCATGCTTGGAATCAGTCTGACTTTCCCTTCTATTGAATCTCTCTTCTACCAACTAGAGAATGTTCTCTTCTAAGGCTTGTGTGATTGAATTGGGTCCACCTTGATAATTCAGGATGATCTTTTATTTTAATGTCGATGATCTGATTTACATTTGCAAAGTCCACTTTTCCATGTAAGATAACATTCATAGGATCAAAGGATTAGGGTGTGGACATCTTTGGGGGAGCATTCTACCTACCACAGATCTCTATTTGAACTTCATTTCCTATCAGTATTTCAGCTATTTTCATGGATTCCTTAACTCCTTTTCTAGAATGTAAGCCCCTAAAGAACATTTTATTCATCATTGTATTATTCAAAATGCTTAGGATTGCCATAAAGAAAATAATCATTAGATTCTAGATGCAGGGTTAAAGCATAATGATCCTTCATAAGAGCTATGAATTACATATAGCATCGATATTGAACTCATTAGAGACATTTCTGGGTAGACACAAAACTAAGTGGGTAAGTCCTATGACTTTTAATTAGACAAAGTAGGACCTGAAATATGTTTTGGCTCTAATTTGTAGATAGATTATTTAGGATTTGAATCCTGTTCCCACTTTTATTGTTTCTGATGGTATTTCAGTTAATCATCCTAAATTTCTCAGATATACAATTGTTTTAATCAGCTTTTGCATTGCTGTGACCAAAAGATCTGATAATCAGAACAGTGAAGAAGAGGATGTTTATTTTGGCTCATGGTTTCAGAAGTCTCAGTCCACAGATGGCTGAATCCATAGTTCTGGGCCCAAAATGAGGTACAACACCATGACTGAAGGTGTGGTGGAGGAAAGCCGCTCAGGACATGGCAACAGGAAGCACGAGAGCTCTGTTTACCAGGGACATAATATAAACTCCAAAGGCAGGCACACAGTGACTTAATTTCTCCAGTCACACCCTACCTGTCTACAGTTGCCACCCAGTTAATCCATATAAGTGTGTTAATCCATATCAGTGTATTAATCCACTGATTAGGTTACTTTTCTCAAAGTCTAGTCATTTCATCTCTGAACATTTTTGGATTGTTTCACACAGGAGCATTTTGAGGACCCCCTCACATCTAACAATTATATCCCCCAACCAAATGGCAATTGTTCCACCTTCTAAAATGTGTTCTTTGTTTCTGTTTTTCATACTATATCAACCAGTATTTCTGGGTCATATGATAATGCAAATTGTGAGAATGTGTTTTTGTAATCATGACTTTTAACAAAAAAGTGTCTGTTATTTTACTACTCTACACAGTTCTGACTTTCACATCATCTATGGAGTTTTATCATTTTAAAATATGGCAATATAAGATTTCCTAAATGAGCAAAGATATATGTAGAAAAATGTCTACTTCATGAGTAGAAAGTAAAAGGAAATAATATGAAATGATCTAAATGTGGGTCCTGAGGGAATTGGTGAAATAAACCATGGTACATTCATATACTTTTAGCCCTTAATAAGAGTTCAGTGAATTCATATGTCTTAAAGTGAAAACGTCTTCAAATTGTATATTAAAATGCAAGATTCTTTAAATCTTTAATTGAAAAATTAGAAAAGCAAAGCCCTGAATGTTACTTTTTATTTTTTTACTTAATAAGAACATGATACTTGTGTACTAGGAAATGTTCTAGATGTTATAAATGTTTGATCCTCATAATGACTGTTCCAATTAGATACACCTTAAAGGGGAAATTTTTACTTTATTTAAATTATTCAGTAGAACTAATTTTTAAAAATACCTTTAATTAATTAATTAATTACTTTTTAAAATATTTTATTTTTTAGCAAGGACATTAACCTCTATTGGCTTTACTTTATTTTATTTTTATGTGGTGCTGAGGATTGAATCCAGTGTCTCACACATGCTAGGCAAGTACTCTACCACTAAGCCACAACCCCAGCCCCTAGAACTGATTTTTTTAAATATGTAAAGCAGATGATTTTGTTTTGGGGCTGTTGAGAGCCACAGCCGAAGGGGCCCCAGCAAACTTCCAGCTGCCGGCTGATGATTGGCTCACAGTGGCCCCAGCAACATCTAGCTGATTGGCTCCTCGGCCCCAGCAACATCTAGCTGATTGGCTCCTCTGCGGTGATGCTCATTGGACTGTTTCCCTGCCCTTTCAGACCACGGAGCTGCTCATTGGGGGACTTTTTTGGCTCCGCCCACGTGACCCAGCCAATCGGCCTCAAGAGCAGGAGGATTGTGGGAGGTGGAAAGAGGCTTGTGTGGGAGAGAGAGGCTTGTGGAAAGCCGGTGGTGGCAGTTGAGGTTCTGAGGATTTTTCCTGAGAGGCTGTTTTGTTTGGCGTGTGTGGTTCTAAAAATAAAGTTAGTTTCTTTTGACAAGTGGCTCCTGATTGTGCCCAGCCAGACTGCGGCATGGGGCCATGCTCTGCATTTTGGGCTTCCCCCAACTTTCTACTTACTCATTGCACCCAGCTGTCCAATGTTGTCTCTGAGAGTCTCATCAGCATAACTCCCAGGCCTGTCCCTTTGAATTCTCTGATCATATGTCCATCAACCTCACTGTCAGGTTTCTTTCCCACAACTCACAGTTTTCAAGAAGCCATCAAAATGGAAATTTCAGTACTATTTTCTTCAGACAGGAGCTCCCTCATTGCCCATGGTAGCAGCCATTTTCTTATAGCTGCTCCTTCCATATTGAGGGAGGTGAGTGGACACTCCTGAAGAATGCACTTTCATGAGTATCAACTCTGATATATGCAAAGGAGTTTGTTGTGAGACAGTATATATATTAGTTGTCAATGAATCTTTTGTTTCATTTATTTACATGCAGTGCTGAAGATGAAACCCAGCGCCTCACACAGTCCCGGCAAGTGCTCTATCACTGAGCCACAACTCCAGCCCTGTTGTGGGACAGTTTTAAAGACTCCTTTGAATATATTATTCCAAAGACAATCCTCTAGGGATATTTTCATTAATATGTTAACAAAATGATCTCTGGAAGGTGCTATCATAGGCTTGGAATGCTCAATGTGGGTTGCATATGGAATTTAGTATTCAACTTGAAATATAAACAAACTCCTGTTTTTTTTTTAATCGCTCTCTCTCTCTCTCTCTCTCTCTCTCTCTCTCTCTCTTCATTTTTTTTGGGGGGGTGTACCAAGATTGAACCCAGGGGTGCTTAACCAGTGAGCTACATCCTCAGCCCTTTTTTGTATTTTATTTAGGGACAGGGTCTCACTAAGTTGCTGAGGCTGGCTTTGAACTTGAAATCCTCCTGCCTCAGCCACCTGAGCTGCTGGGATTACAGGTGTGTGCCACCATGCCTGGCCAAACTTCTGGTTTTATTATATCATTTCACTTAATTAATTATAATTTCAACCTTCATAATTGTAAATTCTTGCAACCTGCGCAGCTCTCTTAAATTCTCAGTCAAAACTTCACTGTACCCACACTTTTCATTGCCCATGTTCCATGTCCTCTTGTAACCTTTGGTAGGAGCTAAAACATGTATTCTAGGAGCAAGGACATTAACCTCTATTGTGAACATGAAGTCCAATCTCTAGCAAATTGTAGCCTCTAGAACCCAAAATATTTCAAAACTTCAATCTATAGCTTACTGATTCTAAACAGCAGTAGACAATGAAACACTAGACCCTTTGATTTTGTTATTGTTGAAATTGACCTGTGTGTTTTCAGCACTTCTCTGAGAGAAAGGAAAGTGTTCCAGAATAAATTATTAGATTTTTCTAGAATGAAAGGAAAAACCCTAAAGGAAATATAATAGTTTTATTTAAAAATGTTAGATTTCCTACACAGAGATATGAAAAATTTTGGTATATATGTGTAATAAGAATTGTAATGCAAAAAAAAACAAAGTACATGTATAAAGACTTGAATTGGAGTGAACATACTTTATATACAAAGATATGAAAAATTGTGCTCTATATGTGTAATAAGAATTGTAGTACATTCCGCTGTCATGTATTTAAAAATAATAAAATCAATTAAAAAATGATTCCTATGTGTGATCTCATGCTAAAATTACTCAAAATACTGATATATTCATTAAAATCATACACACTATCTTAATTCCGGCAGTATCAGGCACCATGATGTACAGTGAACATAATACAGCGGATATTTATGTCTCATTTTGTCCTTGCATCCTGTTTATGTTATTCTTTGATGTATTCATAGGATATATATTACTTTCAAACATTCTTTTCGATGACATTTTATAAAGGGAAGCCAACATTTGAGGAAATCACCATTGTACTTGGAGCTGCAAGAACACTTAATCTGTTATGACTGTTATTATACACACACACACACACACACACACATATCCCATATCTTGCTAACCAGACTTTATGCACAGATTTTCCTTATGTCATTATATAATTTGATGAAATTTGCAGTCATAAAAATAAATTTCTTTGGGGCTGGGGATGTGGCTCAAGCGGTAGTGCGCTCGCCTGGCATGCGTGCAGCCCGGGTTCAATCCTCAGCACCACATACAAACAAAGATGTTGTGTCCACCGAAAACTAAAAAAATAAATATTAAAAAATTCTCTCTCTCTCTCTGTCTCTCTCTCTCTTTAAAAAAATAAAAATAAATAAATTTCTTCTCTAAGATGAATGAATAAACATGCATCTTGGCCTAACTTAGTTAGCAGTTCCATAATTGATCCAAACATATTCTACGTGTGATATTATGACTTACCCATGTTAAAACAAATTTTTCAAAATTTATCAGTTGCTTACTATGCTAAAGGCACTGTACTAGTTGCTAAGATGGGTACTACAAATGCATATGATATCAATCTTAAAATCAAGCACACTAGTAGAAAAGACACATTTGCAAATAACAGTAATAAATGCCCTAAGCTACAGGTGTGGATCCAGTTAAATACTAGGAAAGTTCAGAGGAGGGATCAGGAAATGCATAATGCAGAACATAGCATTTGTTTAGGAAAGGACAATAGCTCATTGAGGCTGGAGGATAGGTCATATGAAGGTGAACTGATTGAAAGCAGGCTAGAAATTTAGATTGGGACAGGAATATGAAAAACCTTGGATGCCACATATGGAATTTGGCACTTGAAGTAATTATGTTTTTCTAATCTCCTAATTAGTTGAGAAATGATCTGCTACATTCTATCAGTATTTTTACATGCTCCCTCATTCACTTTGGCTGACAGTCTTCCTCTCCATTCTCAGTCCTGTCACCATCATCCTTGGTAACACCAATGTTTACAGTGAACAATCCTTACAAAACTTTGGTGCCTCCATTTCTTAATGTTTCCTGACTCTCCACAACTACCCACTTCCAGGGCAACACTGTTGACTTTGTCATTACCAAAACCTGCTTTATCTTTGAAATCTGAAATTCAAATTCCCCACTCTATCAACAGCCACCATTTCTCCAGTTCTTTAAATCCATGGCTCTTATTATACCTGTATTTTGATAGCATCAAGACCTCTATCAGTCTTTTTCTATGTAGGCTAGATCCTAATGCCCATTAGTTCCATATGTTTACTAGTATCCTCAATTCATTGAACCATAATTTTTTATTCACACCTCCTGCCAAAAATTCAACCCTTGGGTCAACCCATCTGCCTTCCCTACATCTATCCTAAGAATGTTTTTAAAATCTCCCCAATACACAGATAAATGACTGCATACTTTCCTAATTTTCAATTTCAACTAAGGCTTCCACACAAATTAGCAAATTTTCTGTATTTTTCTTGTGTACTGAATTTTGCTTTTCCACTCCAATAGTATGTTTTCATTCTCAGAATATGACCACAACTCCTGCTTCACAGAAAAAACAAAACCCATCACAAGGAAACATTCTCAACTTCCTTGTATGTCCACTACACTTAGTGGGTTCCACATCCATTATATAGGTGGCAACTGAAACTGTGGGAAAGATTAATGTTATCCAGGAGACAGTGTGTATACAGAACATTTCTTTGCAATATTGTATATATGAATCACCTAGGACACTGTATTAAAATGCTGATTCCAGAGTGCTGTGAGATTCTGAAACTTATTAAGTACAAGGAAATTTGTGTTTTAACTGAGCATCTTGTCAAGGTGACACATGTGTTCCAATGTGACTAGGATCAAAAAAGAAATAACAGTGTGTAGTGAGAATAGAGGAGAGCTAAAAGCAGAATCTTTGGACATGCCAATTTTTAAGAAGAATTCATGTGGATGATCAAGTAGAAGTAGAAGAGGAGGGAAGAGAAAACCAGGGTAACACTGTAGCACAAAAAAGGGGGTAAGGGTTGGGGATATAACTCAGTTGGTAGAATGCTTGCCTCACATGCACAAGGCCTTGGGTTCAATCCCAGCACCATGAAAAAATGGGAGTAAGAGGGAATTTAATTAGATGAGGTCAGTAATGCCACATATTTCAGAGATAAAGTACATCTAAATAGATCTATTGGATTTATATTTTAAAGAAGGAGAGCAGAGAAAGTTGATATGGTAAGAAGTATTTCACTATGAAGGGAATCGTATATTGCAGAGGCTTAATGGGCTGAATTGGAAATAAGGCAATGGATATAATGAATTTAGACTTTTCAAAAAGTATAACTACAAAGGTAAAAATATCAGGACAGCAGCCAGAAGAGATCATGGTATTTGAGACTAAAGACTTCTGGCAGGCAGGGATTGTGTTCCTCTTCTATCACCAGGACCAAGCATAGTCCTGCTAAACACTTGTTGAATGAAATAATTCCCCAATTATATATACTTATGTGTTTCTCTCTGTGGTGCCAATTTAATTTGAATAATCCTCAAAGACCCTTAGTGGCAAAGTCTGAGGAGGTAAATATGTGATAACCCTGAACCACTTAAACTCATAAGTGATTGGGAAAGGAAGAAGATGGGCATTTCACTTTAAAGAGATAAAGGGACTAGCAGTGTAGCCATGCCACGGACTGAATTGTATCCCCTACAAAATTCACATGTGAGGGCTCTGACTCACATTGTGATGTTATCTAAAAGGGGGATCTTCAAGAGGTAATTAGGGCTCAATGAGGACATGAAGGTAGGGTCCTCATGATGGTATCAGTGCCATTGTAAGAAGAGACACTAGAAAACTTGCTTCCCATTCCTTTCTTCCCTTCCTCTCTATTTCTCTCTCTACCATGTGAGGTCACAATCAGTAGGTAGCCAACTGTAAGCCAGCAAAGGCACTCACCAGGGAACCAAATGGTCTGGCACCTTGATTTTGTAATTTCCAGCCTTTAGAAATGTGAAAAAGAAAGTTCTATAGCCACCCAATCTATGATATGGCAGCCCAAGCTAACTTGTGTAGGCTCTACTGCCTTTTTTTATTCAATGAATAATTAAATCAGAAAATATATGAAATAGAATACAAAGAGATAAGTGTAGAAATGTCAGTGAGACTAAATCATATATGTCTTTTACTTCTGTGTAAGAAATGTGTGGTGCCAGTCAATCGAAAGATTTTGAGCAGATAAGTGACAAAATCTATAGACATTTAAGCAGAAGTTTCACACCTAATTATCTTGGATCCTAACTGCCACGTATGAAATATTCCTTATATCAGTTCATTTTTTTGTTATCATAATGAAATAATTGAGGCAGACTGCATTATAAATAATAGAGGTTTATTTTGGCTCACAGTTCCACAGGTGGAAAGTCTAGGGACCCACATTTGGTGATGGACTTCTTGTTGGCAGACGTTTGAGGAGTCTCAGAGCATCACATAGGAAGAGATAAGGAGTGTGCGTATGCATTGTGATTTCTCTACATCTACACCAAAGCTGTTTTAAAAATTTCCCCAATGCACAGGTAAATTACTGCATACTTTCCTACCTCTATTTCTTCTTATAAGGCTGTTAGGATTTCTCTACTTCTTCTTACAATGTGACTAGAATCAAATCATGGAGGAACTAGCCTAATAATTTTATCTAATCTTAATGCTACTCAAAGGCCCCCCACCTCTAAGTGCCACAAATAAGTTTCTACCCTCTTCATACCAATAACACATGACTTTGGAGATCAAACTCCTACATGATATGGAGGGACAAACCATATTTAAACTATTTCATATCTTTGCCTTTCTGACACAGTATCTCTAGCTATTGTCCAAGAAGCAATGGAAAAGAGTGAGCAAACCCTCTGGCAATCGAAGAGTCACTCTAGAGTCAAATGGACCTGTATTCAAATGACACAGTGTGTCTTTACTGAGCCTTGGTTTCCTTATCCATACCGTCAGATTTCAAAGATTCGGGTAGTTAATACATATAAGTATTCAGCACAAAATATGTGCTGGCCGTTATTACTGTTATTATGAAGAATTATCAGGATGTCTTGCTGGTATTCTTTCTCAAAGGAGTGACTGTTACTCAGCCAGAAAAAAGATTCTCTTTTCAGAAAGCTCTAGAAGCTAGGAGGTAGAAGTGGTGCAGATCCTTTTAACTGCTCCATTAAATTCATCTTAAACAATATCACATGGTAACTTACATAAAGTGTTGGCATGAAGTTAGAAAGAAATAATTGCTGAAAACTTGACTGCTACTATAACACCTTACAAAATGGAGTTATGATGCCTCCCTTCTAAGCCTTCTGCATGTTTCTGTTTCTAGAAAGCTAGTAGGAGACCCAGGCAATGTTGGCCAGTATTATTGTTCCTCTTAGTCATCACTGACATGCTTAAACTGAGAAGTTAAAATAATGTCATCTTTGGCTTTTTTTTCTGGCTGAATTTCTATTTTACTTTATTTTTATTTTTCCAGTGCTCAGGATTGAACTCGGGATATCACCAAGGCTGGGCAAGTCCTCTGTCACTGAGCTACCTTCCCAGCCCATATTTTTTATTTTTATGTTTGGCAGTACTGGAGACGAATCTCAAGGCCTCATGCCCAGGCAAGTGTTTTACTACTGAGCTACATTCCCCAGCTGAATTTTTTAAAAATACACTCTCCTGTAGAAGGTGTATATACCTGCAGCTGTGATTGCTATATCATAACCCCAAGTGCCTTGATTCCATAGTAGTGACACACAAGGAGTTTGGATCCACCTTTGCATTCAATGGGGCTTCAAAGAGTATAAGGATTGAACTATAAAATGCTCTTGTGTGCACAGAGCATTTAAAATAAGCATCTGATTAAAGATTTGTTTAGCTGATTTCCTTTAGCTAAGATAAAATTACCTATCAGGTTCTGTTTCAAGCCCTTGGATATCAAATGGGAAATTTTTAAGCAATTAGAATGACAGTGCCTCATGATTTTGAGATCCTTGAAACTAGAAGTCAATGTTTAAGCTATTTATAATTCAGCAGTAACTGAGAGGACAATTTTCTGGGTATTTGTTCCAACACAATCACATCAGGGTTTTTCTTTAGAAATTCTTTATTGATGGTCCTAGAATGGCTTCAACCATTTCCATTCCTAGTATGGATGGTAAATGCCCAAACATCACTTAATGAAAAAATTAAGAGGTTTTTGGTTATAAATCTATTTTGAGTCCCCCAAATAACTGGCTTTTGAAATGTGAACCATAAAGAAGGAAAACTCACCATAAAAGTTTCAACAGCAAGGGATTGGGGAAATCACAAAATAACATCTTTAATGTGGGATGATTTCATTTAATGCATGGACTAGTAGTTTTCATAAGTATTATAGAAATTAGAACATAGAAATAATAGCTATTTTATTAGTTTTTTTTTAATCCAGCCATGTTTTTCTCTTTTGCTTTTCCCCCAGTTCTCAAAAATTCTTTTGGCATGTTGCTCATAGTTGGGACTGGCTACATAATTTGTGGAGCTCAGTAAATATGAAAAGGCGGGGGTTTCTTGCTGAAAAACTCTTTAAAACTCAAGATAAACACAGCAGAGCATTAAAGCAAATGTAGGACCTTTCTCAGGTTGGGGCCGCCCAAGACTGCACAGGAGTCACCCACCCAAATAGCCAGCCTTGTTCCTAGTTTTGTAGAATCCCAGTGTGGAGGGAGAAATTTGTATCTACAATGCCTCCTTTCTGTTGAGTCCCCAGTCTCATGGTCTTCAACATTTGGCAATGACTAAGACTTTTGTTATCTCTTTCATCTTATCTTTTTCCTAATGTCTCTTATGCTATATCTTGAAATAGAACATTATGTTATTTTGGTATTGTAAGAATCCTCTAATGCTTTGCTTCCTTTCAGATTCTGTCTTTGATCCTTGTGTTTAAAAACCTTGCTAAAATATCCCTGGAGTGTACACTGGGCTTTGATGATAAAGCCCTCATGCAGGAGCTGTTTACTGTCACCAGGGCTTCTTTTCCTTTTAGTTGCAAGACTTGTGCTAACTAGTTTGATATTAGAATGCATATGTGGTTTTTCTGTTTGTTTTTGTAATCAAGAAATATATGCAACCTTCCCTTTGTTGATGATTATGGTTTTCAAACATGAGTTTTAGAACTAGTTTTCAGACTTCCTTTTCATGACAAGCCTATCTCCACACATAGCTTTCTTTGCTCTGCTTGTTCCAACCCAAAGCTTTGGTTGATTTTCATCAATTATTCAGTAACTAGATGGAGGATCTGCTAAAGTTTTCATATAACAGTTTATGTTAATTCTCTCATTAGAAGCTCCTGAAATTCACAGGTTTGTCTGCATTGGTAGATTCACTTGGAGAAGACTCTGATTGCATTGCTTATGGAGAAAATAAAACTGTTGATTTCCATGCTGATATGTTTTTGTCAGTGAACTTTTCATTTATAGGTTTGTTTGTTTTTTTCTTTCTTTGGAATTTCATTTATTTATTACTTGTCTACTCTTTTGGCCACATACACAAATACTACCCCATATTGTATCTCAATATTCCTGAATCTTTTTTATTTGGTCTTATTTAAAGAAGTGCCTAATGCAAAGCTACATATGTGAAGGGTTATCAGGAAAGGTTTATTTTAAGGTAATACAAACTATGCGATGATGTTTCCAAGGTTGAGATTTTCATGGCAATAAACCCAGTGTCTACTTTTGCACCAACTCTAAGACCAGGCTCTGTGAGCTGTTAAGAGTCTGTCTTACTTATTGGTATTTCTGAGATAAGCTCCATCATTTTTTGCTTCACAGTGTCATGATTCTTTTTACCAACCAAGCTCGCTTAGAGCAGAGCTAAGGCTGCTCAAAGCACAGCAGAAGTAGTGAGGTCTACAAATAACTCAGCTTGAAGTTGGGGTTCCTTGTGCATGTTTTGTTGACATTACTACCAAACTCTGATAGAGCGCTCAAGGTCTTTTGCTGCTTTGCTGGCTGTCAGGGTACTTCATATTCTGGAAGCTTCAACATTCTTTTGGAAAGCAAGGGGGTCATAACATATCACAGAGCAAGTGAGGCTTTCTTACAAAGCTCAGAGTGGGTTTGACAGAAGCCATGTATTTGTGTCATATGTAATATTGAGCAAGCCAGGGCTCTAAGCTGCCCTCTGAAGGTGGTTCTCCCCATGTTCTTGCTAACCTCAGGGCTTGGGGTGAATTTTTGGGTGGGGGTCCATTACAGAGGAATTCTACTCATCTTCTTGATGTTAAGCATAGTCACCAAAGGGCAGGGAAATTCACATAGGTGTGGGAGATCCTGGGAACTCCTGAGCAGTTTGCTTTCAGGTAAAGCTGCTGGAGGATGTCTGATTCTTATGACACTAAGTGAGATGTTGCATTTATGGTTTTACCTAATGTAATTTTGTGATAAGGAATCTGAGAGGGCTCCCAAGTTTGGCTCAACAGCTGTTGCTGATCATCCAGTGGAGCAGAGATGTATCCATGGTGATCTTCCTGTTTCAGCCATTATAGGGATTCTCCTAGGGCTTAATGGCCTGGCATATTCCTGGCATCCTTAATAAATGAAATACTGCATCACATAGGGAAAAATCTGAAACTTTCTTTCATAGAGAGGGTGAAGGTAGTGGTGATATTTGCTATATTATGTCAGTAGGGGGTAGATAGTGAGAAGAGATTCAAATTGGAGGTTATTAAAACACCTATATTCTTTGAAGTGTCTCATTTTCTCCATTCTTTAATCATGTAAATGACCAATGAACAACCTTCCCGGGGGTATGTGATTGATTGCACATTACAGATGATGAGAAGGATGCTATGTGGAAGGAGACAAATAGTAAAATAAGGAAATTTTATGGAGAGGCATTTTCTCATTTAATGTCCTGTTGGTTTGGGAACATTTATAGGAGGGGGGAGAGATGACAAACATGTGACAATTTAGAGAACATCTGTAGCTGGGTATGGATGAGTGTAGGCCAGGGATTTCATTATTTAGAGCATAATGAGAAAGATATTAAATCTTTCTCTACCTCCCTTTTTTATCTATGCTAGGTTATATTTCCCAGATGAGGTAAAAAAATGGTATTGGTTATGTGTTTGTGTGTGTTTGTGTTTTTTTTTGTGTGTGTGTGTGTGTGTGTGAGAGAGAGAGAGAGAGAGAGAGAGAGAGAGGTTGATTCTAAAGACAAAGATATAGTCATTGGAAGTCTCTGACAAAAGGAACACATCGCTTGGGAGCAGAGCAACAACCTATTGGTACATCTCAATGAATAATATAGCAGTTGGGCTAATTGTCACCTTGAGAATCCCAGAGGCCCTGATGTACAGAAGGGAACAAAGGATGTGATTTCAGGAATAGTGAATGTAGGAAGATATGGGCAGTGACCCTGTTAGGCGAAGCCCAGAGTGACAAACTGCTGAAGGGAAGAAAGGCAGCAGAACACAACAGACACTAGTATGGCAATATGTAAATCAATGGATGTGTAACTGATGTGATTCTGCAATCTGTATTTGGGGTAAAAATGGGAGCTCATAACCCACTTGAATCAAAGTGTGAAATATGATATATCAAGAATTATGTAATGTTTTGAACAGCCAACAATAAAAAATTAAAAAAAAAAAAAGAAATGCATTAGAGCCCTGGAGAGACAGAACAACTATATCTATAAATGACTTTAAAGAAAGGGAGAGGCTTCTTGAAAGACTTTAGACTCCAAGATAGTAAAGGAGGATAGCTTGATGACTTAATTACATGGTACATTCTAGTTACAGCCTGTGGATCAAACTGAAGCAGTAGTTCACAATTCTGGAGTTTCTGATTTAACAGTTCTGGATGGGAATCAGGAATATAGATTTTTAAGGTGTTTAGGGGATTCTTTTTTAAATTTTTTTTCTAATTTTTTTCATGGTATTAGGAATTAAACCCATGAGTTCATGCATGCTAGACAAGCACTCTACCACTGAACTTGGGATTCTGATTCTTAAGAGGTTTGGCAACCACTGTTTTAGAATGAAATAATTGGCACATGATATGTATTTTACCATCGTTTTAAAAAAGAGTTATAAAGGATTTGCAGAAATTTTCTGTTTTTAAATCTTTGACATTTGAACATAATCCCCCTCCTCTTATTTTCAAGACAGGGCATAACCTTATGATGGGAGTTTAACAAGTGATAAATAAATAGATAGCATGTTCAAATATTCATGGTTTCTGTTGTATGCTTGTTTTGTTTAGCTATTCATAATAGGACTTTTTTAAAAAGCTTCTTGGCTTGAGAGAGGAAAAGACCAGCTTTGTACAGTTGACTGTCCATACCTTGGGTTTGAAAAGAACAACAGATATTGTATGTACTCATATAAATGGATTAGATTCTAGATGAAAATTATAAGTGAGAAACATTGGCAAGAATTATTCACAAGAGCCACGAGGTGGAAGTGACCCAAATGTCTACACAGTGATGAACAGATAAACAAAAAGTGATACATATATACAATGAAATATTATTCAGCCTTAAAAATGAAGGAAATCCTGTCATATGCTGTTACACAGATGAGCCTTAAGGATATTATGCTGAGTAAAATAAGCCAGTCACAAAAAAGGAATAATGTACTGTATGATTCTACTTATATGAGGTATCAAAAGTAGCCAAATTTGCACCAGGTGTGGTGGTGCATGCCTGTAATCCCAGCGACTCAGGAGGCTGAGACAAGAGGATCACGAGTTCAAAGTCAGCCTCAGCAATGGTGAGGTGCAAAGCAACTTAGTGAGACCCTGTCTCTAAATAAAACACAAAATAGGGCTGGGGATGTGGCTCAGTGGTCTAGTGGCCCTGAGTTCAATTCCCAGCACCCCGCCCCCCAAAAAAGTAGCCAAATTTGCAGAAACAGAATGTAAAATAATGGTTACTAAGGGACAGAGGAAGGGAAAAGGGGAGTCTTTTAATGGATATGGTTTCAGATTTGGAAGATGGAAAAATTCTGGAGATTTATTTTATAACAATGTGAATATACTTTTCACTACTGAGCTATACACTTAAAAATAGTCAAGATGGTAAATTTTATATTATGCACATTTTATCACAATTAAAAATACTGGGAGTCTCTCACAAGCCATCAAACCATATAGTACTTTCTTTTCCATGCATATGATAATTTTGAACCCTGGCATGTACTTGTACCAAGTGTCCAATAAGCCATTGTAAAATAATCTTCAGACATCCTGTAAATGATTGAATTTAAAAGCTCTTATTTTTAGTTTTTCTTTTCCTTGACGTCCATAGTTTTCTTTTCTAAATATTGAATGCACAGTGGATTTATTGCTTTGCTGTTCTCTTCTGAATTTCAATGTGTTGTGATCACCGTGAAATAGGAGGTACCTGTGGGAAATAACAAACTTCCTGCTCTTCCTTACTTTAATCCCACATAGCCTACTTATAGCTCATATGCAGCAAAATAATACTTCTGCATTCTTGGCATTTACATCTCCCAGGTAATCATTATGCCATCTATCATCCCCTCCCTGTTTTATTCCCCTGCCAGTGCTTATTCAAACTCACATCCACTTCAATTTTCTTTATAAGATGACTCTGTAATCCATCTCTTATTTAATCATGCCATTGCACTTTTCAGAACTTTATCTAATTTGTTTTGTCTTTCTGATCCTGAAGAGTCCTGAACAATTTATTTTCTAATTCCAATGTGGAAATGGATTCTGTAGAGTTATCCAGAAATGCTTTTCTGAGATAGAGAATATTCTTTTGGCTCAGAAACATCAGTTGAACTAACCTTTTAGAGTATAAGCATGAGAAAAATTGTGAACCCTCAATAATAACATTTTGGACCTTTGCTATACGTTGAATGAATAAGAAAAATACAAATGACAAAAATAAATTTAGTAACAATTTTTGAATTAATGAAAACATCTAGCTACATTTGAAAAATTGGAAGACATATATGCAGAAGATGTATTATGTAATCATTAGGCAATATTTATGGGGCATGTAAACCACTATCAGCATTTCCTCTAATACCAAGTTGCCCCTGCCCCACCCTCCAAGAGCTCTGTGATTCATAGATTAGGGGAGGTGATGTTTAGACTAACACCTGAATCCAGGTAAATTACACTGAAGTAACTCCAGAAAGCAGGTAATGTGACCCATCCTAAATATCTCCAGCAAAGAAGATTCTACATACAAACACTTCCCATTCCACAAGAAAACACTGTAGCCCTTAATAACTCCTCCATATAGGCTCCCTGCCAGCCACAGACATCTGTGTCAGTCAAAGGCAATAACTCCGTCTTTTTATTTTACCAGACTTGCTGCTTCTCCCTGAGCCAATACATGCAGTTATTTCAAGAGGCCCACCCTCATGTCGCATAGGTGAACAGCAAGAAGCCAGTTACAGAGGCAAGGGTGTAAAGGCACTAGCCCTCACATCAAATGCTAATTATGTTGATCTTGGACAAGTTGCTTAAGCTCCCTGAGTTTTTTTTAACCTTGTTTGGCAAATGGAAGCTAAAGCAGTTGACAACTGCTGTGCAGCTTAGCTAATTACAGTACTGGCTCTGGACTTACCTTTTCCAATGGCTGCAAAGCTGACAAATTGCCAGTCTCCTCTTTAAAATCATTAATAAAATTATTAAAGAAATTGTGCTCAATAGGGACCTCTTGGTGGAGAGGTACCCCCAGACTAGAACCAAATTTTGTAGCTATTAATTATGCTTAAAGTCTTTAAGGTAATTTAGAATACATGGGGATTTTCCCTATTCAAGTATTTAATTAAAATAATACTGCATTATGAATTTTTGGTAAGGGAAAATATATGAGGTAGCTTAGAATCATAAAATTGTATGGGACAGAAATCAGGTGACATTTGATTTGGCTGACTTTATGATCTTAAGTAACACTCTTTACTTGTATGGGCCTCAATTCCATTATCTGGAAAGGGAAGTGATGGAGTAGTTGATCACAAAGGACTCTTGCATCTCTGCCTTCTTGGGTTCTGTGTGCCAGATCATTTTGACAAGTTGAGGTGAACAGCATTATTTTATTTGTTTTGTTTTATTTGTTCTTTTTTAATTATATTTTTTAGTTGTAGTTGAACACAATACCTTTGTTCTTATTTATTTTTTTTCATGTGGTGCTGAGGATGGAACCCAGGACCTTGAACATGCTAGGTGAGTGCTCTACCGCTGAGCCACAACCCCAGCCCCTATTTGTTCTTTTTCTAAAGATGTGACAGTAGAATGTATTTCAACATGTCATAAATACATGGAGTATAACTTTTTCTAATTAGGATCCCATTCTAGTGATTGTACATGCTGTGTAGTTTTACTGGTTGTATAATCATATATGCACATAGGATAGTAATGTCTGATTCATTCCACTGTCTTTCCTATTCCCATAACCCTCCTTTCCCTTCATTCCCCTTTGTCTGATCCAATGAGTGTCTATTCTTCCCATTTTAGAAAACCTATGACAAGTGGTAAAAACTATTCAATCTTATGAGTCTAGTAACTCTCCAATCAGCTACTTTTGCTTTAACATTTTCAAGATAATAAATTCTGGAAAGGTTTTTTAAAATTAATTAATTAATTGGTACTGGGGATTGAACATGGGGTGCTTTTTCTCTGAGCCACATCCTCAGCCCTTGGTATTTTTTTATTTTTAGACAATTTGTGAAAGGCTGGTTACCACACAAAGATACCCAGAGGAGTCACTTTCCTATCCTTCCCCCGCAATCTCCATCCTTGTCTTTTAATCTCCCTTACCCACCACCCATTAACTGGCTATAACAAATTTCTTAAAAAGATAATATTTAAGTATAATAAAACCTTAGAATTTAAAAACCAGAAGACTATGAAATTCTGTATTTGCTCCTTTTGAGGGAGAAAAAAAAGACTGCTTTTGTATGCATGTGATCTTGAATTTTTCCCCCAGTGGGTGAATGGTCAGAAGAAAAGTTTCCCCAGTCTTGATTTATATAGCCAGGGCTGGGCATTAGCAAGGACAGCAGGAAGAGGAACCAGCAGGAATCCAGGAAAAATTCTGTACCAGTCCCTGTTGTAAAGGTTGTTTCTTTATTAAACTGCCTTCAACACACTTCCTGAGCAATGGAAGAAAAATGTCCATGCTGCCCCTGCCATGGAACATGGTCATTACTTCTCTTGGTGGGGAAGGATTTGGCCCCTGCTGAACATGTAATGGAGCTATAGAAAGATGAAGGTTTTTCCTATCTAAAAAAATAAAACAACAAGCCTGGTGGGACTGATCATGGGACTTCCTACTCAGCAGCAACATTGTTTTTCTGGTCTCCTCTCCACCTAATCCTCTGGCTCCCCCACATCCTGTTACTGTGTAGCCAAGGATTTCACAGGCCCAGCAACACTAACATTCACTTCGATATTATCCTCCATATGCTGGTTTAGGCTGTGAAAGAAACATCACATGGGGCTTTGTAAGCAGAAAATGTCCAGTAGAAATTCAACATGTGCCCAAACAACATCCTTTATTTAGTGGGTTTCTCTCTACACCCTAGCATCCTTTCTCTCTCAAGAGTACCTCTCTGAGGCTGACTCATTATTTTAACTTTGTGAATATTCTTACAATCTCTCATAGTTTCTAAACTTAGAATCATAGCCTGTTCCCCAGACTGTTCCATTTTAAGTGCTTATCATATGCTATACACAAAATAAAAAGCAATCTTATCAATGGCAATCTAGGAAGTCAGTCATCAGAGAACCTTGAGGTTAGATGAGATATTATTTTAGTTTCAGGGTAATGTTTTTTTAAGAGATCTCTCAACAACCATATGACAGTCAAAATAGCCTGTTTCAGATAACCCACAGGATAAGAGATGCCTTGGCTGTCAACCCTACCTCCTGATCCTCAGCTGTGATTTGGGGGGTATTTCCTCAGTTTGTATTGTGGCCTTTCCTAGTGATCTCTCTTTTAAAAAATTTTTTAAAGTTGTAGATGGACACAATAATTTTATTTTATTTATTTTTATATGGTGCTGAGGATTGAACCCAGGGCTTCACATGTGCTAGGCAAGCACTCTACCATTGAGCTAAACCCCCAGACCCTCCTAATGATCTCTTGATATGTATCTTGGTTTCCTTTTCAACCCAACATTTTAGACACATAATTATATGTACCTATAACCTGCTCATACCTTCTAATGCAGACACCCTATTCCTAATTTTAAGGCTGCTAGAGCAGTTCAGACCAGTGGTTCTCAAATCAGAATCGCCATTTTAAAATGCATTTTCAGTAGAACGAATTAGACATAACTTACCTATGTTTGTATATAAACACACCACAGTGAAACTCCACATCATGTACAACCACAAGAATGGGATCTTAATTAGAGTAAATTATACTCCATGTATGTATAATATGCCAGAATTCACTCTACTGTCACGTGTACCTAAAAAGAACAAAAAATAAATAAAATGCATGTTTTGTTTCCTGATCCCATCTACAGAGAGTGTGATTGTCCCTTCTGGCTCCACCCTCTTCCCTTCTTAAATTAATGAATTCTGAAAGGCTTTGCCCCAGCCTTTCTCTTGTGTGTAGATGAACGAGCTAGCCTGTGTCTTTGAATACCATTTGCATGAAGATGTTCCAAAATCTTGACTCCTGCCCTTCTGGTCATGCTGGATGCTTCAAGTAATACTCCAAGTGCGGAACACCCGAAACTAAACTCAATACTTTTTCCCTGTTCATGCTCCTGTATTTGTTCTCTCTTTGGTATTTGCCCTTTCAGGTACCCCCAAAATGTTTAATTTCTCTTATCCATTAGGCATCACATTCAAATCTTCCCAAGTCTATTTTCTCAAAATCTCTGATATTAATTCATTGCTATGTGCAATATCACTGTTCTGGTCCTTTCTTCAGTTTTAGAAACCTCCATGATTTTATTGTTTTCTTCATTCAGCATACCTGAGAGGCTCGCATTCAAAACCCTGGTCCAATTTGTCTTCAACCACTTTTCCAATCACATGTCTTACTATATGCCTTCATTTCCCACTGATGGCCACCCAACTAGATTACTCATCTTTTCCGCTCACACACCTTGCCCTAACCCTAGGATATGCCTTTGCTGATATTGTTGGGCTTGATTAACCTTTCCTTCATTTCAAACTCATCATTCAATAGCCAAGTCAACTGACACATCCAATGGAAATCTTGCCAGTCATGACATGGCTCTCAGTTACTTTATCAGTGCCTCATCTCTGGTACTTAATGTTTTCAACCATGAATTATCAATTGACTACATATATGGCATATCTGCTCTAGAAGACTTTTTATACCCTAAGAACATTATTTGTTTCTGATTCATTTTTTTTTACTTTCATTTATTAAAAATGGTGGTCAAATATACATAACTTTAAAGTTACCATTTTATCCATTTTAAGTGTAAAGTACAGTCATTGTGCAACTATCATCACCATTTATCTCTAGAACTTTCTCATCACCTCAGACTAAAATGGTATATTATCAAAGAATAATTCCCCCATTTCTCCCTCTCCCAGGCCCTAGCAACCACCTTTCTACTCTCTTTCTTTATGAATTTGACTCTTCTAAGTCTCTTGAATTTGGCTAGTATGAGTACTTCATAAAATAGAATCATAAGCTTTGTGTGTGTGCCTGCTTCATTTTGTGAAGCATATCTTCAAGGTTCATCCATATTAGAACGTTTTAGAATTTAATTCCTGAATAATATTCTATTGTATGCATTTATTCCACTTTGCTTATCCACTTATCTATTGATGGAGAGTATCTCATGTTTTAACACCCATGCCCTTAGTACTTATGATGCCTTTGCCTACTAGATGACATTTATAGATTGAATGACCAACTGTTAGTAAATTTCTGCCTCTCTGTAGGCCTCAGGTCATTTATGAACTGAGGGATGTGGATTCCAAAGCCTTTGGTGAGCATTCAGACTGTGCCATCTAGTAACAAGGTGTTTTGACCAGGAAGCATTGAAGCATGAATGTTTCTGGTGAGTGAAATAAGGAATCACCCTTCTGCTCCATGTTTACTTGCATTAACTGATTTATATTGTGATTCTATTGGTTAGGATACTTTGGTGACAAAATAACAGAAAATATCTCTGATTTCATTAGAAAATACATTTATTGGAATGGTCTAAAATGGTTAATAGAATGAATATAGAACTAAGCTTACAAAAAAAGGACAATGCAGCTTCAGGGGGAGAGACTGGAAACTACTTAATAGTTTTGATGGAATATGCAACTGAAATAACAGTTTCATCCATTTCCACATTTGGGTATTTCTTCGCAAGGTTAACATTCTTGAGAAAGACCAATTGGTATATTTTGGGTTATGTACTCACCTCTTGGGAAAATATACGACAGGACAGCAGATTAAGAGATAATTCTCCATGAGAAATTCAAGATAATGAGTAGTTAAAAACCAACAACAGGGGCTGGGGCTGGGGCTCAGCAGTAGAGCACTCGCCTAGCATGTGTGTGGTGCTGGGTTCGATCCTCAGCACCACATAAAAATAAATAAATAAAATAAAAGTAAAATCAACAACAACAACAACTTCTCATTACAGGAACTGTAGAGCCTACTGAAGAAAACTAATTTAGTCTATGTTCACCATCTGGGTGATCTCATGAACTGCAATGATCGAATTGATGACAGAAAGCAGGGCGAAGTAACAGAATCCAAGAGATATTGCATGATGAAAGAATAAGGAATGTATAAGGTTTGAGTATATTCCCACAAATAAAGCTTTTAGAGAAAAAGATAACATCCTAACCGAATTTGCATACCTTGGGAGAATGGATGACATCCTTTTTTTTTTTTTTCAGGATACTATCCTAACAGAATTTGCATACCCTGGGAGAATGGAAGGTTTCTGTCAAGAGCATCTCTAATTGAAGTTAATAATAAAGAGATGTGTTCTCATTTTGGAAGAGTAGTAATATATATGGATCTCCAGTATAGGGGTGTTACAGTGATTTTCAGGCTCCCCCAAATCAATGGGGAGGTAATAATAATGGTGACTGAAACAGTTTCAGTCTCAGAGAAGAACTTGGTGAGTCTATTTAGGGTCTGCAATCTATGGATTCTAAGTTCTGCTAACTAATATGGTTACAGATATCCAAGACTAATTTGTCAACTGCTGTCAGCATCCATGGAAAATTCTCAGAAGAATTTGAAGTATTTCAAATCTTGCGTGGGCTAGATTGGTTATAAATTTCCAATATTGTTTATATAGACAACAACTAGGTGGGATCTGGAAGGACAGGCAAGATTTGGATACTAATGGTGCAATCTCAGTACAATTTGATTGATAAAATCTGAAGAAAATAGCCTATCTGTCTACGAATCTTCAATCCTATGAAAACAGCCCTCATAGGGGGATATGGTATTGAAGATAGAATCTATTAACAGTAATGATCTAGGGAAAAATTGAAAAAAAAAGGAAACATAACTCTATTCTCCCTTTCTCTAGGGTGATGAGACAAAATAGCTACTATATGAGGTCTACATTTTCCCCTCCCTTAGCCTGAGAAGGAGCATGACAATATGGCTTTTAATTGCATGGCACATCCTCATCTAACATTCTCCTTGTTGATTTATTTATTTGATCTGTTGTAATCTCCCCTTGCTAGAAGGTAAACTCTAGTAGAACAGGAATTTTTGCCACTTTTGTTTGCTGTTGTGTCCCCATTACCAATGACAGTACTTGGCACATTGTAAGCAGTTAATAAAAATTTGTTACATGTGTGAATAAACGAATATAGTAGAAAAATTTTAAGCAACATTAAAAAATTAATATTTGACAGGTGGCCAAAGTGTATCTTTTAAATTGAAAGTGGTTTGTTTTTCTGGGGAGAGGGTCCAGCGAATTCTACAAGTGCCATTTTGTACTCATCTGACATTTGTATAAGAGTTTTTTTTTTTTTGCTGTTGTTCCTAGTGTTTCAGCAACTGATGTTTCATATGAATATCACATAATCTGGACTTCAGAGAACTAGGTCTTCTGAAGCATGAATCACCCTAAGCCTGACAAATTTTAATTAAATTCGTGTGTCTCTTGTTTCCACAAGGGCATTTAATGATTTTTTAGAACATTAACAGGAATTAGCCTTGCATTAAATTTTCTTGTATTCTCAACAGCATCTTGCATAGTGTTGTGCAGAGAAAAATCAATCAGTAAATAGTTGTAGAAGAAGGCAGAAAGGAAGGAATTGAATGTACCCTAGTACCAGGTGAATTTAGATTAGTATCCTAAGATTATTGAAGTAAATACATAACTATAATCTGATCTAGCAGTATGTTTCATGTGCTCTGGTAACTAAAGTAGAAGGTTGAGATTTATAGTAGTATGAGATGTATGTTCTTCAGTTTTCTTTCTTCCTTTCACCCATCTTTTATTTCTTTGTTACTTTTTTCCATTTTTCTTACTTAAAATAAACAGATATTCTGGGATTTTGTGAGAGTTCTGCTTGTTTCCAGGGCACCATTTTGGGGAAAATAGTTTGTAAGCATCATTGAATGTTACCTCTTTTAGAATAAAAGGAAATAAAATGACACCATAGCAATTATCTTGGAATGTTCAATGATTCTATTAAACCTTTGGACTAGATGCCTTAAGGGAAAAGAAGACAAGAACATGCCTGTGAATTAACATCAGAATTCTTTACATCAAGAAGAATGATGTTTAGGAGCTAAGAAAAAGAATGAGTCCAATAGAAAGGTACAGGAAGTACATACTAGCATTTTTGCTTTTGGAAAAGGAAAAATGAAAAACAATGGAATTGGAATGGAAAACCAAGCACCTGTTAATCTTAAAGAGTTTTATGAGTGTGTGTGTGTGTGTGTGTGTGTGTGTGTGTAAGAAAGAGAGAGAGAGAGAGAGAGAGAGGAGACAAAAGTTGATGAAGCATATCATATAAATAAAGAAAGGGCCAAAAATCAATATTTTTCAAAATTAGTGTTAGTAAAGAAACTACCACATCATTAGATTGCAAATTAGTGTTAGGATAACACTAATTCCAAGCTGGATGCACTATTCCAAGTAAGGAAATAGCTGCAGAAGCAAATAGACTGAGATTAAGCAATGGGAAAATAGTGGATGAAAGTATCTTCTGACTCATGTGATGGAGTAGTGTTCATCCCCAATAGGTATGTTCATTCTACTTGTGGTATCTGAAAATGACTCATTGGTTCAACATACATATCACTTTTATATATTCAACAAATATGTACTGAGCATCTACAATATGATGAACACTGTGTTAGAAACTGAAGATACAGCAGCAAACAAGTCAAACATGCTCCTGTTCTTATGGAGTTTCCATTCTAGTTGAAGAGACATAATTTCTTTCCCCTTTTTAAATTGTAGCATTAGGGAATTGAACCCAGGAGCACTTTATCACTGAACTACATCCACAGCCCATCTTAATTTTTGTTTTAAGGCAGGACCTTGCTAAGTTGCTGAGGTTGGCCTGGAACTTGCGATCCTCCTACTTCAGTCTCCTGACTCATTGGAGTCACTGGCATTACAGGTGTGTGCCACCATGCAGATTACTTCATTCTCATTTAAAAGTCTTGAGGTGAGAAGTTCAGGTTTGTAGGTTACCTCTGTTTATGAGCCAGGTCATTTATAAATACCACATTTCTCCCATATTTTTGTTCTATCATTTCCCAAGATATTACTCTTGTCAGTGTGGTTGAAGCTAGGTCACTGGCATGTTTGCATATTGGCTTCTAGGAAGAAGGGAAGAGAGAAAGTCCTTTTTGTTGGTTCCCATTCAACTGTAAGGAACTTAGTCACAGAACCACACCAAGCTGTGAGGGAAAGTGGGAGAAGTGGTCTCTTACAAGGCAAGTGTGTACCAGGCAGGAAAAGGGGGAAAAAAGATTTGGAGACCCTACCAGTTTAGTGCCACATGGACAATGTAGAAAATGGAAGGAGCAGAAGGACACTTTAGACAGAAGAGATCAGAAAAAGTTGTGGTTTGTGATAACAACAGTGTCTCCAAAGATGTCCATGTTCTAATAACAAGAACCTGTGACCATATCACATTACATGGAAGAAGGACCTTTGCAGATGTAATTGATATTGCAGATCTTAATGTACATAGATAATCCTGGATTATCCAGGGGGGCTCAATCTAATTATGCATGTGTCCTTAAAAGTAGAGCACTTTTCTCTAGTGGACTGCAAAAGAGATGTGACAGAAGGAGAAGTTAGACAGATTTGAAAAATTATAGGGACTCAACCCACTATTACTGGCTTGAAGAAAAATAGGATCACGTGAAAAGAAATGTGGATGGCCTCTAGAAACTGACAATGACTCAAGGTTAGCAGCCAGCAATGAAACAGAGCCTTCAGGCCTACCACATTTTTAGAAATGAATTCTGCCAACAACCTGAATGAATCCAGAGATGGATTTTCCCCAGAAGCTCTGGAAAGGAGCATGGTCCTGCCAATACTTTAACTGAGGCCTTGTGAAACCTGGGGTAGAGAAACCAGTTGTGCCTACCTGGCTCTCTAATTTACATATGTATGAGAAAATGAATTCATGTTGTTTTAAGCTATGGAGTCTGTGGTAATTTGTTACATAGCAATAGGAAACTTGTACAAATTTGAAATCAGAAGGCTGGATACATATCAGGTGAAAAGTTAAGGATTGGAAGAGACAGACAGTTATAAGCAAATGCTTTAATGTGAGCAAAGTTTCTGGACAAGTGGAAAGATGGAGGTATAAACAGGAAACAAGTCAGTGTTACTGGATCATGGAAAGAGACAGAAACAGTAGCATAAACTGAGCTTGGAGAGAAAGAGGCAGAAGCCAAGTCAAGGGGAACATTGGGAACTATGGTAAAACATTGTTTTCTAAAACAATCCTGGCCTCAAACCCCTGTATATTCTTATACATTATCAAGAGCCCCCTAAAAGGAAGAATGGAAGAACTCAGGATTGGGCAAAGGGGAGTGAGAGGAGGGGAGGGGGCATGAGGGTGATAAAGATGGTGGAATGAGACAGACAACATTACCCTAGGTACCTGTATGACTGCACATGTGGTGTAACTCTACATCATGTACAACCAGAGAAATGAAAAGTTGTGCTCCATTGGTGTACAATTAATTGAAATGTATTCTTCTGTCATGTATAACTAATTAAAACAAATTTTAAAAAGAGTCCCCTAAAATTTTTGTTTATATGAGTTATCAATCAACATTTGTTGTGTTAGTATTTAAAGTAGGGAATTTTTTAAATGTTACTAATTCACAGTAAATCAATAAAGAGCCCTATGGCATGTTAATTTTTTGTGAAAATTAATTTTTTTTCCAAAATAAAACAAAAATATAAAAGTGCTACTGTTTTATTTTTTGCACATCTCTTTGATGTCTGGATAAAAAGAACAATTGGTTCTCATCTCTCCTTTTGCATTCAGTGCATTGTGATATGTTGTTTTAGTTGAAGTATGTGAAGAAAATTCAGCTTTGCAACGATATATGGTTGGCAAAGGAGAAATTGGTTAACAGTCATCTCAGATAATTGTGAATGCTCTTCTTTGATACTACCAAAATTTAAGGACTGAGAGTTTCTTAAAAATTAGCTGCAAGGTAAAATCTGAAATCAGTCAAACAAATTTTATACTCATACTTTAAAATTCATTTATTTGTCTTACACTTGGAATAGCTTTCACCCAGGTATGTTTTGTAACATAATGCTTTGGTCATTTGAAAAATATTGGCACACTAGGTTATGCAGATCTTCCAAAAGTTGTCACATTATATTATATGATATAAAAAACCTACATTCATTAATATCACTTTGAATCTCATCAGGAAACAGTCTTTTGTATGGGAAATCTGTCAGGCTCACAGTTGCAGATGTAAGTTTTCCAGAATTCTAATTTGCACTTGAAAGCACAAATATTTATCATTGACAAAAAATACCATCCGTTGTTTTCCTTGAAGTGACAGTCTCACTTATTTCATTTTTGAGAAAATGTCTGCAAAATATCCAAGCCTGAATTACTATAGCTTTCTGCTAGTGGTTCTTTCATGTAAAAGTGGTGTTTCATGTAAAAAATTGGCAAGTACAGCTCACAACCCAAACCATGACACAGGTGCATTTTCTCAAGGCAATCACTAAACTTACGTATACAACAGAAATGCATTATGCATAGTTCCAATTTTACAACATAGAATATTAAAAGATGCACTCAAGGATCAAGATTTAACAAAATTAATAATATTTACTGATCTATCAAGGACACTATTATATGCCAATGATCTTATTTTTAAATATATTTTTAGTTACACATGGACACAATATCTTTGATTTGTTCATTTATTTTTATGTGGTGCTGAGGATCGAATCCAGTGCTTCACATCTGTGAGACAAGAGCTCAGCCACTGAACCACAACCCCAGCCCTTGATCTTGTTTTTTCTTTTTAACTGAATGTGCAGTGATAAAAGAATAAGATCATTAACTTGTATAGTTTGGTGCTGATGCCTTGATTCATGCTAAGACACTAGCAGCTTTATCTTCTGTTGCTTTTTCACCATCAGTGATAATGTCAAGAAGCACAAAAGGCTAATGATGTCTTAGTATTATTATAAATATAGATTTGACCTTGTTGAACCCCTAAAGGTTGTAGGAGATATACAGGACTCTACCAACCATACTCTGAGAATTGCTGTTCACAAGAAAAGAACACTGTCTATCATAAATTTTAATCAAGCCAGAGATGTGAGCAGAATTGATAATAGAGTTGCCAAAGTCAACCAAAGCACCAATGATTATATAATAGTAGTCTATACACCACAAGCAGTATAACAACATCAGATGCTCATAATCCTCAGTTTCAGTTTAATATGTATCTACCAAATACCTGCTATTATCTTGGCTTGCAAAAACAGAGAGGTAAAAAAAATTAAATGCAATAAGAGTTTAAGTCATATAAAAATAACCATAAAAGAAAATAGAAGGTAGGTCAATTTTACTAAGAAAGATACAGATGAATGTGGGTGTTCTGAAGAATGATAGAGTTCATATCTATATATGAGTATTAGAACAAATTTCCTCCTGCACACATCCTTTAAGATGAGCCTTGAATATTGGATAGAATGCAAATAGGTGTAGAAAAAATGCAAATAGGTGTAGAAAAAGTGTATTGAGGGATTCAAAGCTAAGGAAACATTATAACTGAAGGAGGTGGGACGGTATTATTAGGGTTCTCCAGAAACAGAACCAAACACACACACACACACACATAGTGTACATATACACATATTAGTATTGGCTTTTACAGTTATGGAGGCCAAGAAGGCTTATGATCTTCTGTCTACAAGTAATTCAAAGACCAAAGAACTGGATAGCCAATTGTGTGGATTCCATTGTCAGTCCATAGACCTGAGACCCAGGAGCACCAAGGGTAAAAGAAGATCTATGTCCCAGTTTAAGCAGTCAGGCAGAATTAATTCACCCTTTCTCTACCTTTTTGTTCAGGCCCTCAATAGATTGGATGATTCCCAGCTATACCGGGAGGGAAAGCTGCTTTATTCAGGCTCCCAATTCACAGGTTGATCTGTTCCAGAAACACCCTCATGGACATATCCAGAAATAATGTTGCATGATTTGTCTAGGCTTCCCATGCCCTAGACAAGTTGACACATAAAATTAACCATAACAGACCACATGTATATGTACAGGGAACAGCAGGATCCTGGGATGAGTAGAGAGGAAGAAGGGATAAAAAGATTTAAAGGAAAATGGGTCAGGTTGTGGAGGCTCTTGAAATCTATGCTAAGGCATTAGCATTTAATTTAGCTGGCATAGAGACACATCACATTTTGTTATTGTGTTTTGTTTTGTAGGCAGAGAAGATGTGATTTTTTTGAACCATGCAAAGTGTCTCACGACTTGGCTGACATGTTTCATTACTAAAGGTGAAAGAGTTGCAAATGTGGAATGGTTTTGTGACTAACAGAGAAGTCAAAGCAAGGGTAAAGATATTATCTAGACTTACCTGTTAACTAACAAAGGCGACAATAGTTATTTATCAACTAGCTTCTCACCCTTCTTTTTAGTGCTGGGAATGGAATCCAGGCCCTATGACTGATAGATAGGTGCTCTATCACTGAACTACACCTCCAGCCTCCAAAACTAGCTCTTTGTAAGTGAATGAATCATGAAAATGCCTGCTACTTGATATTTTTTTTTTTTAAGAAAAAATAACCATTTGGGGGCTGGGGCTGTAGCTCATTGGTAGAGCGCTCGCC
>NW_026000252.1:603201-617247 GCF_001458135.2 Marmota marmota marmota
GAGGGGAGGGGAGGGGAGGGGGGATAGTAGAGGATAGGAAAGGCAGCAGAACACAACAGACACTAGTATGGCAATATGTAAATCAATGGATGTGTAACTGATGTGATTCTGCAATCTGTATACGGGGTAAAAATGGGAGTTCATAACCCACTTGAATCAAAGTGTGAAATATGATATATCAAGAACTATGTAATGTTTTGAACAACCAACAATAAAAATTAAAAAAAAAGACCAAATGTAATCTCAGCTCTGATGCTTTGTTAAGCCTTTGACAAACCACCTAAAATATTTGATTCTTAGCTATCTCATCTGTGAACTGGGTATAATAACAGTACTGATTATACATGGTGACTGTGATTACATGAGGCAATGAAGGAAAACATGTCTTGAATAATGCCTGGTACAGAAAGCCTTGATAAATTCCAGCCATTATCATCATCCCTGGTTGAAAGTTATAGATCTATTTAGACCAAAAAATTCTTTTGAAGTCAGTGCATCTTGTTCTTGGTGACCTATTAATTAGTACCTACTATGTGCAAAGTCATGTACAGATGCTGAAATCAAAGTGATAAAGTGTTGTTGTTTCATAGACCTTTGTTTTAGATGAAAAAGAATGTTCCTATATATCTGTGTCATCTCTCTCCCTCACCCAGTTGCAATCTCTCACAATTACATAAATATATACATTTTCTTCCCATCCAAGATAGATTCTGCAAGACTCTGGAAAAGAAATATTTTCAAAGTTTCTATAATAACTAAACATCATGTCCTGCAGTGGAGAGCAGGTGTTTGACAAGCTTGGGTTACAAATCTGGCTATCTTATCTCCCTAGTTGATTAGTTCTGGACAAGCCATGTAACCTGACTGGTCCTCAGTTTTTTACCTATATAATAGGAATTGAGCAGAACTATTATGAAGGCTAATTAGGAAAAGTATGTTCCTAGCTCAAGATATGACAGAGAAAAATGCTAAATGTATGAGCTCATCCTGTCACCAACTGTATTAGTGAATACCAAGAAATCAAGAATCAAGGCAATTTCCTGATATTTATGACATATCTAATACAAACTCATTTGCTTTCCATTTATGTATAGTTAGGGAAAAGTATATTATGACCTGTTTTAGCTGGCAAAAGGTTGAAGTCTTTTCCTCGCTCCCTCCCTACCCTCTCTCCTGCAGATATTGCTAGAAATTTCCTCACTGCCCCGTGCTAGGTGCAACAATGTTCTCAATGTACTGAACAAGACCAGATGTGAAAATAACATCTGAATCGAATTCTAAAGCCCAGAATTTTTTAGAAGTATTTTTTGTTGAAAGTCATGTATTCTATAAGTCAAAAACAGCTACTTTCACTTATAAGTAAGAATCTAGAGTTTAATATGTGACACTTTGATTTATAAAGCTAATAATCTAATATTATTTAACATATCCTGGAATTGCTCTTTGCTTTGTGGATTAATTATGCACATTTCATCTTGAGGTATTATGTGAAACAGGAAGTACAACATAAAGGAATTGGAAAAGTAATGAAGACAGAGACACGCAATTTCATTTTTGAGGTCCTGTTTGGTCCCTGGATGTTCCCCCAGCCTACCACTTACATATTTTTCCATATGAAGTCAATCATCAAGTGAGTCAAACTTGTCATCCTATTTGTTATGTTCATATTAGCAAGAACCAGTTGATTCCCAGACTCTCAGATTAAAGCATAGCTCATCTGTAAAAAAAATATTTGAACATGTTGAAATTATCTGTGAAAAAATTTTAAGGATATTTTTAAAAGTCTGGGTTTGTCTGATTTTATGTTACTGTCTATAATCTACCTAAAATCATGTTATGGTTTTTTATAAGTCAACTGGCTATATGCCTGGTGGCATAGGGTGCAGCCTGTACTTTTGAAGCAAAAGTAGAGCCAAATGTTTGAGAATTTCCCTAGTTTACTTTGTATGGGGCTGTCAGACTCTGTAACAATCAATCAATCATTCTTTAATTGATAGGGGAAATTTTGTACTATCCATAAAGTCATGTTCAAACATGATAGTACATAATCTATATCTGTGAGTGCTTGATCCACTTATTGTGCATGACAAAACCTGCCAGCATCTCCCTTAGGCAGTTCTTACAAAGAAATAAAATTTTTGCTACTGTGTCAGCAAACTTGAATATACACTACTAAAACAGATAAATCTAAAATGCACAGATAAAACCTCTTTATTTTGATGAGAATGAAGGGAATGAGTCCCAAAGATGGGACTGACTTTTCCAAGTACATGGAACAATCTAAAAAAAAGTAGAACCAAGACTAGAACTCAGGTGTCTTCCCAGATCAATGCTTACTCTTGTCACTAGGACCATAAATGGCTCAAGTTATAACACAGTGTTGAAAGCTAAGAGATAAAAGCATTTTATATCCATCAGTATCCCACAGAAATATTATTCCACAGAAGTAAAAAAAATATATAGCATTTTTATGGCACATTTACTAAGAAACAACCTCGAAAGTGTCAATAAAGGGATATGAGGATAGATCAGAAATGTCTCTGATAATTTCTTTATAAGGGATTACCAGTTTGGTTATTCTCAGCTTAGGTGATTTTTCTTGATCATATAGCACACGAAGTAACCATATTTTTCTAATTGATTACTGGCATTGAGTTATTAGTCTCATTTTCTTAATTGCTAGGTAAAGAGAAAAAGGAAACCTTGAAAGATGGCAAAGATTACTAGACCAAATTATCCACAAGTTGCTAGAGACGACATTCCTAATGAGAAATATGAGAGAGCCATGTTGCTGGCTATTTTCCCAGGATGAGGTTTAATAGGGTTTGGACACATTTGAAAATTAAACATTGATTTACATATTATCAGTCTAATTAAATGTCATATTCTGTAGCTGATGGTATGTTAGCCTGTGGGCTGATGAAAAATCTTGAGGTAGTCTGGAAAAACATTGCACACAGACACTGAGTGTACTATAGTATTAGCAGGTCTGTCTGCAAAACAGAATTTTTAATGATATTAAAGTGGCTTGCCAAAACAATTTGAATCTGAGTCTTATCTAATATAAACCTGAAATTTTAAACTAATGTTTAGCTTTAGATAAACCTGAAATTTTAAACTAATGTTTAGCTTTCCATTTGTATGTAAAACAATGTCAGAAGAAAAACTAAATATTAGTTCTTCTAATAAAATTACAACGTTAATTTTTGTTTGGATGGAAAATTGCCATTGGATGTATATGTAAGGGCTGAGTTACAGTCCACACAAATCAGAATGGTGGTGTACTTTTTTCTTTTTTCTTTTTAAAATACTTTCTTTTTATTTGTTACACATGACACAAGAATGCAATATAATTCATATTACACATATAAAGCACAATTTTTCATATCTCTGGTTGTACACAACCATTGTCACACCATTTGTGTCTTTAGGGTGATGTTGTCCATCTCATTTCCTACCCCCATGTCCCCTGCCTTCCCCTCCCTCCCTTTCCCCTATCTACAGCTCATCTAATCCTCCCATGCGCCCCATCCGCATTATGAATCAGTTTTAAATCAGAGAAAACATTCGGCATTTGGTTTTTGGGGATTGGCTAACTTCACTTAGCATTACATTCTCCAACTCCATCCATTTACCTGCAAATGCCATGATTTTATTCTCTTTTAATGCTGAATAATATTTCATTGTGTATATATGGTTATGTACTTTTTTAAAAATTAAAATGAGCAACCTCTTTCTGTTTCAGTGACATACAGAAAAAGAATAAGGTGATGTTGGAGAGAAGGGAAGAATTATCCAATAAATGATACTAGAACAAATGACAAATCATGTAAGGGGAAAACTAACTTAGATCATACATAGTTCCTTAAAGCAAAACAAATTCCAGATAATTGTAAGATTTAAATGCTAAAAAAAGAAAAGAAACACTGAAAGTACTAGAAGAACGGAAATGTACTTCATTTTTGTAATCATGAAGAATAATTTTCCAAAGATAACATAAAAAAGCAAAATCTACAATTTTTGATAGATGTGCATATATAAGTAGGAAAACCACTTATATGTAATAAAAACACTAGAGTCAAGGTATATTTGTAACGGGGAAAATGATTATTTTATATAATTAATTAAACAGTATAACCAGTTGTTACATATAATAACAAAAGGTTATCCAAAGAGCTCTAACTTATCAATGACAAATGAATAGACCAATAGAAAAATAGTGAAAGAATGCAAATACCAATTTAAAAAACAAGATATAAAATTGTTCAGTGAAATATTCTAAAAGACAATCAAATTTACTAGTAATTAAAAACTTGAAAATCATGAGGGTTTCCTGGGGAGGTGGGACATTGCTTTCAGATAGAAAAACAATTTAGGCTTTACTCTCAAACACCTGTGTTTGGAAAGTGAGTATATTATTTGGGTTGCATTTTCATAGATGTCATCATTATCATTTTATTTTCCATAAGCAACCAGTTACCAGATTCCCTGAAGCCCATTGTTGCATGCTTGGCAAATTAAAGGCTGTGATTATTTTTGCTAGGCAACTTCTCTCTCTCCTATGGGACCTGTGATGTCATGTATAACTTAGTAGAAGATATTTTTAAAGTTTGGTCCTTCAGTTAAAATGTCCTGCATACACCCATAGAGTGATGTGCACATTAAGGAATAGAGGTCTGGCATAGAGTTGTGAAATGGCTCTCATTGACTCTTTTACAATAATAGTTGATATGGATGTAATCAATCTCCTCACAAATCAGTAAATCCCGTAATTTGACACATCTGGGGTCTTAGTCTACTTTTAATTTTCTTTCAACTATTTATATCCAGATAATTCAAAAACACAGAAAGTTAAACACTCATCCATCCACAATTGAAATCATCATACTTCAAACTCATTGGAGTCCTCTTTCCAAACACATTTATAAATTAAAACACATACAAATATGTGTATACAAAAATGAGATAACATACAAAGGAATATTATTCAGCTTTAAAAATGAAGGAAATTGGGGTGGGGTTGTGGCTCAGTGGTGGAGCACTTGCCTAGCATGTGTGAGGCACTGGGTGCAATCCTCAGCATCACAAATAAATAAATAAATAAAGGTCTGTCAACAACTAAAAAAAATTAAAAATGAAGAAATCCTGCCATTTGCAACAACATAGATGGACTTGGAGGACATTGCATTAAGTGAAATAAGCCAGGCACAGAAAGACAAATAATACATGATCTCATTGTATGCATAATCTATAATAATCCAATTCATAGAAGCAGAGTAGAATGGTATTTGCCAAAAACAAGAGGGTGGGGGAAATGGGGAGATGATGGTTAAGGAGTTCGAAGGTTCAGTTATTCAAGATGAGTAAGTTATGTAGATCTAATGTATAGCATGGTGACTATAAGTAACAAATACTATATACTTGAAATTTGCTAAGGGGTAGACCTTAAGTATTCTCACCACTAAAGAAAACTAGGTGAAGTGATAGATATATTAATTAGCTTGATTGAAATGATTATTTCATATACCAAATTATCAGATTGAATACCTTAAATACTTATGAGAAATATGTATGAGATCATACATCACATGTTGTTCTGAAAATCATTTTAATTTTCACTTCAAATATATTATAAATGTTTTCTCAAGCATCACCAAACACTCTTCTACAACATCATGTCTAATGGCCCCTTAATATCTATTGTATGGGTAAATCATAATTTTATTAACCAATCTCCTACAGTTGTATATTGTTGGTGTTCCCAATTTTTAATTATGATGAAGAAACCAGAGATATTAATGTGTCTTTTTGCTGTTGGTGTGGATTCCTAGATTGCAGATTGAGTAATCAAAGGATATGCACATTTTACATTTTGCTTAGTATGGCCCTTAAGCACAGACAACTAAAAACTACTTTTGATATTTGATGTCATTTTAAAACTACTCTTAGTTTATTAGTAGTTCCTTATAAATAAAATTTTTAGATCAATGAAGCATACCTATTTTGATACCCAATATTTTTTAGGGCTCAAACACATCTGTAAAATGGAACTTATATCCCCTGAGAATGTTGTTTATGCATTATAATTTAATCTTTACTATGTAATATAGCTAATTATTATTGTTTAATATTATTTCATTATTATTTAACCATTACTATTTGGGGGTGCTTGTTAAATCATTATTATTTTGGAGGTAATGACTCAAGTCATGGCATGTTTTTATGGACTATTTGCCGTCAAACTGATTGGCCACAGATTCTCCTATCTTTCTTGCATTATTAGTTCCTAGTGTGAGGAATACAATTTCCCTCTCTTGTCTTCTTTCTCCCATCTCGTCAATAACCTAATGTTATATTGCAAGAAGAACTCAAGGAAAAATGAGATAACCAAACTTACTAAGCTATAATTTATATCCAATTCTAAGTCAATAGAATGTGACCTGAGGCCATTCCAACGCCAGCATTGCACATCACTTCTCAGAATCCTTTTAGATTTTCTTCTCACTTGGCACTTGTGTGCAGCTGGCTGAGATTGCTAACAATCTGACCTGAAGAAAATCAGGTGTTTCCCTCACTATGCAATATGTTCTTAATCATGTAAAATAATTTCACTTTAGCCCAAGTATACATAAATTTCGTATTATTTGTCAGGAGTCAAATTTGTCCCCAAGCATAGACTTTCCAACAAAAGAGGGAAATATTGGAGCAATGTCCACTTCTGAAAGGAGTTTCATTAAACCATACTTTTCCTGTGGTTGTTTCCCATGATGTATTAAGTAGTAAAACCTACACATTTATTCTGTAAAGTAGGGTTTTGTCCTTGAAATTGGGATATAAACATAGTCTGCAGATCACATTTTATGGGAGAAAACAAAGATGCCCATATAGCAAGGAATTATCTTAACTAGCAGTGTAACAGTTACTTAAATTCATTCACACTAACATGCACTGGGTCTACATAATCAAAGTGAAGTGGAGAATTAAAGTAATTTGAGATAATTCAGGCCAGGAAAATCTACCCCTAAACCTTTCACCTAATTGCATCAATTATATAATTGAAGCAAACCTTGGGGAATCAGGGATTGAATTATTCTGATAATTGATTTAATTTTCATTTATTTTGTGTATGAAAATACACCCACACACAATCTACCTTGAAGCTTTCTGTTTAGTGGCAAGCTAATGCAACCTCCATCTGATATAATTTGTCACTTGTGGTTTCCTCACATTGGTATATACCAAGCATAAGTTTTCATTGGCAAGGTCATAATACAGCTCCAGGAGGAAAGTTTTAATTTTCTACAAACTGATTTATGTAAGTGGATTTTAATTGTGTGTTTTTTGTTTGTTTGTTCGTTTGAAGTGACGAATGGACATTCCTACATTTTAGATGAAAACTTGTTCATTGATTTTTTCTTTTATTTTCTTTCTATCTTTTTTTAAAAATGATTTTGCATTTTTTTTGGTATATCTGACATTTTGCAGGAGAAGCTGGAAATATTTAGGAGAGATATTTTCTGCTCAGTTCTTCTAATTAAATGAGAGAGTATTAACATACTATGTTCATACAGAACTCTAAAGACTCCAAACAACACTAAATATACAATTCCCCATAGGAAATAAACTCTCTGAGCTGGTAGTAAGGGCCCTCTAGTTACTATCTCAGTTCTCAAAAAAAAATTCCTTCTATTTGTCCAATTACTAAAAAATTTAAGAAATTCAGAGTCAGCAATCATTTTTCTCCTCAGATAATGCCAATAATGGGTACATGAAAACATTTTCAATTCAAAACTGTCAAAAACAGAGGAACAGTGATTACTAGAATTTGGGACAGTTGCAAAAGTTTAAGGAGGTTAGATAAAAGGTACCAAAATGTGAAAGAAATAAATTCTAGTGCTCCACAGCACAGGTAGGGACCATAGTGTACAATAATCTATTGTGTATTTTATGAAGAACTATAATAGAGGAGCTCACAAGTTCCAAACATAATTAATAACCAAGTTATTTTGCTATATGTGTGCATGTACAAATATGTAACAATGAACCCTAACATTATGTAGAACTGTAATGCACCAATGAAAATATGGAAAAAAGAAAAAAATGATAGAGATAGAAAAGCTAATTACCCTGATTTGATCAGTGCACACTGCATACAGATGTTGAAATATCACACAGTATCCTATAAATATTTATTTATAGAATATTATGTATAAAATCATTACATGTTAATAAAATATAGTTTTAAAATTGAAACACATACATAAGACAATTGTAGGAGTTGTTTCATTCAACAAACAGTGGGACTGAGCTAGGTCCTGGAGATACAAGATAAAGAGAGTCTTTACCCTCTATGACCTCGTTTCGAAAAGACACATAGCAGGCTATGAGATATGGACTTTAGATTTAGGGTAATAGGAAACTATTCAAGGTTTACAAGCAGGGAAATGAAATATGTAAGATTACTCCATTTTTTATAACAGAGGCATTTAACCTTTATTTTATTTATTTATATGTGGTGCTGATAATCGAATCCAGTGCCTCCCATATGCCAGGCAAGTACATTACCGCTGAGCCACAACCCCAGCCCTCACTCCACTTTTTTTAATGACAAGAGAGAAGGATGACAAGAATAAATACAGGGGGACCAATTATAAGGTGTTGTGGTGCTCCTGGTAGGAGAGGATGCACTGGAAGAAGATAAGAGTTGAGAAAGATATTTCAAGAGAAAAATCAACAAAATTTGATGATCAGTTGGATGTGGGGGATGGACAAGAAGAGGGATGTTCAATAAGACTCCTTGGTTACTGGAAATGGTAACTGGATGAATGGTGACATCATTCACTAAGCCAAGAAATGCAGGAAGAAGAGTAGGTTTGGGTTCAGTTTGAACTTGTAGAGTTTGTGGTAAGAGGCAATAGTATGTTCAAGTGGAGATCCAGTAGGCAATGGGCCATGTGAGGCTTAGACTCCTGTGGGAGCTCTGAGCTGGAGGCGTACAGGTGTAAATATTTAGTAATACAGTTGATAACAGTTGATAGCCATGAGAAAGATTAACATGTCCCAGGGAGAGTGTATAGCATGTAGAGACAATGGTCCTGGATAGAAATGGAAGGCAAAGCATCATATAAGGGGCAAATACAGGGAAAGGAACCCACAATAAGACAGATCACAATATCCACCATAAAAGATAATCTCACTTTACCTATAGATTTTTTTCTGAAAGAGATGGAAGCAAATGCAGATTTTTGTTTACTTTCTAAGATCTCTCAATAAAATACTAGTTATTCACACTAAAACATTTAGTATGACCCTGAGTTAACATAAAGTGTTGGATGTCAATTAATCTCGCAGGAATTGGAGATTTTTAACCTGTATCAAACTTATTTTTAAAAGATATAGGCTTTTAAATTTGGATTCCAGTATATTTATAGGACACAACATGATGTTTTTATGATGAATACATTGTGGACTGGCGAAATTAAGCTGTTTATATACACATTGTCTCATATACTTATTTATTATGATAAGAACACTTAAAATCTACTCTCAGTAATTTTCAAGTATAAATTTTGTTGTTATTAACTGTAATCTCCATAATTCACAATAGACTTCTTGAACTTATTCTTCCTGTCTATCTGAAATGATGTGACCTTTTATCAATATCTCCCAATGTCCTCTACCCACTCACTCACCCAGCCTCTGGAAACTACATTACTTCTGTTTCTGTGGTCAACTCTCTTACACCTCACATATGAGTGAGATCATACAGTATTTGTCTTTCTGTGCTTCATTTACATCACATAGCATTATGTCCTTCTAGTTCATCCATGTTGTCACAAATGACGGAACTTTCCTTCTTTTTAAAGGCTGAATAGTATTCTATTGTATTTATATTTTCATTCATTTCTGAGCATGCATTGATGGACATGATTCCATCGCTTGGATCTTGTGAATAGTGCTTTAGTGAACATGGGCATGCAACTGTCTCTTCAATATACTAATTTCATATCTTTTGTATATAAACCCAATAGTAGGGTCATTGGATTCTGTTAGTTATATTTTTAAATTTTTGAGGAACCTCCATACTATTTTCCAAATTGAATACATTAATATACATTCCCACTGAACAATGTACAAAGGATGATTCTCTTTTTTTCCACATCCTTTCCAAAATGAATCTTTCTTTTTTTTTTTTGATAGCAGCCATTCTAGTAAGTGTGAGGTGATATCTAGTTGTGATTTTAATTTGAATTTACCTGATGATTAGTAATACTGAACATTTTCTTATACAACTTGCTGAACATTTGTATATCTTCTTTTGGGAAATGTTAATTCAGGTTCTTTGTGCATTTTGAAATTGGGTTATTTGCTTTCTTACTATTGACTTATTTGAGTTTCTTATATATTTTAAAGCATACATCTGATATTGAGTTCATGTACAAATATGTAACAACAAATTCTACTTTTATGTACAATTATAATGAATCAATAAAAATAAATGTTAAAAACTCTCCTCTAACTTTACTACTAACATATACATATTTGGCTTGTCATGTCTGAATCCATAAAAATTAGCTGGAACTCACAACATCTACCCCAATATCCAGGCTGTAATATCATCAGTATTTTCAGACTTGCAGATGGTCATGCTGTTTAACATTTGATGAAAGGTAGAACCTGAAGGTGGCTCCTTGGGAACCATTTAGGAATGCAGGCAATCAGTGTGTGCCTCCAGACTGCTGGTGATGATTCTCTGATTACTCTCTGGCAGTCTCCCTAGATGAGAGAACATTTACAGGATCAACTGGGGAACAATTAGAGGTGCCAGAGGAAGGCAGGGTGATAAAATACACAACAGTCAACTGGAATCCTGAAATCTGAAAGTTTGATTTCATCTAAGAAAGTAAGAGAGTTAGAAAAGTGAAAAAAAAAGCCAGGCATGTGGGGCATGCCTATAATCCCAGCAGCTTGGGAAGCTGAGGCAGAACAATTGGGAGTTCAAATCCAACCTCAACAACTTAGCAAGGCACTAAGCAAATTAGCGAGACCCTGTCTCAAAATAAAAAAGGACTGGGAATGTGGCTAAGTGGCTAACAACCCCTCTGGGGTCAATCCTCGTACCCACCCCCCAAAAAAGGCTTTCTTCATACAAAGGATAAGTATCATATTGATCACCCCACAATTCATGAGACTTCTGTGATCCTAAATCACATTGATTTTACTCCTATAAATTTCTGCGAATTGATTATTTGATATGAGCTAAGCCTAGAATTACAAGGATGAATACAACATAGTTACTGACTTCTAGGAACCCATCTGTGGGTGACAGGCACATTAATGTATAATTACACAATAATATAATTAGGATTCTAATAGGCATGTGAACAATTGCTATTAGATGAGGTCAGAACATACAGTGATTTAATTGTATCACAAAAAGTTTTTACTTTGTCCAGTAGTAAGTTCTTGATGCTTTGTGAGCAGGGAAGTAATATGGTCAAAGGAGTATAAACAAAAATTCTAGTGGCTTTGTGCAGTAAAGAAAAGATATGGGAGGAATTACAGGAAAGATAATAATTAGGAGACTTTTTATAAATTCTGGCCTTTTATAACAAGGATTTTAATTAAAACAGTGATGTTGGTAACTGGAATAAAAGATCATATGGAGGCAACCATTATTTCAATGGAAGAATCAGAACTAACAGGGCTCAGTGGTTGAGCAGTTAGGAAGGACAAAGTGAAAAATGATTTTGTGTCTATATAACTGCCTCTGTGGTGGTGCTATTAATAGAATGGGAAATATTATCAAAGAAGCACATTTTGAGAGAAAGAGGTTACCTCATGTTTCATTGAGGAAGTGAGTAAGAAAAAGATAAAATGGAGAGCCATAGGATAGAACTTTTGGAAATGCTGATTATATGGAATACAAGTAAGAAAAGAAGATAGAGAAGAGTATAGGAGAAACTAAGGACATATTGTCCCAGAAGGCACTAAAGGAGAGACTTTCAGTGTTGATCCTAGAGTCCCAGAGGAGGACTGAATTTGAGGAACAGGTTATAGCTTCAAGATTTTAGATATTACTGGCTATCTCTGGGGGAAAATATTGCATATTAATGGAGGATGAAGGCAAAGGGCATGGTTTTTCAAGAGAGATTAGACTATGAAAATTAGACGCAACAGAAGCAGAGACTGCTTCCTTTTACTACATGAACTTTTTCACAAACATTCTTTCAGGCCTTGCAGAACTCTCAATCCACAATGGCACAGTACCAGACACTCCATCTTGGAGTCTGGCAGTGAAGTGAAGGAAGTATAATACTCTATTGGGATATAGGGAAGGCCTTGGAGGTTGGGCGTAAGTGGAGAGAGGATGGATAGAAACCTCATATTACATTGCTCCTATTGTCTTACAAACACAGGCAGATAGGTGAGTGAGAGTTATGTGGGCAGAACATGTGGGGCAACAGTTGTATGGAAAAGATTAGTCATAGCAATTGAGAGCTGTGAAGATAAGAATCCACAAGAAAGTAATAAAAAGCGACATGGAAGGGATTCATATCCATGACATCCCAAATATATGCCAGGCATCATACTAGTTATTTGTCAGACAAGTAACTCTAGTGATTTTTAAAAAATACATTGTATTGCATATATTTGAGGTTTAAAACATGATGTTACAGGATACATATAGATATTAAAATAGTTCATCTAATGAACCACAAAATCTATCATGTCATATAGTTCTGCTTTTGTGACAAGAGCAGCTAAAATCTATTTATTTAACAAAAAACCCCAATACAATACAATTTTGAAGGGAGGGAGGAAATAGGGAAATGTAAGTCAAAGAATAAAAAATAGCAGATATATAGGATGAACATATTTAGATATCTAATGTACAATCTGAGTAGTGATTTTTTGAAATGATAAGTTGTTCCAAGATCAGATGTCTTCATGTTTTTCATAAATGTGATGTGGCTCCAGGAAATAGAAGTAGAGACATAAAAAAATTTAGGGACAGGGGCTTGCACACTAGAAGAGTAAGGAAAAACTAAAGTAATTGATGCAGTCCAGATTACCTGGAGTTATTTGTGGGCAGAGGAATGGCAGTGAACTTTATGAACTAAACAAAGACAAAATAGGTAGAAAGCCAAAGGTCAGTGTTGTGTGGTTCGGATTGGAGGTGAGAATGGAAGTTGTGCTTATTGGAGGGAAAATAAGTACAAGATCTCCAGGGAGAAGCATTTCTTCAAGGAGTTAGGACTCAGGGAGTGGATGATATGGTGAGAGCATGGAGAGGGAGCTCAATGGAGTTGAATATAGGATACTACTGTGTTTGCTGAAGTCATCAGGTATGGGAGAAAATAGAGGAGAAAGTTATGAACTAGTTTTCAAAATAATTAAATAACGTAACCATAAGAGCACTAGTGTGAAAAATTTTAGCTAATATATTATAACTGAAAGAAATAGAATTCTCCAACTTAAAAAAATGTAGGCAAGAAAACCAAGCCCAAATCAAGCATAAAGATGGAGAAAGAAAGATTTTTGAAAAAGCTTTACCATCTGTACCTCAGATGGAGAGAATTAATCTCCAGGATATATAAAGAACTCAAAAAACATAACACCAAAAGATCCAATTAATAAATGGGCAAAGGAACTGTACAAGCACTTCACAGAGGAAGAAATATGATCAATCAACAAGTATATGAACATTTCTAGCAGAGAAATGCAAATTAAAATGACACTGACATTTCTTTTTTTTAAATTTTTTATTGTTGGTTGTTCAAAACATTACGTAGTTCTTGATATATCATATTTCACACTTTGATTCAAGTGGGTTATGAACTCCCATTTTTACCCCGTATACAGATTGCAGAATCACATCAGTTACACATCCATTGATTTACATATTGCCATACTAGTGTCTGTTGTATTCTGCTGCCTTTCCTATCCTCTACTATCCCCCCTCCCCTCCCCTCTTCTCTCTCTACCCCCTCTACTGTCATTCATTTCTCCCCATTGTATTATTTTTCCCTTTCCCCTCACTTC
>NW_026000252.1:621978-632938 GCF_001458135.2 Marmota marmota marmota
GCGGCGGCTCTGCCCCACCTCCAATTGGGGCAATGTGCCTACCACGCCGGCAGGCCGCTGGGCCTGCTCTGCCGGTCGGTAGCAGGTCCGCCTACCTTACAGGCGTGGGCGGCGGCTCTGCTCTGCCCTTACTCCAATTGGGGTGACGTGTCTACCACGCCGGCGGGTCGCTGGGCTTATTCCGGGCGCGGGAGGCGGCTCTGCTCTGCCCCTCCTCCAATTGGTGTGACTTGTCTACCACACCCTTGGACCACTGGGCCTGTTCCGCTGGTCGGTCGCAGGTCTGGACACTGACATTTCATCTCACTCCAAGGAGAATGGCAATTATCAAGAATACAAGGAAAAATAAACATTGGTGAGGATCTGGTATAGTGGCACCCCCTCCTCCACAGAAAATCTGAATTAAACTTCTCCAGAGACCCCCATCATAATTGTTCTTAGACTTTCAGAAAACTTCCTGAAAAAGAATATTCAGATTGGGGGTATGCCTGCAGAAACACAGTGTGATAAGAAAGACTAACCCCAAGCCCTTCACAGAGGGGTTTGCATTCCAGAGTTAGGTCCTTAAAAGCCAGCTGATGGGAAAAGGGGGAAACAACTCTCTCTTTCCCAGGCACCGATTTTCAGAGAGAGCATCCTTGAGAGTATTAAAAAAAAACTGGCCTGAGATGGGAGCCCAGAAGAGAGAAAAAGAAAAGAAAAAAAATCTACTGTTATATGAATTTCTACAGATTGTAAACCTCTGAGTCCCTGCCCCTGCACCCTGGGTATAAAGTTCTAAAACTTCCTGAACTTGGGGTTCAGGAGGATTGACTGATTAGAGTGAAAGCTTTTCCCTCTAAACCTGGCTACAGCCAATATATAAATCTGCTTCATGCTACTTCTTTAGTGTCTATTCTCATCTGTCTCTACAACAGTGGGGAAAAAAGTTTTACTCATACATTGCTGGTGGGACTGCAAATTATTGCAATTACTCTGGAAAGCAGTATTGATATTCCTCAAAAAACTTGGAATGGAACCACTATTTGACCCAGCTATCCCACTCCTTAGTTCACACCCAAAGGACTTAAAATCAACAAAATACAGTGACACAGCCACATCAAGGTTTATAGCAGCTCAATTCACAATAGCTAAACTGTGGAACCAGCCTATCTGCCCTTCATCAGATAAATGGATAAAGAAAATGTGGTATATATACACAATGGAATATTACTCAGACATAAAGAGAAATGAAATTATGGCATTTTTCTGGTAAATGGATGGAACTAGAACTGTCATGCTAACTGAAATAAGGCAATCCCCAAAAACCAAAGGCTGAATGTTGTCTCTGATATGTGGATGCTGACTTTCAAAAAGGGGGGAAGGTAGGGAAGACTAAAAGTACTCTGGATTAGTCAAGAGAAATGAAGGTAAGGGAGGGAAAATGAAAATAGGAAAGATAGTAGGATGAATTGGGCATTACTTTCCTATGCATATATATGATTACACAACCAATGCTATTCTATATCATGTACAACTAGGAGAATGAGAAGTTATAGTCCATATATGTATAATATGTCAAAATACATTCTACTACATTGTATAATTAATAAAAACAAATAAAAAAATTTTTAAAAATCAATCGATATGGTATATCATATTAAGAAAATAAAGGATGGGAGGGGAGGGGAGGGGTTGGGGAGATAGGAAGGATAGTAGAATGAAACAGACATTATTATTACTGTGTGTATATATGTGAATGCATGACCAGTGTGATTCTACAACCTGTATACTCAGAAAAATGAGATATTATATCCCATTTGATTCAAATGTATGATAAGTCAAGGTCATTGTACTGTTATGTGTAACTAATTAAAACAAATTTAAAAAAAGAAAATAAAGGATACAAATCACATGATCTTTTCAATATATGTAGAGAAAACACTTTTAAAAATTCCATATTTGTTCATGATTAAAACACTAAAAAAGTAGGAGTAGAAAGGAACTTACTTATCATGATAAGATGCATATATGAAAACCCCACAGTTAATATCATACTTGTGGGTATAGGACCAAAAGTTTTTCTTCTACAATCAGGAAGAAGACAAAAACATTTGTTTTTTTCATATGTACTCAACATTTTACAGGAGATTCTAGACAAGGCAACAAGGATAGAAAATGAAAAAAATGCATCCAGATTGGAAAGGAATATATATATATTTTCCTGCTGGGTGCAGTGGCATGCCTGTAATCCCAGAGAGTCATGACGCAGAGACAGGAGAGAGCAGGAGGATCACAAATTCAAGGCCAGCCTCAGAAACTTAGTGAAACCCTCATCAACTTAGCTAGAACCTGTCTCAAAATTAAAAAATAAAAATAAAGGCTGGGATATAGCACAGTGGTAAAGCATCCCTGGGTTCAATTAACCTACTAAAAGACTATTAGAACTAAAACAAGGGTTCAACAAATTTATAGGACACAAGATAAGTTCACAAAAACTTATTGTATTTCTTTGCCATATTTGTAAACAATCTGAAATTGAAGTTAAGAAAGCATCACCATTTTAAATAGAATCAAAAGAATAAAATATTTTCCATCAAATTTAACAAAGGACATGTGAGACATATGAAGTTAAAACTATGAAACTATTGGAAAAATAAAAGAAAAAGTAAAGAAATGGAAAGATATGCAATATACATGGATTAGAGGACTGAGTATTGTTAAGATGGCAATGTTTCCAAAATTGGTCTACGATTCCATGCCATCCCTATCAAAACCCTAAATTGCTTGTTGTTGTTTTGCAGAAATTCAAAAACTGAATGGAGATTTTTGATGGAGTTTAATGGGACCCAGAATAGCTAAAATCATCCTGAAGCTAAACAAAGTTTTAGAATTCATACTTGACAATTTAAAAACTTTCAACAAATTTACAGTAATCAAAAGAGTGTGGTACTTGTATAAGGATAGATATACAGATCAAGAGACTCAAATTGAGTATTAAAAAATAATCTCTTACATTTACAGTCTATTTTTCACATGGGTGCCAGGACAATTCAAAAAGAAAGTAATTTAGTCTTTTTTAAAAATACATGTGTTTTTAATGTTTTATTAGTGCAATATAGTTATACATAATAGTTGGGTTCATTTTGGCATAATCATACCTGCATGGCATTTAATTTACTCCTTTTCAGTCACTGGTGACCCCCATTTCCTCCCCCTCTTCCTTCTCAGTTCCCCTTCCTCTGCTCTACTGGTCTTCCTTCTACTCATTTATATGTTTTTAATTATTGTTTTATAGATATACATAAAGGTGGAATTTGCCACAGTCTGGCTGCCGCAAACTAACCGAGGGGTGACGAGCAACTTGTGTATATTGATACAGCAGGAGTGGGAGCCGTTTATTGTAGGACAGGAGGGGTATATATACATTCCACACAGCTTATCTTAATTAACATAAACTAGATACAGCAGTCAACCAATAAGGAATCTCCACACTTAATGGCTCACTGGCGTTACTTCACAAACCACTCCCTCTGGCAAAATGCCAGGTGCCATCTTGACTTGTTTACAGACCCTAACAGGAATTCACTGTAGTATACTTATACCTGCACATAGAATAATTGTGTCAACTTCATTCTGCATTTCCTCCCTTTCCTGTCCTTCTCTCCCCCTCATTTTCCTTCTGTCTTTATGATATCCAACGCCCCCTTTTTTACTTTACTCTAGCTTCTTCATATGAGAGAAAACATTTGTCCCTTAATTTTTTTTTTGGGGGGGGAGTACCAGGGATTGAACTCAAGGGTGCTTAACCACTGAGTCACATTCCCAGCCCTTTATTGAGACAGGGTCTCACTAAATTGTTTAGGGTCTCACTAAGTTGCTGAGGCTGGCTTTCAACTTGGAATGCTCCTGCCTCAGCTTCCCAAGCCTCTGGATTACATAAGTGTGCCACTGTGCCCGGCCATCCCTTAATCATTTTAAAAAGATTTTTTTTATTTGTAGATGGACACAATATCTTTATATTTATTTATTTATTTATTTATTTTTATGTGGTGCTGAGGATCAACCCAGGGCCTCATGCATGCAAAGCAAGCACTCTGCCACTGAGCTACAACCTCAGCCCCATTTTTTAATTTTTTCGGTGGCTTATTTCACTTAGCATGATTTTCTCAAGTTCCATCCATTTACTGGCAAATGCTGTAATTTCATTCTTCTTCTTGGCTGAATAAAACTTCATTGTATCTATATACCACAGTTTCTTAATCCATTCATCTATTGATGAGCTACTGTGGGTGGCACTGCTATAAACATTGATGTGGTTGTATTACTATCGTACATTGATTTTAGATCTTTTGGATATACACTGAGGAGTGGGATGGCTGAGTTATACAGAGTTTCCATTCCTCTTTTTTTGAGGAATTGCCACAGTGCTTTCCCAAGTGACTGTGTTAAACAGTCCCACCAACAATGTATGAGTGCACTTTTCCCCCAGCATCCTCACCAGCATTTATTATTGTTTGTATTCTTAATAATGATTATTCCAATTGGAATGAGATGATATCTTGATTTAGTTTTGATTGTCATTTCCCTGATTGCTAGAGATGTTTAACATCTTTTCATATATTTGTTGGCCACTTGTGTTTTTTTTCTTTTGTGTGTGTGTTTTTGAGAATTGTCTGTTTAGTTAGTTCTTTTGCCCATTTATTGATAGGAAATTTGTTTGTTTTTGGTGTTGTTTGAGTTCTTTATATATTCTGGGAAATAATCCCTTGTCGGAGGAGTAGCTGGCAGATTTTCTCCTATTCTGTAGCTTCTCTCTTCATGCTCCTAATAATTTCCTTCATTCTGCTAAAGCTTTTTAATTTTGTGGCATCCCACTTATTGATTATTGGTCTTATTTCTTGAGATTTTGGAGTCTTATTGAGGAAGTCAGTGTTTGCACCTGTATGATGGGAGTATTGACCCTAGTTTTATCCTAGTGGTTGCAAAGTTTCTGGTCTAATTTCTAAGCATTTGATCCACTTTTATTTGGCTTTTGTGCAGGGTGAGATATAGGAATGTATTTCCATTTTTCTATATATAGATATCCAGTTTCCCAGCACCCTTTCTTTAAAAGTCTGTCTTTTCTCCAACATATATTTTGACACCTTTGTCAAGTATCAGATGACAATAAGTATTAATATATGTTTTTACTTTTATTTTAAAAGTACTTAGTCTGGGTGTAGTGGCACAGGCCTGTAATCCCAGCAGCTCAAGAAGCTGAGGCATGAGGATGACAAGTTCAAGGCCAGCCTTAGCAATTCAGTGAGGCCGTCACCAACTTAGCAAGACTCTGTCACAAAATAAAAAATAAAAAGTGCTGGGAATGTGGCATAGTGGTTAGGCACCCCTGATTTAGTCCCCAGTACCAAAAAAAACATCAGTTCACAAAGAGTGTATATTTTCAAAGTATACTATATAGTGATTTGATATATGTATACATTGTGTAAAGATTATTGCAATCAAACTAAATAACAGATCCATCACCATTAGTGGTGTGCATTACATTTCTAGAAGTTGTTTATTTTATAATTGAAAGTTCATACCTTTTGACTAACATCTCCCCCTTTTCCCCACCTCCCAGACCCTGGTAACCACTATTCTATTTTCTGTTTCTATGAGTTTATTTTTTATGATTTTATTGGTGCATTATAGTTTTATATAATAGTGTAGTTCATCTGGACATGATCATACATACAAGGAATATAATTTACTGTATTTCAGTCAGTCCTCAGCATTTCCCTTCCCTTTTGCCCTCCTCCAATTCCCCTCCCTCTACTATTTATTCATAGTTTTTTATTAATTAGTGATATATAGGGCTGGGGTTATGCTAAGTGGTAGAGCACTTCTCTTGCGTGCGTGGGGCACTGGGTTTGATCCTCAGCACCACATAAATAAATAAAATAAAGGTCCATCAATAACTAAAATTTTTTTAAAAAGAACTTTCATGCTTCAAAGAACACAATCAAGAAAGTGACAACTCATAGAATGACAAAAATAAATGCAAATTATATATCTGATAATAGTGAAGGGAATAGGAGAGTAAAATGTTTTTGATGAAAGACACATTGCACAGTATTGAGTGGGAAACCCCCAAAGTGCAAAGGAAGACCAGATGCTGGTGTACAGACTCCTTTGTGGAAATTGGGTGGGAACAAGTGGGACTGCACGCTTAAAGAAGCATTCTGGGGCAGGTGGGCAGACCAGATCTAGTGAAAGTAGAGATGAGGTCTTGACATCATGATCAGGCTACTTGAACAGGATTATGGAGTATTTCCAGCAAGAACCTGGGACAGGAGGCATAGGAAGGATAAGCAGCAGGTACCCCTAGAGGCAAGCCAAAGAAAAGTAGCAATTACAGTTCCCCAAACTGAAGGAGTGGTTTTATAGATTGCAGAGGCAGATGAGAGAGCCTAAGGAAAAATGCACAGACAACATGACACAGTCTTAAGAAGGGCGGCTTCTCAATTTTGCATTGGGTCAGAATTCCTAGCAGCCATCTCTGGGCTTGCTCTACCTGTTTTGGAGTATGAAAAAACAAATTAGTAAAGTTAAACTGTGACCGACCAACCCATCATTTCAGAAGTTCAGTATGATACAGGTAGAGAAGATCCCTAATGGTTCTACTTGTTTCTGTCAGTTTCCTCATCAGCTACACTAAGAGTTTGAGTAGTCCACAGGTGTGACTATGAACACTTCTTCTTAAAAAAATGTATTTCTTTTGGGGTAGATGCTGTTTTAACGTAACATTGTTCATAAAGGAGAAAGCCTTTTAGACAGCAATTTCAGGAACCGACTGGATTTGGGTAATTACAAATATAGACGTAATGCAACTAACTACCTAGAATTATGGAAAAGGTACTCATTACTTTGATGTGTCAATACAAAGCTTTGGTTTTTCTATCTTGATTAAAGTGTGATTTATTTTGTACTGTTTCTGGATCTTCCTTCTCTTCAGAACAATAGGAGTTAGTCATCCATGTATCTAGAAAAAAATATTATTCTCAGGTCATTATTCAAATGTCAAGTCTACTGTGACCATCCTGTTCTATAGAGTAACTTACCCAATCCACCCTGCATTACCAATCACTATAGCCCTGCTCCAGTTTGTGTTAAAATGTTCACAGTACTTAAACATTTTAACATAATATATAATTTAGTAATTTTTGTATTTGTCTTTTGCCAATATTTCCCTGCTAGAATACAACCTCCATGGAATTGTTTGTTTTTGATCACTAATGTATTTCCAGCATCTGCAGTAGAAAAGTCCTTGACACATAATAGATCGTGACAGTTATGTATCTACAATACAATAGATCCTGATGCAGGAATCTCTTGTTTTTGTTCACTGACTACTTCCAGAATCTACAGTAGAATTGGGCCTGATGGTAATAAATCCTGATAAATATTTGTTAATGTGAACTAGTTTGTGTACTTTTGACAGTTCCATGATATTTATAAGCACCACTGTCATTTTCCCAGTCATTTGGGAGATTGGAATGTTGAAGTTCCTCCTCCCTTCTCAATAACCATCTGCATTTTACAACTGTGACTCTAAGCTCTTTATTTGAAAACGGGTATGTATGATCCTAGGCAGTGAGTAGAAGAGTATATGTAAATTAAAGAGGAAAATATTAACTCTTTGCTCAAGTTCAGAAAAATACAGCAAGGGCTGGATAAAACCAGGAATGATAATACAACATGGCTGCCAATGCTGGAAGAAGCAAGTAAGGGCTGGCATACCTACCTTTAAAAGAAGATATATTGAGGGGCTGGGGTTGTGGCTCAGAGGTGGAGCACTCGCCTTGCACGGGAGGGGCCCTGTGTTTGATCCTCAGTGCCACATTAAAAAAGAGAAGAAGAAGAACATATATGGACAGCCGGGCAGGAAGGCACCTATGTAATTAGTGACAAACCAGATGAAGTATCCTATGCAATTATTCTTGAAATGTCAAGAAAAATGGAAAGTGATTAATGTAACCATATCTTATGGTTATGGCCAGCAGAAGGAAACTTATCCTGAATGATTTAATAAACTTTTCCTGGGGAAAAAAAACATAGGGTATTTTCTATTGCTTCTTGGAATGAAGGGTCCACAAGGAAGAGACAGTTTGTATACTGAAATGTTAGAATTTAGGAGATATTTCCATGGTGTATGAGGACCATGGATTGGAACTTGGGTGGCAACTTAATGTAGTAGAAAGAACATGGGCTCTGCCTCTTATACTTTTGCATTGAGCACATTCTGAAGGAGAAAAAGGAAAAGTGCCTCTTGGAAACTGAGAGAAGCACAGTCTCATGGCCTACAAAAATGGACGTGGCCTGATATGATTTCTTGTTTAGATAGAAAAAGAATCAGGTCTTTGCTGGGTGAGTGCTATGATCTACGTCAAAGCAAATGATTTAGAACCAATTTGGTGGTATCCAGCAATGCTTCAGACATCTTAAACCAGTTCCATTATGACTTGACAGAATCAGTTGAAGGTGTTCAGTGTCATCAGAAAGGAGTAGTAAAAAATGTTGTACCTAAGCCTTAACAAGAACTTCTAAAAGCCTCTGGGTCTTTCCAGCAGCCCTTGCTCACCAATTGTATGATGCAATTAGATTGTGTATGAATTAAAAGAAATAAAATTCTTTTTTTTTCTTGGCACCAAGGATTGAACCCACAGAAGCGTTACCACTGAGCTACATCCCCAGTCCTTTTTATTTTTTTAAGACAATGTCTCACTAAGTTGCTTAAGGCCTTGTTAAATCTCTGAGACTGGTTTCAAACTTATGATCCTCTTGTCAGATCCCCCAAACCACTGGGATTACAGGCATGCACAACCACACCCAACAAGAAAATAAAATTCTTTAAATTATTCCTATAAAAGCATGGACAGTAAATGATATATTGCCCTTGAATCTCTGTTGCTTAGACCTTAGACCTTTTTTTTCTTTATGCTTAAGAGTACATCAGTGTTGTGACAAATCTCAGTTTAAAGCACTCAATGATAGAGATTCATAAATAAGCTAGTCTTGGCTGGGGTGGTAGCTCAGTGGTAGAGTGCTTGCCTAGAATGCATAGGGCCCTGGGTCTTATCCCTAGAATCACATTTTTAAAAGAAGAGGAAGAGAAGAATGGGGGAAGTTTCTGATTTCTAGGCAAGTTTCTGTGACTATATTCACAAAAATATCAAATAAAAACCAGATCATACCGTATGACAGACATATGCTTCATCTGAATATGACATGTAAAGTGTACACAGTGATGTGGGAATTGGGGACCATATCTATGGAAGATGGCCACTGACAATAGGTGTTTGAAATTCAGAGTCAGTTTCCTATGGTAGGAGACAGAAAGTACATATGAATAGAGCCAGAATTTGAAGGCCTGAGTTTGAATCCCAGCACTGCTACATACTGAGTGATTGGTACTTTAGTTCCTTCACCTAACAATATTGACTTATTGCCACATGACTTCTAGGTTTATTCGGGGGACTAATTGAATTGATATTGTAAAGAGTCTGCCCTATTAATAGGTGCTCCACAATTATTATTTCATTTATTCATTTATGTATTCATTCAACAAACATCCATTTTTCTAGAGTCACACTGTTTGCCTAAGCTAGGCATTGGCAATCACCGTGCTAAGTGTTGAGAATCACAGATTAATGAACTAGTGTCCATTTTTTAAAATATATTTTTAGTTGTCAATAGACTTTATTTATTTATATGTGGTGCTGATAATCAAACCCAGTGCCTCACCTGTGCTAGGCAAGCACTCTACCACTGAGCCACAACCCCAGCCCCTTCTGGGCATTGTTAAGAAGGTCTCAAATAAGACAAGGAGACCAAGAAACAATCAATGAAGTTACAGTATGGAAAATACCCAAATATAAAATTGTGAATAGGCTGATATAAAGGAACAGAAGGCAGGTTAGGGAAAGCCTCTAGAATTAGGTGATGAGCTTTGATGGTTAATTAGGGGCTCTTCTAAATGAAAGGAGGAGGAAGGCACTCCGTGTGGTACAAACAACCAGAACAAAGGCCCAGAGGTAAGAAAGGTGTGACGACATAGCGGTACAGGGTACTACCACCATTTGAATATTGCCAAAGCATAGTGTATGAGGGAGGGAGTTGTTAGAAGTGAGACTAGAGATAAGCACAGGGAAAGTATTGGAAAGCCCTCTTTTCCTCTTCCCCTCCTTCCCTTAGTGGAGATTTCAGAACATATAGTTATAGTCAGAGGAACAGAATGCTATCCCTTTGTGGGCTGTTTATAGGGTACAACTGGTAAATAGAAGGGTTGTTTTGAGGCCACCTAATTCCATTGCCACTTGGTAATCAGGAGTGCCAGAATATGTGGAAGAAAAAGCAAAAAGCACAGTGGCAAATGCCTGAAATCCCAGCAACTTGGGAGGCTAGGACAGGAGGATGGCAAGTTTGAGACCAATCTCAGCAACTTAGAAGGTGTCATTAGGCTCCCATCAAAGTAGAGCTTAGGCAAACAGTGTGACTCTAGATAAAGACAGACCTGGGTTTTGAATTTTACAAACTGACTATATATTACCTTTAACTAGTTATTTAACCCCCAGGCCTTAGTTCTTCAAGCTGGAAAATGGATTTCATAAAATGATCCATATAAAATGCTTAGAACAGTAAATATGCTTTTGCTATTGTCTGAACAATGTCCACCAAAATCATCATAGAAAATCAATGAGCCTCAAAGCTGGGCCAGCTTTCCCAATGATTATTTTCAAGCCCTCCTCTACCATCATCACTTTCCTTAATTAAATTAATTAACTTGAAGTCAAACAACAACAAGTGCTGGAGAGGATGTGGGGAAAAGGGTACACTTGTACATTGCTGGTGGGACTGCAGATTGGTGCAGCCAATTTGGAAAGCAGTATGGAGATTTCTTGGAAAGCTGGGAATGGAACCACCATTTGACCCAGCTATT
>NW_026000252.1:637170-663404 GCF_001458135.2 Marmota marmota marmota
TTCCTTCCTTCCTTCCTTTCTTCCTTTCTTTCTTTCTTTCTTGACAGAGGTTCACTAAGTTGCACTGGCTGGCCCGCCAAGTTGCTAATCCTCCTGCCTCAGCCTCCCAATCAGCTGGGATTATAGGTGTGCACCACCACACTCAGTTACCATCATCAGTTTAACTTCATACCATTTGAGTCTGACTTGGTTACCCTTTGGTAGAGTCTTCATGCTTCTAAATTGTCACACCTGTAACCATTAACAACTAACAATATAGCAGATTGCTTACCTGTAAAATTGAAAAAGCTATTTTTCTTCCTCTTCTCCAGCCAAATTCATTTTAAGGGGAAAATATCTAGGGAACCATAGAAATTAGCTCATGCATTATCAAGCAGATAATGGTCTTGTTTTCTAGACATTGTATCTGCATAAGATATTAAAATGTACAGATATGACAAATCATCTAATTAGGAGGCAAATTGAAGGATTCATGTTTTTGTATGAATGTACTTTGGGTTTTAAATGTGACTTCAGAAATGGTATTAAGAAAAATTATACTTAATTAAGCCTATATATCATATTCATTGACAATCTCTTTAGATTCAATTAAACTTAGAAAAGAATGTGGAAAAAACATTGCTAAGAATCCATTTGCCAAAATGCTAAACATAGAGTTATCATATGAGCCAACAATTCCAATCTTGGGTATGTACCCAAGATAAATGAAAACACATGCCCACACAAATCTTGTACACAAATGTTTATAGTGTCATTATTCATAATAGCTGAAAGGACGTAAAAACCTAAATGCTTATCAATTGATGAATGGATAAGCAAGATGTAGCATAACAGTGAAATGGAATATTATTCCACCATAAAAAGGAATAAAGTGCCAAGTACAGTGGCAAATGCCTGGAATTCCAGCAACTTTGGAGGCTAGGACAGGAGGATGGCAAGTTCGAGACCAATCTCAGCAACTTAGTGAGAACTGCTCTTGAAATGAAAAAAAAAAAAAAAAAAAGGTTAGGGATGTAGCTCAGTGGTAGATCACTCCTGGGTTCAATCCCTGGTACACTGCCCAAAAAGGAATGAAGTGCTGATATATGCTGCAACTTGTGTGAAACTCAAAAACATTATGTAAATGGAAAGAAACTGGACACAGAAGGCTACATAGTGTATAATCCCATTTATATGAAATATCTAGAAGAGACACATCCATGGAGGGAAAAAAATATAGATTCATGGTTGCCAGGGAGGTAGGAGGAAAAGGGAAATTTGAGCTCAATGATCATGAAGATTTTTTGGTGGGGAGATATTAAAAATGCCCTAGAATATTGTAGATAGTGACAAAAATTGCATATCTCAGTGAATGATAGTAAAAGGAATTATATACTTTAAAGTTGAATTACATTGTATCCATTATGAACTACATTGTATCTCAATAAAGCTGTTGGAAAATCCTATTGGCACCTTATAATTGAGAATGTTTTTATTTTTGTTGTTGTTGTTGTTGTTGTTCTGTTCTCTATCACTGCTACTTACTGTGGACAGTGACATAAAAAGCAGGCCAATGAAAGTGGAAAGGATAATCATCATTACATATTTGTAAACAGTCCAAACAATCCCTTGGCTTTATGTGCAGAGAACTCTCTGAATGGGTTTCTTACTGTTTGTCCTTAGTGAGGTAATTGATTTCCTCCATGGTCTTGAATGTTACCTCGCCCAATTATTTTCTGCCCAGTTTATGTGTGCCTACATCTGTTGCCAAAACCTACCATTATTTCTGCAATCAAGTATTCATGCCACTTTTCCTCTCTTGATGAGTTGAGGAATTTCAAATTGCTGTTAATTAAAATTGTAACCATTCCCTCAATGGATATAAATAAAAGAGATATACTTTAATGTTAAATGAGAAGCTAAGAGCCTAAATTATCTGTTCCAGGCAAGTAGTCACCATTTCCAACTGGGGGTTAAAAAATTAAAAGATTTTTCTCACAGAGCCAGATTTCAGAAAGGTATACCAGATCAGTTGAGGACTGACAGCATATGAATACACTAAATGAAATGGGAACAGTTCATTTGTGGATCCTTTAAATGTCGAGTTAAACAAGGTCATGATCAATGAAAACTTTCTCTTTTTATGAAAAGAATACATTTTGGTGTTCTGTAGGACGTGATTTAACAGTCCACAGGTAATTTATCCATAGAAATTTATCAGGTAATATAGTTTTCAGGTGATAAATTTTGTAAGCTGTGAGTGAATTATTACAGGAAGGGAAAGAAGCAAAATCTAACATTTCAAAAACTGTGCTGCCAGCTCAAAGACCTCACAATTTGATAGTTTGAGTTGTCTAATGGTCACATTCTGCATCAGATGATTGAGCAGCAAAATTCATTAAGTCCTTCTGTAGAGGGGGGCAGATTAAACATTATACATTTGCCTGAACTGGAATAGCTTTCTAGAAGCTCTTTTACCTCCAGATAAATCCCAATAAAATTATGTTAAGGGATTTTCACAGGCACTGAATTTAAAGATATAGGCATGTTTTTGGCAAAGGCAAAAGCAGCAGGTCCTAACCCTATGACTCAGGACTCCTCATTCTACTGCCATTAAGCTATGAAATCCATGTGCTAACACAGGTCTGTGCCAAAGGGGTGAGACAACAGTCTGTAACTCACAGCTGAGGGAGTCTTCAGTGATTGAGAAGAAACCAATAGAGGTCTGAAAACCAACTTTATGTATATCTATAAATCAGCAATTTAAAATAAATAAATAAGTGGAAGATGGACTAGTAGAGAAGAGGAGAGGGAATAAAGGGAAGGAGGAGGGAGGAAGGAGGGAGGGAAAAGGGGGACACCAGGGACTGAAATGGAGTAAATTAAATTCCACGCATATATGATTATGTCAAAATGAGCCCAACTATTATGTACAACTAGAATATACTAATAAAAGAAAAAAAGGTACAATGTCTTCTAAAAACTCTCAAAATCAGGTCTTTTTTAACACTTTATTTTTTTACTTATTCTAATTTGTTATAAATGACAGAAGAATGCATTTCAATTCATAGTACACATATAGAACACAATTTTTCATGTCTATGGTTATACACAAAATAGTCACACCATTCATGTCTTTATACATGTTCTTAGGGTAATGATGTCCATCTCATTCCACCATCTTTCCTACCTACCCACTCCATTCCCCTCACTCCCCTTTGCCCTAGAGTTCCTCTGATCCTCCCATGTGCCCCCTACCCCCATTATGGATCAGCATCCTCATACCAGAGAAAACATTTGGCCTTTGGTTTTGGGGGATTGGCTGACTTAACTTCGCATGATATTCTCCAACTCCATCCATTTACCTGTAAATACCATGATTTTATTCTCTTTTCATGCTGAGTAATATTCCATTGCGTATCTATACCACATTGAAAATCAGCTCTTTTAAAGAATTCTTTGAACAAGGGGATTAGGTGAGGGCAAAGCAACGGATCCTCATCTTTTGTTACTAACTCCTCAACTAGACTGTAGGCTCCTTGAGAGCAGAGTCAATCTGTAAGAGCCCCAGAGATTTTTTTGACCCTTAAAGTATAACTAAAAAAAAAAGCTCCAAAAGACCTACAAGGCAGGGGACCTGTATCATGCATGCCCCATGTTTTCATTTGTTTGCAATACAAAGAGCAAGTACAGTGATAGCCCACCTTTGTTTGCACACATAAAATCATCACAAGTGTTTTAAAAATACAGATTCCAGGGGTTGCCTCCTCAGGAAATCTGATTTAATTTCTCTGGGGTAAGGCTGGCCATACCTGTTTCTCATTAGCCCTCCAGGTGATCCCAGGGTGTGTGGCTGGGGTGGAGAACCACTGTCCTATAGTAATACTTAAAGAATCCAATCCACCTCTCATTGTGAATCACACAGGTGAGCTTGCTAGAAGAGTTCGGGTTTTGGTTAAAATACGGTTTTCTTGGTCTCATTCCAAGAGGTCCTGAATCAGTGGGCTTGGCAGGACGCCTAAGTGAAGAATCTGCATTTTCAGTAAGCACTGGATTCTAATGCAATAGGTCAGAAGACCACACCTTCAGAAACAGTAGTGGAGAGCTATTTTCTTTGCCATATGAAGGCGTTGGATTAGTTATGAGAAAAGAAACCAGATAAATGGTTTGGGGGGATGTCTTCTTAAGATGAAGTGGATTTGTTTCCTTACTTAAGCCATTAAACACAAGAGAAAGATTCGTTTCTCTAATGAGTAGTTCCAAAGTACTAAATTTTCACCATTCTGGGTATTGCTCAGCACCAGAACAATTTGAAATGCAGGTTGAAAACAATCACTTGTTCCTTCTGCCATGCCATTGGTCCCATTAAGGCAATCTCCTCATGCAATTTGAAACACTGGGTGTTACAATGAACACATTTCTTTCCTTTCTACCCTTGTAAAGAAGTTCAAGAGTATAATATTCTCATTTTGAAAGATGGAGATATTGAGGCAGAAACTGACCCTAATGCAGTGGCTAGCTTAGATTGGGAAAAATCAAAGACTTGGTTTCATTTGTGTCAAAAGCACTTTAATGTTCCTGGCCTAATTTTATTCTTACTAATTCCTTTGTGAAAGCAGTTGGGGGCAGGCGTTATTCTCCTCAGAGTTGACTTTATCAATGGAAGGAGACAAGCAACTATTGATGGGACCTGAAAGGCATCTCAAAGCCCCACTTCCAATAGATCACCCCCAAATTGGATGCCACAAGTTCCATCTTAAGCAATTATTCCTTTGGGATAATTTTTGTTAAGTTTTGTTCTCACTTTTCACATGCAGATACTCTATCAATGGGTTGCATGGCATTGGATATTTTCACAAGTGAACTCTTCTTTTCGGGGTGACAGAATAAGCAAGGAAAAAGCACTGAGAAACAAGTAAAAAGAGATCATTGACACAAGTGTAAAAGTCCCAAAAGCTGTAACTATGACAGATGGATGTTTTGATCAGTTGCACCTAATTTCCATGTTACCTAGAGTAGGACCTGGTCTCCAAGTGATAGATGAGGTGTTCAGTAATTTTACCATGTTTGTTTGAGATATGCTCAGGGATATGTTCCTCATTAACACCAAAACTGTCAAGATTTGAGAATAAATAAATTGCAATAGAATGAAGATAACCATCTATCTATACCATATTCTCATTTTAAAATGTTGACATGTGGGTAATCTAAAGACTTTCAGAGCTAAATCAGTATGGGTATTTTAGTCCTCTTTCTATTGCTGTAACAGAATACCTGAGACTGGATAATTTGTAAAGAAAAGAGGTTTATGTAACTCACAGTTCTGGAGGTAGGGAAGTTCAAGTTCAGGCAGCTGCATTGTCGAGGGCCTCATGCTGCACCATAACATGCTAAATGGCATCACATGGCAAGAGTGTGTACCAGAGTGATGAGCAGGCATGAGTGGAAAAGAGAGTGGGTAGAAAGGAACAAACCCACTTTATAACAGCCCATTCTTGCAAGAAATAATCCATTCCCATGAAAGCTAATCCAGCCTCAGGAGAAAGACATTAATCCCTCTTAACAACCTAATCACCATTTAAAGACCTAAGCACCTTTTAAAGGCCCCACCTCCCAAAGTTGTTACCTTGGCAACCAAATTTCAACTCAGTTTTGGTAGGCATAAATCACGTCCAAATATATTGTACTCTTATTGATATTTAATTACAGTCTTCACATAAGGAAGAGACATTCTTACTTCCATCTTTGGTGATGGAAAGCTTTTCTCTTTAACTTCTTCTCATCACATGTTGATTTAAAATTTTTGTGTATATTTTCTTTCCAAGTCCTCTACTCCTGATCATGGTGGCCTGCACATTCTATGAGAAAAACAGCATTGCAGGATATAACCTTAGAGGTGTTAGATGGAAGTTGGATAGGACCAAAGAGAAAATAATGGATTCAGGATGCATAACTCAAATGAGCTCTCGAATCTGGAAAAATCTAAATATGGGCACCTTACTATGAAATCTGCTTTACCATGTTTATGAGAAGACGTGAGTTCACATGGCTTGTCCAAAGCAATATGTTCCCTTCAGAGAGGTTAAGGTAAAGCACAGAGGCAGAGTAACTGGGAGGTCAAGGACAGAAGAGAATGGTCTTTATAGATGAAAGGATGTCACAGGCAGGCAAATGTCTTGCTAAAATCAACAGAGATAAGATTACCAAGCTGTTCAAAGATAGGTGGGTAAACATTCATGTTAGCTGCCTGCAGATATTAGTAGCTGGCCCCTTGAACCTGAGAAATGGCAAAAGCATAGGCCCTGAGGAGCTGGGTTGTAAGGGAAAGGCAGGAACCTCTGACTCAAGGCCAATCTACAGGACTGCTGAATATGGCAATGTCATAAAAACAGACACAGACCAATGGAAAAGAACCCAGAAATAGCCTCATGAATTTATAGCCAACAGATTCTTGACAATGGCACCAGAAATATACACTGGAGAAAGGAGAGCCTTTTTCACAAACGATGCTGGGGGAACTGAATATCCACCTGCAGAAGGTTGAAACTTGAACCCTGTCTAATATCCTGTACACAATCAACTTAAAATGTATATCCACAAGACAGTAATTTAACAAAAACTATAAGCAAAAAGCAGAAAGTTCAGTAGAATAGAGGAAGGGGTACAGCGGGAGGAAGGATGGAAGGGAAAGGGGACATATTGGAGATCGAACTAGAACAAATTGTAGCCATGCTTTTATAATTATGTCAAAATGAATTCCAATTTTATGTATAACTAAAAAGAACCAATAATAAATGGATCAAATGTGAAACCAGAAATTCTGAAATTACTAGAAAAAACAGGTAAACACTTCAAGACATCAACATAAATAATTTTTTTTTAGAGAACACCCCAAAAGCACAGGAAATAAAAGCAAAACTATACAAATGGGATTATATCAAATTAAGAAGCTTTTGCACAACACAGGAAACAAGGACCAAGCAGACTCATCTTCTGATAAAGGATTAAGATCCAGAATATCTCAGGAATATAAAACCTCAATAACAAGTAACAAGTATTCCAATTTTAAAATGGGCAGAGGATATGAATAAACACTCCTCAAAAGAAAGAATTCAAATGGCCAACAAATTTATGGAAAGATGCTCAACATTGCTAACATCAGGCAAATATGAATCAAAACCACAATGAGATATTATCTCACCCCAGTCAGGATGTCTATTCTCAACAAGACAAAGATAATGATGCTGGTGAGGATAGGGAAAAGGGAACTCTCCTACACTGTTGATGGGAATGTAAATTAGTACAGCCATTATGAAGAACAGTAAGAATGTTCCTCAAAAAACTAAAAATAGATCTACCACATGACCTAGTTGTTCCACTTCTCAGTATATATCCAAAGGAAATATACTGAGCATAAAAAATAGATACCTGCATGCCTATGTTTATTGGAATCCTATTCCTAACAGTTAGCTATTAGATATGGAATCAGCCTAGGTGCCCATCAATGGATGAATAGATAAAGAAAATATGGTATGTAGACACAATGAAATATTATTCAGCTATGAAAAGAATGAAATCCTATTGTTTGCTGCCAAATGAATGGAACTGGAGGACATTATGTTAAGTGAAATAAGTCAGATGCAGACAGACAAATTCCACATGTTCTCTCTCATATGTGGATTTCTTTTTAAAGTCTATCAGAGTCTGGGAGGGAGAGTAGGATAGTGGGAGGTTGGATAATGGGTACTCAAGCACTGTTGGATAAAAGTAATAAGTTTTACTATTCTACAGCACAGTGGGGTGACCTTAGTTCACAATAACCTATTACATGAATTATGAAGAACTAGAAATACAGGAACTTGAATGCTCCAAACACGAAGAAATGATAAAAAGATGGAAATGTTCATGGCCCTGGTTTGATCACTGCATATTGTATATATGTATTAAAATATCACACGGTCCCTCATAGATATATGTAATTATTATGTGTTAATAAAATTTTATAAACAACAAACCAAGGACCCCCAAAGACCCGGGTTCTTGGTCCCAGTTCAGCCATGAAATTGTAATACAGGATTTACACAATTCATTTATTTCTAGAATAAAAGGGCTAAGATCAGTCATTCCAAACCATGATGTGTCACTAATGTATCACAGTGCTCTCTTTTCATTTCTCACTCATAATGTAGAGGCATTTGTGACCTTGGCCACAGTCGGGGAAATGTGTTATGCACAGAATCATCATCTAATGCTTGTGGAGGAACAAATTTGAAAATCACCAATCTAGAGCATCATTTCTCACATTTTAATGTATTTACAAGTCACCTGTAGATATTGTTAACAGACACATCCAGATTCAGTACGTTGGGGGTGGAACGTGGGAATATGCATTTCCAACAAGCTCCAAGGTGATGTTGATGCTGCCTGTCTATGGGACATACTACAAGTGTCAAGAGTATAGAAGACTTTACTGGCTTTGAAATTCCGTGATCTTTATGCATAATCACTCTCTTTTCACCCCTCCAACACCCACTATAGATAAAGATTGGCCCCAGATATTGTATTTTGATGAATCTGCTGGTGGGCCCAAGTAGGGGGAAGTGAGGAACTAGGAATACTATCCAACCAGTTTGATTCCATATGCTAAGACTGGTTGCTTGTATTCTGTAAGTGACGTGCATGCCAATAGCCCTGATCTATGTTTTATGATGCTACATGCTCTTAGTTTTGATAGAACTCCTTGACACATCATAGCAGTGGGCAGGATAGGTAGCAATGTCCTCTCTAGGATTCCAAGTCATCAAAAAGTAGATTAGTCCATTTTCATTTGGAGGCATGCCCATAAAGGCTAAGAGATCACTGGGAGAAAAAGATAGTGGATCCATGTGGGAAAACTTCCCAGGACTTCTGGCACTCAAATATCCACCCCAATTTACCTTTATGCTTCCATGTGTAATTGCATCCCACTGAGCTCTCCTTGCTCAGCACTATATTCCCAGGGCCCAGCACAGTACCTTGCACAGAATGGTGATGAGTAAATAGTTGCAAATGAATCAAGCAACTAGCACTAGAGTTTGCCTAAAGAGCTTTATTTGGGGAATGCAGCAGGAGGAGCAACAGAAGCAGCAGGAGCCAGAGAGCAGGGAGGCATGCACTCATTCTGTTATAGTTGTCTGAAGTGTCCCTGCCCTTGCACTCCCCTTTGTTGTTCAATAAGCACAACAGGATGCACCTGCCCAGACATGGGAACTCTAGCTGGGTAGATAGGAAAGCGACAACAAAGCCCCTGTTAATTAAAAAGCATTTGCAACTGGAATTGTCTTCTGACTAACACAAAGTGCCCTGCCTTAAACCTGATGGGTTTAAAGTCTACAGGCTTTGAGAATATACAATGAACAGACTTGGGATTATCTGCTAATCCTGGACCCAGCAAAGGAAACAAGATCTGTCCAAAGTCACCTAGTTGTCTGTTATTTATCATGTCAAAACCAAAAATTAAATTGATGAACGGCCAGATGGTCAAGGAAATAAAGGACATTTTGTACGGATTTGTTAGTGAAAATGAAGTATAAATCTTTGCGGCTCAAATTTCCTCTGGTTCCGTACTCCTTGGTCCTATTTATCTCAGAATCTCTAGCTAAGGAACAGCACCAATGGTCATGCTGGAACTTTCAGAACAATCTACTCAGTTTACAGCACGTTTTGCAAAAATCTAAGGACATTTGCACTTTGAAAGAGGAAACTAATTAAACCAATGGGAAAAACTGAAGAGGAGACTAATGAGGAAAATGTAGAAGTGGGGGTGGAATTCTCAGTAATCTTACCTCTTAGAAGGCATCTAGCTGGACCACCTTGCCTCTGTGCCATGCCTGTTAATTGGGATTCCTCTGGCCCCACTAGGCAGATTTGCCATGAGGAGTTAAAATAACTTGTCCCAGCCAACCCAAATCCATTCATTCTACAGGTGCATTTTGGGAATAGATTTGGAATGTCTTTTTCACTAAAATGTTAGGACAGGATAAGAGTTAGTCTCTGGCTTAAAGGAGGACTCTTCTGTTGCCTCCTGGACCCACTAAATGACCTGGTCTTCAAACTGGGCAGTCTGGGGTCCCAAAAGACTAGTGAAACTGGCAAGTATTTTGTAAGTTGAAATTGGGAGATGAGTGTGCTCCCCTGTGACCAAAGCCTGAACTACAACCCAGGGGAGAGGACCCAGAAGTTCTTCCTGCTAAAGCCTCACCATAATTCCTGTGTGGTTGCTTTGTTTTCCAGGGCAGAGGGGAAAAGGGATGATATTTAGAAGAGCTTTAGAGGAAAATCTAAATTCTACTTCCGGTATTACTAATTTTCTGCTTGAAAATTAGCAACTCTTTAGTAAAATCCTCAATAGAGCTCCATTAGGGTCTATGTGTGATAAAGAGTAGCTACTAATGGCCCTTAATGATGAGTAAGTGGAATACTCAGAATATTACTTATTTAATGAAAAGTAATGGCTGTCTCACTGCAGTGAGGAGAGTGATGCTAAGTGGCCTCTTCACATGTATGTCCTTTTCAGTGCTAGCCTTTGTCAGAGCGTACACACTCGAGAGACTTGAAACAAAAAGGACCCATCCCCACCTGTAACAACCACTACCAAATGAACCCCGAAAGTGCTTTCAGCCCATTTGCCCAGCGCTCCATGGTACTTCCAACTACTCCTCAAAATCTCTTTGTGGTTCTGAATGTTGGAGAACTGGTCTAATGGAAACCGACCAGGGAGTAAGGAAGTCTCATTTTCTCTCCTCTGAACCAAATCTCCACTAAGAAGTGAGATTTTGTCAATGGTGAGATCTGTGTCCTCATTTGGAAAATGAGAGGCTTGGACTTGAGGGCCTTAAGGGCCGGTACTTGCAAGTCTGGGTTTCAATGCTCCTGAGCTTCTACTCAGTCCGAAATGGAAAGGTGTCCTTACTGAAGCCCACTCCTGAAGTGTGATATCGACTGGTTGGTTAAAAGCAAAAACCACTTTGCTGACTTGCTGGCTTCTGGGTTTCTTCCACAGAGCAGAGTGTGGAAAAAGCACCCTATCACTCTCCTTGCCTCAAAGCAATTTGAAAGCTGCTACCTTTTCATTATCTTTTTACTGGACTATTTACATATTCATCATACAATGTCCCCCATTTTGTGATATAGGGAATCTGTCTGCCAGGATTCTTTAGTTCATTCAGTTATAAGCCACAGGGATGCAATGGAGGGGCTATGCAATGGTTGTGGCTCAGTGGTAGAGCGCTTGCCTCACGTGTGTGAGGCACTGGGTTCCGTCCTCAGCACCACATAAAAATAAAATAAATATATAAAATAAAAGTATTGTGTCTATCTACAACTAAAAGTATTTTTAAAAGAAAGAAAAAAGATGCAAGGGAACTAGGTCTTCTTAAAATCCTGTCTTATTTTCCCCAGTGACAAGAATCCCTACAATTCACCTTTCTTTCAGGGGCAGGCAATTGTGCTCTCCTGCAGACACCTTTACACCCCAACTCAGCATCATGATCTTTCTCTTTCATCTTCCAGCAGATGATTGCTGTGGCATTATTGTTGTTAGCTTTGCTTTATTGTGATGCTAGGTCACTCTACATATTAACCTAAATACTATTTTAAATACTGTACAATAAACCAAACCTGCAATCTGTGCAAGAGAAATTACACCAAGCAAATAAGTACATTGGGAATGAATATAATAAATAAGGGAATGTACATCAAGCCAAAAAACTAAAATGAGGTGTCCTTCTTTATTTTGGAATTGTGTATGTATTTTGTAGGAACAAACTTGCATGATAAGTCTGTCTATAAGCTAGAAAAACAGAGGTAAACTTATATATTGTATTTAGTCTTCATTTATGTTCCCGTGGAAATGTATGACTTCCATCACAGTATTTACCACATTTCCTTCTTTAAAAAAAAAAATTAGCTGTTGATGGACCTTTATTTTATTTATTTATTTATATGTGGTGCTGAGAATCAAACCCAGTGCCCCACACATGTGAAGCAAGAGCTCTACCACTGAGCTACAATCCCAGCCCTCACATTTCCTTCTTATTTACACCCACAAGGCTATGATTCATTCGAGCAGCACCCATAGTTAATTCATCTCAATGTCCACAGCATAATGTATAAGTCATTAGGACATCAATAAGCATATATTGAATAAGCACACCATTTATATACATTATTCAACAAAAAACAAAGAAAAATAATTTTATGTTGCTGTCAAGGAAAACAGGTATAACCATCAGCCACTGGTGTCATTATATATTGCTACACTATTTTTAGGGCTCAATTTGTATCAAAAACCATAAAATGTTACCAGCCTTATACACAGTAAACCCACCCCTATAAATTTTCCTAAGGCAATAATTCAAAAGAAGAAAATGGATATATGCACAAACACATTTATAACAATATAATGGGAAGAATATTGAAGTGGCTTAAAGAGTTTCCAGCAATAAGAAAATTATTAAGTAAAGTATAATATATCAGCTTGGTGGAATAATAGGCAAATATTGAAAATGCCAGATAAGATACTGTGTAACAATAAAGAGTATTTATGATGCTTTGGAAAGTTGCAAAAGGAGAATTCAGTATCATATTTACTACAATTGTAACTAAGTAAATTATTTCAGTATATAAATAAGGTTATGGAGGGAAAAGGGGTATTTAGCTGGTAGATGTTGAAAATATTTTCTTTTAAAATATCCTTTAATGTGGTTATAATATTATTTTAATATTTTAAAACTAATTACAAGAAGGCCCTTTCTTGAAAACAGATTGCACTCCTGAGATTCATCTATAAGTCAGATATCTGGTACACCAAAATATTATACATGGTGGTTGTAGAGCCTCCAACTATTTCAAAATATTCTACTGAAGTTCACCAAAATATAACTTATTTTTTAGAATTCTTTTGGTACTTAAGGAAAAAAAAAAGGTTTAATTAGATGAAGAAGAGAAAGTATGTTTGTATAGATTCTGAAGGGACTTTTGGACTGTTTCAAGGACTTTAGCAGGTTAGAGTGATGTTTTGTTTCATCATTTATAAAATTTTATAGTTTCATATTATAATTTATAAATTTCTCCTTGGTTCAAGAGCATCACCTTTATTACCCTTACACATTTTATTCTTTTTTTTTGTGTGTGTGGTGCTGGGGATTGAACCCAGGGCCATGTGCATGTGAGGCAAGCACTCTACCAACTGAACTATATCCCCAGCCTCCTTACACATTTTAGACATGATTGGGGACATGATGTTTTTTCTTTAAGACACACACATGAGATGAACAGAGAGGGACATAGAAAAGAAGCTTTTCTGAGATAAATGAAAAGTTAAGAAAGAAACAACTGAAAGATGGTTGAAGCAGATGCACCCAAAAATATAAGAGAGAGACCAAAAAAAATTTAGACAAGGTCAGGCTCATTTCTGGTGATATTTTGACTGAACCTCCTACCTTTAAAAATTAAACTAAAAACATTGAATGAAATATTCAAAGCATCTAAGAGTGTTAATAAACTGGCAGAAGAGTTACCAGGCCAAAACATACTACTGAATTAAGGAAATTTACTCAACGCATGGAATCACAATTTGAAGTTTTGTGGCCTCCTGCAGGGTGGGTGACAGATGACTAAACTCATAGCTATTCAAAAGGGGGAGTCTAATATTGATTATATAATTATAATGCCTTGATGCCTTGTGTGGTTAAAAAGAACAGAAAGAACTAAAAAATATAGCAAATCTCTATCTATCATCTATTTATCCATCTATGTCAGAAGAGTAAATGCAGTTAGTATTCTAAAATCTAATAATTGTCCAAAAGAGTAAGAGTATAATCAAAATATTTTTGAAAAGTTACGCATGCATGTTGCCATTTCAAAGATAACCATTAAACAGAAACAAAGTCTATAACTTCCAAATTAGTAGAGGGGGAAATGGAATGATAAAATAGATGAAATCCATCAAAAAATTAAGGAAGAAGCACAGAACAAGTTGTACCAATAGAAATAGAAGTGCTGAGGCAAATAGAAATCACAAAATAATAGATAGAAATAAATCCAAAATAGATCATTAATTATATCAAATGTAAGTGGACTAAAAGCTCCAGCTAATCAGAAAGACATTCAGAGTAGTTTAGTCACAAGACCAACTAAATGTTGTTTATAGGAGAAATATTGGAAAAAGAAAGATACAGAAAAGTAAAGGTAAAACATGATAATTGTGTGTGCCATGATAAAGGAAAGAAATTCAGTTTAACTAGGTATAGTATCTGATAAAACAGACATTGAGGCACATACTGTTTCTGAAAATGAAGAGATTCACTTTGTAATAACAATGATTTTAAACCATAAGAATAACATGACAATTTTAAATGTGTGTTTGCCAACATTATAGGCTCAAAAATATATAAGCAAGCAAATGGACTATAAAAAGAAAGGCTTTCTCCCCCTCTGGAGATAGCCTGCATTCTCTCTTAAATGTTTTTTCTTTGCTTTTCCCCAAAAGGCATCTCTCTCTTGAGATTACCCCATTCTCCATTTAATATATATCTAACTTCCTAAATAAACTGTTGTCTATGTCAAAAAAACAGGAAGTAAATAGGCCCACAACCTTGGGAAATTTTTGATACATCCTTCTTAGTAATTCACAGAACAGGGAAAAAACCCACAAGAATATAAAAGACTTAAATAATACATATAACAAAATTGTTATAAGGGACAGAGAAAGCTCTTTATTAACAACTACAAAATGTACATTTTCCCCCAAGCATACATGAAACTTTTTATAAAACTCCAACTTCAACAAATTTTCAATCTTTAAGAATGTGTAGTTCACTTTGTTATGACAATGAAATGAAGAACCAAAAGATAACTAAAAAATACAATGATAATTAAGAAAAACAGTTTACATATGTGGAATTATAAATTATGATAAAATCAGAAAGTAATTTGAACTGAGGGACAATGAAAACCACAATGAGAGTACTACACACCCAAGAAATTGGCAAGAATTCAGTTTTCAGATAATTCCAAATGGTTGGTGAGTCTGTGGAGAAATGTGAATGCTCCACTATTGATTGAAATGTGAATTGAAAACCCAGGTATCTATATGAACACACACATATATTTTTAAAAGTTTTGTGGTACTAAGGATTGAACCCAGGACCTTGAACATTATAGGCAAGCACTTTACCACTGAGCTATACCCCCAACCTAACACATATAGGCATTTTGTGACACATCAATTCTACTCCTAGATATATACACTAGAGACCTTTTTTTTTTGGTGGGGGGGTTGTTCGGGATTGAACCCAAGGATGCTTAATTACTGAGCCATATTCCCAGCCCTTTTTTATTTTTTATTCCAAGACATGGTCTCACTAAGTTGCTTAGGGCCTCATTAAGTTATTGAGGCTGGCCTTGAACTTGCAATCCTCCTGTCTCAGCCTTCTGAGTTGCTGGGATCACAGGCATGTGCCACCACACCCAGTGAGATCTTTTTTTGGTGGTGTTGATGATTGAATCCAGTGCCTCACACATGCTAAGCAAGTGCTCTACCACTGAGCTACACCCTCTGCTTCCATGCTAGAGACTTTTGCACATGTATTCCAGGAGATGTGCACAGGGATTTTCATAACACTGTTGGTTTGGAATTGCTCCAACTGAGGTAGCCCAAATGGTGATGATAATAACATTGATAAACTAGTGCTAATAATAACAATAATAATGTGGATTAATAAATTATAAAATAATGTTAATAATGATGATGCAGAGAAACAAATCATGGAATGTTCTTACAATGGAAAGTTGCAAAGCAAAGAAGGTGAATGACCTACAGGAACATGCAGAAACATGGATCAGTCTTGTAAAATGTTGAGTGAAATATGCCACTCATGAAAGGTTACTGCATCATCCTATTTATATAAGTTTTATTTTAAAAGCAGCCAAACTGGAGCTGGGTATGAATACAGAGCTTGCCTAGCATTGTGAAGCCCTGGATTTAATCCCCAGAACTGTCAAAAAATAAAAAATAAAAATAAAAAGGCAAACTGAACTTTTAATATGCACACTCAAGCCAGGCAATGTGAGGCACACCTGTAATCCTAGCAACTCTGGAGGCTGAGGCAGAGAGTTCGCAAGTTCAAAGCCAGCTCCAGCAACTTAGCAAGGTCCTCAGCAACTTAGCAAGACCCTGTCTAAAATTTAAAAATAAAAATGGCTGGGGATGTGGTTCGGTGGTTAGGTGCCCCTGGATTCAATCCCCAGTACTCAAAAAGAAAAAAAGCATACCCAACTGGTACTACTATAAAAATAAGGAAATAATTAATGTAAAGTCAGATTGTGGTTCCCTTTGTGAGGATGTGTGAGAGGAAGAACATAATTGGGGAAAAAATAAAGGGAGCTTCAGAGACTTTGGTACTGTTCCCCTTTTAACTATGGCAAAAATTACACAGGTGTTCTCTTTAATAAGTTCTTTTAAAACATGCTATACTTGGGTATTGCTCAATGGTAGAGCATTTTCCTAGCGTGTGAAAGGCCCTGGGTTCCATCCTAACACCACAAAAACATAAATAAAACATGAGTATGTGTTATACAGTGCTGTATACATGATTTACCTTACAAACATTAACTCTGCACAATATATAAACATTTTAAAACAGCAGGAAAAAGTGGACCACTTCCTCTTAACTTCTTTTTTTAGTAATTTATCAAGGAATCACTAAACAAATACTAAGTTCCTACAATGGGCCAAGTTTGTTGGAGAGAAGACCCTGAAGATACAATGATAAAGAAGATAAGGTCCCTGACTCAAACCTTTGGTGTTAAAAATGATAGGAAACCTAGCACAAACTGACTTAAATACTGAAATGTGTGGAGGCAGATTTAGCCTCATGTGAGGCTTGATCTAGCAGTTGCCAGGGTTCTCTCTGTCCTGTTCTCTGCATGTCAGCTTTATCTCCATGTTTCATGTGATGCCCCAAAACAGTGGCAAATGTTCCCCTCCTGGTCATAAATGGCTACAGCAGCTATAAACCCCACATCTTCACACTCATGGAAGAGAGAAGCTGTTCCATCATTTGCAGCAAATGTCCTGGAGTGTGTTCCCATCTCTGAGGCAATCAGTAGAACTTTAGAAGGGGGAGTAAATCATATGTCTGGGCTTGGAGTGGGTAATGGGGTGAACATATTCACTCCAAGCAGATGGCTGAAATTTTTTTTTTTGGGGGGGGTGTTCCTTCCATCATGAATCAGTGGCTATTGCCCAGAGAAAGGAAAATGAAAATTAAAAAGAGAAGTAAAATAATTATATATAGTCCTATTGTCATGGAGCATAACTTCTCAGGAGGGATGGGGGAATCGGACAAAAATAAGTAAAACAAATAAGTAAAAGAGAGTTGAGTGCTATGACAGTGATATGATAGAATATGAGTTTTATGAAAACAGAGATTTTAAAAATCTGTTTTGCTCACAACAATATACCACCTTCCTAGTCTAATCGAGTGCCTATGTATTCTATTGTAGACCCTCAAAAATATTTATTGAGCCTAGAAAATTGGCACATACCTGTAAACCCAGCAATTCAAGAGGCTGAGGCAGGAGGATCACTAGTTCAAGATCAGCCTCAACAACTTAATGAAAGCCTGTCTGTAAATAAAAATAAAAAATAAAAAGGGACTGAGAATGTTGCTCAGTGGTAAAGGGCCCCTAGTACAAAAATTTTGTTAACTGAAGCACTCTGCTCCCAGTCAACCTCTAGCACACGTTTCTTGTCACCCACGTGCCTTTGTTTACATTATTCTTCCCATCTGGGACAGCCTCCCTTTTCCAAACATTTATTCAAGTCCCGCACATCTTTCCAAACTTTATTGATGTTCTGTCTTTCTTTCAGAGTTTTCCATCTCATCTCCATTTCTCTCCTTCCTGACCATCCCCTGCCTCCATATTAGCATCTATCAGTCCTGTGCATTTTAATCCTGGGTTTTATTACATTTGGTATTTTGGCATATACTTTTTTGTGGAATGCAAACTAAATTTGTATTATATTTACATGTATTTTAATCCTAAACAGAACACAATTTTCCTATGGCTCGGCATTGTGTCTTTTCCTAGCTTAACCATTTACTAGCTATATATGAACTAAGGAAAATAATTAAATCATACGGAGAGTCAGTCTATTGATCTGTAATATGGGGGTATTACCTCCTTATAACAATTCTCAGAGGACTGAGATCATTCACACCAGTGCCTAGCACAAAGTAAGTACTTGATAAATAGTGGTGGTGGTGATGGTGATGGTGATGATGATGATGATGATGAAGAAACGATAAAGAATTTCCTCCTTCTCCATCCCCTTCCTTCTTTTCTTAGCTCACATACAAGCACATAAGTGTCTAATAAAGACTGATTGAATTGCCCAAAGATTTCCACTCCCTAGAAATTCCTCAGACCCCATCCCAGTTCTGAGGCTCAGTATGTAGAACAGAATGTCTTGAACACATGTGCCAGAACCCCTCACCTACAAAACTGCAAACTTCACCCGTCTTGCTTGTTTGCCACTAGTGTGGAGATATGGCCACTAGCCCTCTTTAATTTCAGGGACGACAGGAGGGAACTCATTCAAGTATGTCCAGCTCAGTCTCCACACTGCAAGACAGAGAAGCTGGGATAGGAGAGAGTGCTGGTAGTGGCAGTGGCAGCAGCAGCGGTGGCAGCAGCATGTACTCCGAGTACAGTCAGTTACGGCTGTCAGTTACAGCTGTCAGTTACAGCCCTGGTGCTAAAACTGAACTAACAAGCACCTATCATCAGCTGGGCTGAGTGGCTGAAGAGACACTTGGTAGTCTCCTAATTGACTCAAATGATGGTCTTGTGTGCGCCTGGGTGCAGGCTGAGCTGTCACCAGGGTGGAGGTGATGCTATTATGCTAATTCTTGTGCATCCCGTGGGTCATGAGAGAACAGATACTTCATCTGCCACAGAGGAATGGCAGCAATTAAGGCAGTCACGATACCATGAAGTGGTTGGTATTAACAGAACAAATGAGGACTTTGTCTCTGGGTAAAATCACACATTTTTCCCCTGAGGGAAAAAGCCCTGCCTATATCATTTCTATTTAATTTTTGTGCTTATACCCCATGATTGCTAATTAGATCCCTCATGAACATGGCACCCCCAAATGTAAAGAGAAAAAATGGAAATATTTTTTTTTCTCTAATCCCATCTCCTTTATCAGCTCACTGGCCAAGATTAGACCATGTCTGCTGTCTTCTTAGCTATAAACTTCTTTGCAGGAGTGCCGCAGTCTGGCTGGGCACAAAATCACGAGCCACCACACAGCTTGTAGATTCAAACAGCAACTCTTTATTCCCGAACTCACACCAGCCGTCTACAATCACGTTCTGGGGAAATCCACGTTCTCTGCCCAAATCCACGTTCTCTCCCAAATTCACCTCTCTGGGCATCTGTCTTCCAAAATATACTCTGAATCCCGTGAGAACTCAAGGGGAACTTAGGCAGCAGGATACGCCCTATTCCCAGCAGGAATAATCTTAAACCTTAAACCTGGAACCTAAACTGGGAACGCCCTAAACACGATTATGTTAAACCGGGAACACCCTAATCCGCCCTGGTCCTTGAGCAAGGTCAACTACATTCAATGTCACTGCAAAATGTCAGCAACATGGGGTACGCTGGCAAGGAAATTGTCATACCTACTTGGCTAATGGCTCCCAGCACAGGAGAATTTAGAGCCCTTACTCAAGTCTACCCCATCTAACATTATTTCCCAAGCTACAGCAAAAGTCTTGATGGGGAAGGTCATTGTGGAGCAAGCAGGTGGAGGATCTAAAAGTCTGAAGTCCTGACTGAGACATCATTTGTCAAACAAGAAAAAAGTTGGCTTGAGTGTACTCCAGGTATCCACATTCTATTTAAGAACAGAGGCTGTGGAATAAGATTAACTTGATTTTAAATGTTGATCTTAATTAGTTGTATGACCTTAAGCAAACACTTTTAACTTCTGTGGGAAAAAAAAAGAGGACCTACCGCACAGAGTAGTTATGAGAATCAAAGAAAATGATCTATGTATGGTACTTGGCATGGTGCCTGGCATGAATTAAGTGTTCAATAAATGTTAGCTCTTATTATAATTATTGGCAGGGATAGTGGTACTATTGAGAGCAGTGACTTTGACAAAGAGCTCATTGGACTGATGCTATGTATCATTGGGGTCAGCATGTAGCTGCCTAATAAAGTTGGCCTTTGATTGAAATTGACTTGTTTCATAGACCACAAGTGAGAGAGGACATCTGCAATTTTAAAAAGAAATGTATTTTCCACAAAGCCTTAGTTGTCAGAATCTAAGACATAGATTTGGTTCCTGCCAGCCCCAGGGATTTAGCTGGGTCAAGTGGGTCTGACTAGGTGCAGGTGGATCAGCTCTCAGTATAGTTCAGGATCATTGTGGGTCAGCATCCTAGTCTGATGGCTCAGTGGTAACCTGCAGAGAGACATGTACAGTAGGCCTCTGACCAGGCATCATCTGCTCCCCTGTTGATTCATGTTAGTCTGGATCCTGCAAGAAGCTGTTATCAAGACAGGATTAAATGTGCAAAAATTTCATTGGTGAAAACATGTGAGAGAAAATAGAGCTGAAATCAGAGAGGCTGGGAATGGCCTAAGACAGAAATGTAAGTCTGATCCAAATAAGTTAAGGAGAGAGGCCAAATTTGGCAAACGATGTTACAGCAGCTGGGTCCCTTAGTCTACTATGTTTGCTGGAGTCTGAAGATTTTCACCCATACTATAATGGTCACCACAGTCAATGACATGGGAAAATGTCTAGAAGACAAAATGATTGAATTTATTGGTGACACAGTGATGTAATACTCAGAATCCTATCCTGCCAGATATTGGATGTGTCCTTTTCCAAAGCTGAGCATATCCAAGAGCTCCTCACATGAACATATCAGTTTCTTGAGTGCCACCCCCTCCCCTTAGTCTTTCTCATAAAGATCACTGTGGTTATATAATCAGAATTATATTTTGACAGGTATTAAAAATTATGCTGTGGCATTAAAACGTACTCAAGAAGTATTTTTAATTTAAGAAAAAAATAGGTTAAAACCCCTGAATCAATAGCATAATTTCCATTTTGTTAAAAAATAACATGCATAGGAGAAATATTATATATTCTTTATAAGAAATAAATATAAAATATTTATAGTGGTTATAATTGATGTTTTAAAATTCTACTTGTGCCTCTGTGGCTTCCATTTCTCCATAGCATATTACTTCTGAGATAGTCCCAATGCTCTAGAGCCATCTTCCCTTTCAAAATTCTCAATAGTTATCATCCCTTTCCAAACCCCCATACTCCAAAAGCTGGGATTTGCCTCTCAATGGGTTAATATTTATGTGAAACAATGAAATGACAAAGTGGTTTGTCACAATTTCAACTACCTTCTTGGATTTTGACACTCTTATTCTTTTTTGTAGTGCTGGGGATGGAACCCAGGGCCTTGTGCATGCTGCACAAGCACTCTACCACTGAGCTACACCCCAGTCCAGTTTTTGGGGGGGTGGGTGGGTAGTGGAGATTGAACTCAGAGACACTTGACCACTGAGCCACATCCCCAGCCCTATTTTTATTTTATTTAGAGACAGGATCTCACTGAGTTGCTTAGTGCCTCACCATTGCTGAGGCTGGCTTTGAATTCTTTATCCTCCCGCCTCAGCCTCTGGAGCCGCTGGCATGACAGGCATGTACCACTGAGCCAGACTTCCAGCCTAGACTTTTTATCTCTTTTTTCCTATTATATATTAAATTATACTTTATGTACTCTTTTATTTATTTTTATTTGTTCTGTTTATATATACATGATAGGAAAATGCATTTTGACATATTCTACATACATGGAGTATAGCTTCATGTATGTAGAATGTATGTGGTTGTACATGATGTGGAGTTACACTGGTAGTGTATTCATGTATGAATATAGGAAAGTTATGTCTAATTCATTCCATTGTCCTTCTCATTCCCATCCCCCCCTTGGTGTACTCTTAAAGACATTTCCATAGTCACAAAATATATTTTTGCTTTTACTTCAAAATTAAAGTAAATAATCAAACATTCTTTAAAAAATAAATGCCATTCAAGACAAATTTGCAAACACATTTAGCACATACAAAGCACAGATGTTATTCTAAGTTCTTTGTCATCTAATCCTTCTAACATGGTCATAAAATATCATAAAATTACTCTTATTTTAAATAAAATTAATCCTAAAAATTGTATTTACTAATTGATGGGAAATTTTAGTTCTATTAAGCTCACATCTTCTCTAAAACTATGGTTAATACTGTTTTTTGTTTGTTTGTTTAACTACTTTATTTCACATTTTTCTCTTTCTTTATTTTTATTGGTGCATAATACTTATACATAACAGTAGGGTTCATTGTTACACATTTGTATATGCACACAATATAACAACATAATTTAGTCAATGTAATTCCCCAGTGTTTCCCGTTACTTCCAGTCTTCCTTCCCCCAGTCCCTTCCTTTACTGGTCTTGCTTTGATTTTCATGTGGTTGCCCCACCCTATTATTGCCCTTTTTTCTTTCTAGCTTCCATATATGGGAGAAAAATAAAACCTTTGACATTTTGAGTCTGGCTTATTTCACTTAACATAGTGCTCTCAAAAGTTCATCAATTTTCCTGCAAAAGGCATGATTTCATCTTTCTTTATGGTTGAATAAAATCCCATTGTGTATGTATACCACATTTTCCTTATGCATTCATCCATTGGTGGGCACCTGAGCTGGTTCCATAATTTGGCTATAGGGAATTGTGCTGCTATAAACATGGGTATGTAGTTATGTCTATAGTATGATGGCTTACATATGCCAGGCAAGTACTGTCTCATGAAGCCACATCTCCAGGACAATATTTTTGCCTTTGTACTTACTTCTGACCTTTGAGAGCTGCCTATTCCTCCTGCCAAGGTCACCATACCCTTCTGGTGTCCAGATCCTTTACCTACTATGGGATTATCCCATTTCAGACTTCTTATTAGCAGTAATAATATTATTAATACATTTCCCCCATTTCCTAAAGACAGTAATAATAGCTTACATTTAATTGAGGGCTTACCATATGCCAGGCACTTTGCTAAATACTTTAAATTCATTATCTCATTTTATTCTCTCAATGACTCTGCAAGGTTGGTACTGTCATTAGCCATATATTTTAGATGAGGAGACTGAGGCAACAGAGAGATGAATTCAGTGGGTCAAGTTCACACAGCCAGGGAGTAGCAGACCCAGGGTGCTTGCCTACCTGGGTGTGGAGGATGGATTGCTTGTGTATCTTGGTTTTGCCTCTAAATGGATATCCCTACCAACTGCCACTGGCCCACATCCAATGGTCAAAGGTCTGTATGTAACTTTTCTTCAGGCAGGGCACCACAGGAATCATCTGTCTGTGCTTTTGGTCAAGTTGTTTAAATTCTCTGCATCTCAGTTTACCCATCTGTAAACAGGACTAATATTTCTTGGCAGAATTCTTAAGGATTGAATGGAAGGAGGTGTGGAAGCCATTATTTCAACTTCCAGTCCATGGGACAGTTCCTATTGAAGAAAAAGGTGAAGAAGAAATGACAATATTTACCTTCTGTTAATGGAAAAGAAGTGGCTAACATATGAGTACCTTTAAACATTTATTTTCAGAAATGAGGAAAGAGATTGTATTCTGAATAGATTTTCAGAGGAGCAGCCCCAAGGGTTTGGGCATGTTATGGTTTGGATATGAGGTGTTGCTATGTAAATGCAGGAATGTTCAAAAGTAAAATGATTGGATTGTGAGGCTATAACCTAATCAGTCCATCCCAGTTTGAGTAGAGTAACTTGGTGGTAACTGTAGCAGGTGAGGTGTGGCGGGAGGAAATATGTCTTTGTGGGTGTGTCCAAGAAGGGTTCATCTTCCCTACAGCCCTTTCCTCTTGCCCCTTCACTCTTCCCCGCTCCCTCCCCCACCTTCCCTTCTTGGTCACCATGATGGAGGAACTCTCCTCCACCATACTCTTCTACAACAATGTTCTTTCTGCCTCATTCTGGCCCAGAGTAATGGAGTTGGTCCACATGGACTGATCTTGTCAAACCATGAGCCAAAATAAAATTTTGCTCTTCTAAATTGTTCTTGTCAGTTATTTTGGTTACAACAATGAAAAGTTGACTAACACAGGGCATTTGGAATCTTAGACATTGAGGGATCTACATGACTATGGACTCTAAGCGCTGTGGAAGTGCAGACTGGGAGAGAGAGCATAGGAAAACTCCCTGGAAGAAATGATATTTCTATTGAATTGTGAATGGTGAGTAGAGGTAACTGAGGAAAGGGGCTAGAGCATTACAGATTGAGAGAACTGTATTTACAAAGGCCCCAAGACAACAATGATATCATCCTCCTCTATCTACCTGCTATGTGATAGGCACCATAATAGGTGCTTTCTATATGCTATCTCAAATCTCCACAAAACACTGTAAGGTGGGTATTATTATGCCCATTTTACAAATGAGAAAACTGAGACTCTAAGAGATTTTGTAGAGCCATGGAGGTGGTAATCTTGGAACTGGGGAGCCCATGTAGGCTGACTCCAAAGCTCAAACTCATTGAGACATGAAAAGTTATGATGAGTTTAGCGTGCTCTGTACTATCCAGTGCAGCTGAGGTGTGTCTGGAGATGAGGGCAAAATGATCTAGAGGAATGAATGGGCTCCAAGTCCTACCATGTCACCCTTGGGCTTTTAAATATTATCCCAAGGGAATGGAAAACTTTGGAAGCACATGTGGTAGGTGGTGACATGATCAGTTCTGCATTATAGAAAGATCTCTTTGACAGCAGGATGGGGATTGAATTGGATCAAGACCAGATGTAGGAAGGCCAATTGGGAAGTTGTTGTACCAGCTTGGTGATAAAGCCTGAGAACAACTGGCACAAACCATTAAAGTAATCTATCACTTTGGTGAATGGATCTGTCAGAAATTTTCATAAACCAGAGGCTTTAGTTTCTAGAATCTTCAGAAAGACTCTGCTGCTTCCCATCTCCTTCCTCCTGCTTGCTTGCCCCTATTTCTTGGAATGAGTATAAACTCCTCAAACAGAGAGCTGTCTAGGAAGGTGATCATATAGCAATAGAATGCTATTGTTCATTTTGGGAAGAGTGCCCCAGAAATACCATAGCAATAAGGAAAATTCTGAGTTTATATGGTGGTGGGGAAAGAATAGGGAAGTGGTGGCAGCAAGCAGTAATTCTGCCAGTGACACCGATGAAGCCATGTGGCCTTTCTAGCCAGAGGACAGGGAATACTACTCAGCCCCAGATATCTTACTTGGATACTTGCCAATAATGAGGATGCCTCAGGTAACAGAATGGCCTGCTTCACTTTAACAGGAGAGATATATGTTCTGGTTGGTTACCTATCAGCACTTGGATTTCACATTAATTGCTCAATGCTCCAAATTGCACAAGTCACAATGAGGAGAAAGCTCACTAACTAGGACATTAATACCAACCCTGGAATCCACTTGCTGGGTGATGTCAAGCAGACAGATCACTTCCTTTCTTTGAGCCTTGATTTCTCACCCACATGAGAGGCAACCAAGCAATGGCATTAAGGGTATGGACCCTGTTGCCAGACTACCTAGGTTCAAAAACCACACAAATATTTACTAAATGTGTGACCCTGGGCAAGTTATTTAATGTCCCTTTTTCTGAGTTTCCCCATTACATTTCATTGAGGATAATATATACAATTCTGTTATAAATATTGAATGAAATAAAATCTGTAAGTGACCTGGAACAACAGTACCTATGCCTAGTAAGTGTAATGTAAGTATTGGCTACTGGTAGTGTCCAGTCAATGAAGCAAATGGACCAGATTTTTTCAGATTATTTTTAGATTTCTCTTTCCCTACTTGCTAACCTAAGTTTCTCCCTGACTATGGCTAGATGCTCACTATAGGTTCCCTATACCTTTTTAACTACAACCTCTGGCTCTAAGACCTTCACTTAGAATGCCTCCCTGAATTACAACCCATTCATATCCTGCCACTTTGCTGAATTCATTTATTAGCTCTAATAGTTTCTTTGTAGACCCTTTTGGGTCTGCTAGGTATAGAATCATGTCATCTGCAAATAGTGATAATTTAAGTTCTTCTTTTCCTATTTT
>NW_026000252.1:664985-669740 GCF_001458135.2 Marmota marmota marmota
AAGGCACCGGAGCACAACAGACACTAGTATGGCAATATGTAAATCAATGGATGTGTAACTGATGTGATTCTGCAATCTGTGTATGGGGTGAAGGTGGGAGTTCATAACCCACTTGAATCAAAGTGTGGAATATGATATGTCAAGAAATTTATAATGTTTTGAACAACCAACAATAAAAAATTAAAAATAAAATAAAATAAAATAAAATACTTAACAGAATGTAGGATGCCATGAATTGTAAGATGAATGCTCATTTCCATAGACAACAAAATGCATCCTAAAATTATCTCAGATGCTAGGACTGCCATGCTCTAATTTTGCTAAAGAGTAGCCTAAGGAGTGGCCAATTCTGCCACTCCTTATCCATCTGATTTTGGGCGGGTCACTTAACATCTCTGACCTTCCATTTACTTCAAATCTGAAATAGGGATTAATTTCATAAAACAGCTTAACACAGAGCCTGACTCATAGTAAGTGCTCAGTAAATCAGCTATTATTAGCTATAATATTTTCCTTAAGCTTCCCTTCTATTTCTATTTTTAAATTGTTTTATTTGTTCTTTTTAGTTATACATGACAGTAGAATGTATTTTGACACAGCATACATATGTGGAACATAATTTCCTATTCTTGTGTTTGTACATGATGTGGAGTTACACTGGTCCCGTATTCATATATGAACACAGGAAAGTTATGTCCGATTCATTCTTTCGCTTCTAATTGTACAGAAAGCAAGGATGAGTAGGGAAAACTTACAGCAAGAAGTTTTTTGGCTTTTTGTTTTTGTTTGTTTGTATTTTTTTTGTCTGCCAAAATATAAGGATGGGTTTGGTATATTTGCATGCACAAAATTACTTCTCTAATTTTTACACTTACATGAAATTGGAATCATGATACAAATGAAAAAAGCCAGAGAGGAGGATTCTCATGGATTTCTTTTTAAAAGACTCATTGTACCATGTAGAGATAAAATACGGTATTTACACAACTGGAAATTAGTTATTTAAACTCTAGATACCAAGCCCCACCATGGAATAAGGAGGGGACTCTCTCAGCCATTATCTCTCTCCCTTAGGAGAGAACAGCTGCAGTCACTGGCCTGAGTGGATTGTGACAAATCCACCTATGTGAGTATGCAGGAGGTGGATTTATTTCTTAATACCTTTCTCATGCCCATAAAAGATTTGAAACCGCCACATTTAAAGATAAAATGGCTAGCCAGGTGTGGTGATAATGGCCTGTAATTCCAGCTAGTCAAGAAGCCGAGGCAGGAAGATGGCTTTAACCCAAGAATTCAATGTCATGATCCAATTCTCACTGGGCAACATAGTGAGACCCTATCTGAAAGAAAAAATAAAAGAGGAAATAAAGAGCAAGGAATTGGATCCTGCTAACAACAAATGTGTAGGAAAAAAATTATAAATTGTGTTGAAAGAAAGGGAAACTGTATGGCTCTTGGTTTTTGTGGGAAGGTAGTTGAAAATATGACACTAAAGTTAAAGGAAAATTTAATACACACACACGCACACAAACACAATCATGACAGGGAACATGAGCTGCCTAACTCTGTGTCCATTTGTGCAGAATTCATACTGAGCAATGTCCATTGATACTGAGCATTCAAAACTGTCTCATAGGACTTTTATCCTAAAATATGTAAGGGATCATCTAGATTCTTTGAAGAACTACAGTACCATCTTTGGAATTCTTGGAAGCCAGAGTTCCTGGGATACGAAAAAGGACAAAGATAAATCTGTCTTTTCAGAAAGTATAAAGAGAAGAATGGTGAAGCAAACCCAATTTTACTCATAGGATGTCATTTAAAAAAATTCCATGAACAAAATTTTGTAAAAAGATAAGAATAGCACAGGGCGCTGAGTAACCATCAGGACTATATTATGAAGGCAAAAAAATCATGCTGACCCAATGTAATTTCTGTTGGTAACAGATGACAAGCCTAATGCATTTGGGGTAACAAGCAACGTAATATGTATTGACCTTAGAAAGGCTTTTGATTCTGCTCCTGGTCATGACCGACTCATTAACTAGCTTGAAAAATATGGTTCAGACCAGATACAATTGGCACTAGAGGATGCTACTGACAAAGTGGTTTTTGATAGTTCAATAAGAACCAGAGACAGGGAAACACACTGCGTTGAGCTCCTCTGGGAGCTGACCTAAGGTAGACACTATTTAAAATTTTCATCAGTGCTTCAGTGGGTGGGAGACAAAATATGCCTGTCAATTACAGGAAAATAAAAGAATGGAGATTTTTTAACAGAGACAGGAGAGTATTATATGATAGATGGTAACTATTTTATCCTCTACCTCCAATGGCAAAAGGAAACAGATCTAGAAAAGTATAGGAAAGAAAGACAGAGGAAGGTAAGGCTAATCTTTGACACATACCACCTTCTAGGATAAGACAAAATGAGGTCAAAGAGAGTTAAGGGGGAGAGCAAATAAATGATAGGGGTCTTAGAGTAGGGGTTCTTTATAGATGTACAGATCAGGGGAGCCAGTGGAGAAGGCTGGAGAGTCATTTACAAATATAACTGCAGGTCAGGATCTGATGGTGATATGTGACTAGCAATCTAGCCCTGCTGGAGAAAAGTACACCAGACCACAAATTGCCAAATATGCCTTAGGAATGTGTTTAAGGCAACTGCTCAGAAATGAAGGTAAAGGAATTGGCTGGAATGGATAGCATTCATCATGGTGCTTTTTCCCCTGTGAGAGTCAATAGTTAAGGGTTGAAAGTGGATAGAGCCCTGATGGAGTGCTACCATGGTGCAAGAGTACACGTAAGACTCAGAAACCAAGAGCATTAAAGAAAATGCAGTGTAGGAAGGAAAATATTTTCCACAAGCCAAAAAACATGATAGAAGGCCCCCAGGTGGCCATGAGGGAAACATGGGTCCAGAAATGGATTCTGTCACTATTAGTCCCTGGGAAGAAAGCTGAGGAGAGGGAGCAAGAGGTAGAGTTGGTTGAAGTACAATTTCCCCAGAGCCCCAGAAAGCAAGTTAGAACACTTTTCCAGAAGTCCAAACCTAGCCAGATCACAAAGCTGTCTAATGATAAGTACTAAAAAGTACATAATACTGTGTATGTGTGATTTAGAAAGCCCTAAAAGGACACAAAAATCAAGAGCATGATATTCTTCCATTTGTTAAGGCAACAAAGGAGGCTGACAGAAACACGATTTTCCAGTTATCCCTGTGAGTGACTACAAGATGCCAGCTAGGAAAATCTTGTAATGAAAGTGAATTGGGTGGGTGAGTTTGAAAAGAACAAACTCAAGGGGTATTTGGAGTGTATAATTGTTAATCTCCATCTTGTGTAGGCTTTAATTTTTTGGGTTTGATTTTGAGGATTATTTGGGTACCTGTGAAGCTCTGAGCAAAGCAATTAAAACTTTTATAATCCTACTAGGATCTTTTAAAACAAAGTTATTTTTAAATTTCATAATACATTAATATCTGCTCATTATTAAAATATAGAAGAAAGCATATAGAGGTAAAGCTAATGTTTCTTCACATTCATAAATCCTCTTCATAGAGCTAAGAGCATATGATCATGCATGTGAATGCTCGCACACACACACACACACACACACTTCTTTTTAAAAATTTTTTTGTCGTATTTTTTTACGTCTTTATTAAAAAAAAATTGTAGTTGTAGATGGACAGACTGCCTTTATTTTATTTGTTTATTTTATGAGGTACTAGTGATCAAACCCAGTGCCTCACACATACTAGGCAAACACTCTACCACTGAGCTACAGACCCAGCACTTTAAAAAAAAAATTGTTGTTGTTGTTGTTGTATTTTATATACCTTTATGTTATTTATTTATATGTACACACACACACTTCTTTAACTACATACTCTCAAGATTAGCCCATGTCAGTACATAATTGTTCTGTTTTATTTCTTTTAACAACTGCATATTTCCTGGTATTGATTGACATGGCATAATTTATTACTGGCTTGATTGATAGACAATTACTTTGATTCCTATTTTTCTAGTATAAATGAGGCTGTAATGAATATCTTTGTATACACAATTTGGGCATATGTTGAGTATTTGTATAAGAGTGGAAACATTCCTGAAAGTCGAATTTCTTGGCATATACTTAGAATTTTTTATAGAGGCAGCCAAATTGCTATTCTAATTTACTCTCAAGAGTATAGGAGAGTATCCAGCCTGTTTAAAGTCTTTTGATGGCTAAACAAATTCCTGAAAATTAAAAAAAAAAGAATATATGAGAATATCTCTTTCTCTGTACCATTAACACTCTGGACATTATCTTTTTTTGCAGAAACAAAAATTTGCTATAGTTTTGTTTGGATTCTCTCTTCTCCATTGTCAATGACTAAGGGCTATTCTTTATTACTCCCTGAAACTGAGCACCTTTTCAAATATTAATTTGGCCACTTATTTTTTTCTGTGAATTGCTCATTTAATTACTTTTACTTAATGGTCTATTGGATTGTTTATCACTTTTTTAGTAGTTTACATGAGTGTTTTTGAATATTAAGGATATTAACCCTTTCTAAAACATGACAGTTATTTTCTTATAGACTATCACTTGTTTTTTAATCTATTGTAACATCTTAAAACTATATTTATAAAAGATATTCCATAAAGAAAACCAACCAATAACTTTTAAAAATCTGACTGATAAGTGGTGTTTTGTTTGTTTGTTTGTACTAGTGATTGAACCCAGGGGTACTTTACCACTAAGCCAATC
>NW_026000252.1:671527-694767 GCF_001458135.2 Marmota marmota marmota
AAAAAAAAAAAATTAAAAAATTCTCTCTCTCTCTCTCTCATTCTTACTCTCTCTTTAAAAAAAAATATGATTTCTGTGGAAAATGCAGACCATGTGGTTGATGTATGTATTGTCTATGCTTTATCCAACACACAAGGAATTCTGAGAATACAACATAGGACACCACATGCCATCTGTCAAATAGTAATTTCTGCTATTGTTGAAGATAAATATTGACATTATTCTTATGTGTGACAAATCAAAGATGTCTACAAACTTTAGACAGATGTTACTCTGTTCAGTGAGATGCCCACTATGTAGAAAATACAGCATGAAGGGAGAACAATTTTTAAAAAAGATAGAAATATAGTTTCTCCAGGGATTCTATGTATAAGCATTTCCTTTTATTTATAGTTACTGAATAACTTATCAGAATATAATGAAAAGGGAAAGAAGAACATAAAGTATTAACAAGCAAAACAGTATAGGTGTTTTGTAAAAGTGTACTGAATGAATAAAACATATCAGTTAAATAGAATCAATTGCTTCAGTAATAGACATTTGTCCCTATTAATCTAATCCATTGTCAAGCACCGGAAGTTTGTTCTAAAATGCTTTGCATGTTTTCACTCATTCAATCGTGACTACAAATCTATGGTATAAATATTACTGTAACTCAAATTTTAGAAAGGAGGAAAGTATCAGAGAAATGAAGGCACTTACTCTGGGTCACAGCTAAAAAGGGGGTAGAGGTAGGATTATGACTTCAGAGAGTTTGACTCTTGAACATTATACCATTGCAGTAGAAATTCCAGATAATAGTCAGTTTTAGGTTAAAAAGAGAGCGTGAGAGTGAGAGAAAAGAAAAGAAAAAAAGAAAGAAAACGAGAAATGTTGAAAATCTTTTATTAAACATTAGGGCAGTGCTATATGTGCACTTCAGACCAGGATACCTGGGATCAGGTCTCAGCTCTGCCACTAATTTCCTGTGTGACCTTAGACAAGTCATTTGCCCTCTTTGGATCTCAAGATAAACCTGCAAAATGGGAATACAGAAGTAAAATGGGTCATGGGGTTGTCTAATAGTGTTAGAACTGAAAGAAGCTTTAAAAATGCTTCCACTTGATTCCCAAAGAATTTTTGCTGCTCCAGATATAGCTCATGCATCTAGTGTGGAGAGCACATCTCCATTTTGATTTATATAAATATAGTGTATAGATTATATTTACTGACAGGGAACCCAACTCAGGCCACAAAGAGCAGAACCTACTAATTGAACATTAAGATATCCTCAAATGTCCCAAATTTGGATCAGGTATTTTGACTGTGAAAAGCAAAGCACAGAAATATTGATCAAAAATGTTAACACTGCCAGATTGGTGACACATGCCTTGATACCAGCCTCAGCAATTTGATGAGACCCTTTCAAATTTAAAAAGCAAAATCTGAAAATATTATTCAGTGATAAAGCATCTATGGGTTCAATTCCCAGTGTCCCCCAAAAAAACACCCCAAAACAAAACAAATAACAAAAAGAGAAAAACTCTGATGCTGAGGGCCAAGATGATCTACTTCCATTTACAAGAACTTGAAGAATATTTATAGGTCTAATAATACTGGGGTCAAGGGTCAGGGGATCCCAGGATCAAAGGGTATCTCCGAGGTCAAAGGTATGAGGCAATTCTCTTCCAAGAACGTGGACTAAGCATCTGTGTGATCAGGATAAGTGCTGAGCAGGATGGAATCCAAAGAACCTCAAAAACACTGGCTATTTTGTGAGTATCCTTGAAAAACAACCTCCAGTTTATTAGAACAGCCAGAAATGGTTTCCCAGCTTGGCTATATCAGGAACTCAGGGCCTTCTATCCCCAACTGCTGTTCTGGATGAAGCTTCTGATACAAAACAGGGCTCTAGGTGAGGTAGGGCAAAGTTACTAGACCCTGAGGTGAAACACAGGCCTGGGCCTGCCATTTGCTAGTTATATGGCCTCACACAGTTCTTAGAACCTCAATTTACTACCCTGTATAATGGGGAGATAGTAAAACACTAGCTGGTGGTTTTAGAAAAAAAAATAAAGCTTCTTTTAGAGATACATCCATATGAAACATTTATAGATAGAAAGAACTGAGTTAGGACATAGATTCAACAAGATTGGCCAGGAGATGATGATTCCTAAAGCTGAGGGACAGGGAAATGGGAGTCACGGGGCTCTTCTACTTTGTGGAGGTTTTAATCTTCCTATAATAAAATATTTTATATAACAAGGAAGGTGAACACATAGAGCTCTGGATTTAGAATGAGGTTTGATCCTAAAGTATTGGATGAGTTAATTAAACTCTCCTGAATCTCAGCATCTCACATCTCTCTGTGAGATGTGGGAAGTAATTATTCCTTCCTCACAGGATGGCTGAGATGATTAAGTGAGGTTATGTATATGAAGGACTTAGTACAGTGTCTGGGCTATAATGCAATTTCAGTACATAGTAGCTACTGCCGCTGCTGTTATTATCATCATATAAAGGACACCTAGTATACAGTAGGTGTTTAATAATAGAATGGTTCATCATCATTATCATAAGCATCATCAGGATTTGGACTCAGCGCCTTGTCAGAATGCACTATTAAACTGAGCTCTTAATCTGGCCAGGATGTGGACCAATACGGGGTGCTGAGGTCCGGTACATGAGAACTGTTTTTCATTGGTGGAGAGGGGCTGTAATAAATATCTGAAGCCCCTCAAGTTCAGAAGTTTCCATCCAAGAGTAGGATCAACTATGTAGCCTGCAGCTGAACTGTCAAAGCCTTCCTCTACAAGGCTTGTGTGAGCAGGGCACAGTTGCAGATTCAAGAAGGCAGGAAGCACCTATCATGAGGTTTGCTTGCTGGGGTTTAGAGCAGGACTTTTGGCCCTGGGAAGGGGATGCAGCTGGGAATCACTGTCTTAATTAATTAAGCATTCTCTGAGCTCCCTTTTGAGCTTCCTGTTTCACTGGGCTTACCTCATGCCAAGTGCTCAGTACAGGTTTGTCAAATGAATGGGCTACAAGTATCAGAAGCTGGAAACTAGATCAGAAAGCCAGATCTGATTCAATAAAGGCTTCCAGACTCAAAATGGGCTTGCTCCCAGGAGCCTGGGACTAGCCTAGCCACGAGGTGTGACATGGTGGCCTAAGCTATGGAAATCAAACCAGGAATGAGAATAAAGCTTCCAGTGTGTCCTGAATGACTCATTAGTCTCTAATCTTCCCACAGGTTTTATCAGCTTGAACTGTGTCTAGCTGAAGTTGGTTGCCTGTGCTATGTATGGACACTTTCAGGGTGGGAAACTGTCATTTGTGCTACTTGTATTACTGAGTAAAAACCTCAATCAACCCTTTGTCTTCACTCACTCTTAGTTGATTTAAAAATCACTAATTTGAGCTGGGCATGGTGGCGCATGCCTATAATTCCTTCATTTTGGGAGACTGAGGCAGGAGGATCTCAGGTTCAAAGCCAGCCTTAGCAATTAGTGAGGCCCTAAGCAACTCAGTGAGATCCTGTCTCTAAATAAAATACAAAAAAGAGTTGCAGATGTTGCTCAGTGGTTAAACAACCTTGGATTCAATCCTTGATATAAAAAAATCCCTAATTTGGGAGGTCACACAGCTGGGCAATATAGTATTAGTCTTCTACTAACTCTGCTGTGTAGAACACCGCAACATGTGGGTTGTGATGATAGGTTACTCTTCATGGACGTGAATGCTGCTGAGTCTAAAAACATGGACCCTTCACTTGGGTCTACAGATGTCTCATGGGTGACTAAAAGACAATGAAAAGATTTGGCATCTCTGCATTCATGTTGTTTCTCTCTTCTTTGCTTCCTTAATCCCTGGGTCAGATTGTTTTTGTTTGTTTGTTTGTTTTGTTTTGTTTTACCTCTGCATGTGGGCTATTGAGCATCTGACAAATGTTTAATCTGGAAGTATAACACAGGGTTAACTTGACCTAGACTTACTAAGTCTCTCTTTCTCCCCTTCAGGGCTAAAGACACTATGGCATAACTGCCAGTTACCATGATTGCAAACATCAGACCATAAAAGAAATGAAAAGAGGGGGCACCTGAATTCCTGGAAGATTTCTGCTTATTCCCAGGAAAGACATGAATATTATTCACCTTTATTAGCCTATCATCACCCTTGTTATTCCTATCCTATATCTGTAATTACTCAACCCCTCTAGAATGGATAAATTGGTTTGTGAGCATGGTCTCCCACTTCTCCATTCTTTGGTCATTAAATATATAGCCTTTCTTTCTCTGCAACAATCATCTCTTGGACATTGTTTTTCCCATGGAATGAGATTCTGGACATGAGTTCCATAAAACTTGCTCTAATTGGTTGGAACTTGCTTTTGGCCAAGGCTTATGAGAGGTCATTAAGATAGCAATCAGCCTACTTAAGATTTTTTTAAAAGCCTGTTAGAGTCAATGACACCTGACAAACCCCTATTCAAATTTATTTTGGAGGGGCCATGCCTGGGAAGAGTAAGGAACATTAGCTTGGAGCAAGGGTCCAAGTAGGATGATGTTCATTGGTGCACCTGGGAAGAAAATGGGGGCAGATTGTAGAGAACTGAGTGCATTTATCTGAGGAGTGTGAACTTCAATGTGCTAACAGTGGAGAGTACCAAATATTTCTGAAGAGTGTGGTTCTGTGATCAGACTTATGATTTAGGGCAGTAGCTCTCCAACTGACAAAAGCATTTTCTTGGGGGGGTGGTTACTGGGAATTGAACTCAGGTGCACTTGACCACTGAGTCCCAGCCACAGCCCTATTTTGTACTTTATATTTAGAGACAGGGTCTGACTGAGTTGCTTAGTGCCTCGGTTTTGCTGAGGCTGGCTTTGAACTTGTGATCCTCCTGCCTCAGCCTCCCAAGCCACTGGGATTATAGGTGTGCACCACCATGCCCACCCCGACAGAATCATTTTGAATTCCACTTGGGGTCTTTCCATTATAAAGCACATCAGGGAGGCTTCAGAAGCCACAGGTCTATGTATTTGGTTTTGAGAAATAGTTTTAGGAAGATGTATCTGGTGTTCAAGAAAGAGGTTGAAGGACCGGAGAATGGTTGAGAAAACACTGTAGCCAGCCAGGTGGTGGCAAAAAAACTCCACCTAGAGTGGTGGCTGCTGGAAAATGAAAATGAAAACCACCCTGTTAAGTTCCAGGTGTTTGGGGAAAGCATGTTTTCAACTGCAGTGGGCACTAATGAGTGCTGAAAACTTGACTTGATAGCATTTGATAAGTCAAGTTCATTCTTGATAATTCTTATTTATCCTGACTGTCAGTGCTGAGGTTCCTTAGACTTCTTTCCCATGTATTCATATTTGTAAAACCTAAAGGGGCCCCTTTGATCAAATTCGTGAAGTCTTTGCTATCAATCTCAAGGGCCTCAATGAACAAGTGATCGTGCTTTGGGTGGCTTTAGGGACAAAAGACCACCTTGAGACTTGAAAAAAACACACACTTTTGTGTTTGGGATTAGTTCATGAAAAGGTTGGTTAGGACTGGCTATAGTTGGTGGTTAGGTTCTATTAAGCTATGGTATAGCACTCTTTTGGGACTTGTTAGTTCCTCTCAGGTCCTTCTAGGTTACATGAAATCCAGTAGAGCATGGTTTAAGTGACAAAAATGGTTAAAGTTTTCTTAGACCCAGTTAGGCATCATTAAATCTTACTAAGATTGGTAAAGTCACAAGATTTAACCAGACATTATGAGAACAGAATTTATACAACTCCATGAGATTTGATGAGGATTATTGAACCTTATCCTGTCCTTAAGGCAACAAGACTGAATTTAAAAATTCAAATGGGATGGAAGCAAATGTTCTTTCTTTAAGTGAAGTAAGTTACCTGAATTCACAAGGCCTGTGAGTTCCCTTCCCTGAGGGCCCTTCGTGACTGCTAATCTGATAAACTAATATGTGCTATTAATGGGTTACTCTCCTTCTCTCTCCTAGGTGGCATATATGCATTTTAATAGGGTCTTCTGGACACAGTTCTTAGACCCAGAACACAGACCTGAAGTATGGGAATTCCAGACACCAGGTCAAACCTGTGACTGAGGCAGCTAGGCCTTTGGAACCCTCTCAGGCCTGATCTCTGGTGACATTGGGTAGAAGGGGGTTGTAAGTGAGCCACCCATGCCTAAGTATGATAAAATAGGTCCCAAGTCAACTACTAGATATTTCAGAATACTTCTATCACAGGCTGCATTCAAAGCTCAGGAGTAATCCTAAAGAAAGGTTTCTAAACATTTCATTACATAACATTTATAATATATTCATTTACTTTTAGACAAAAATAAGCCACAAGAGGCATATTCTATTGTTTGCTTCTTTTCTTGCCAATATTTCCAACTCTTAATTTTGGGGTCTTTACTGGATTCCATAGACATATAGCGTTGGTACTATTAACAGTAATCATGATCAACTTTCAACATGTAAGGTTTGCTGTATATTGGACAGTATGCTAAGCAGTTTACAAATACTGACTTGCTTAATTCTCATAACAAACTGCTGAAGCTGCTGCGCTTATTTTCTCCATTTACAGGAGAAGAAATTAAGACATGGAGGGTTAATGACTTTCCAAAGGTCATAGAACTGGTGCTTGGTGGAGCTGAGACTCAAACCTAGGCAGTATGCATCTACAGTCTACACTCTCAAACTATAGCAGCAGCAGCAGCAATCAGCTGGAGGGTTAGAGTAAACCATTCAATAGATTCCTGTTGTGGAAGGGAAACTATGATACATTGCTGATATTTGGAAAAAAGAAATTGAGTAAAAATGAAAACAATTTTTCTTTTTGGTACTGGGGATTGAATTCAGGGCAGTTTTTACCACCGAGCTACATCCTTAGCCCTTTTTGATTTTTATGTTGAGACAGGGTCTCACTAAGTTACTGAGGTGGCCTCCAACTTGTGATCCTCCTGCTTTAGCTTCCATAATATCTGGGTGGAAAGGGGCATTTGGTGGCCTGTACGGGGATCCAACCCGCGACCTTGGCGTTATCAGCACCAAATGCCGCAGTCTGGCTGGGCACAAAATCACGAGCCACTCACAGCCTTGTAGATTCAAACAGCAATTCTTTATTCCTGAACTGTCACCGGCACTCTACACGCACGTTCTGAGGAAAATCCACCAGCACTCTGCTCTGCATCCCACGAGAACTCAATGGGACTCAAGGAGCGGGGCGGGCGCCTGAGGCAGCAGGATACGCCCTATTCCCAGCAGGATACACCTTAAACCTGGAACCACCCTAAACCCAAGGAGCAGGATACACCCTAAACCTGGACCCACCCTAATCCAGCAGGATCCTCCCCGAACCCAGATCCACCCTGGTCCTTGAGCAGGGTCACCTTTCTCATGCAATGTCATTGCAAATGACCTGGGTCCAAGGCAAGCTCATTTCCACAATGGAGAGTCCTCCCTCTAAGCAACATGGGGTAGGCTGACAAGGAAATTGCCATGCGTCATTCTTACTTAGCTATGGCTCTCAGCATCTGGGATTACAGGCATGCACCAATGCACCTGACTATGTTTAGGAAACTTTGATTGGCTCTCTTAGCTCTGGGTTTAACCAACTTCTTCCCCTAAAAGCAATAAAATAAAAAGTTTAGAGTTTTCAGGCTATGGGATCTGTTTCAACTACTTCTGCCTCCATAGCTTGAGAGCAGCCAGAGAAATATGCAAAGAGATGGGTGTGCTGTGTTCCAATAAAACTTTATTTACAAAAGCAGGTAGAGGACTACATTTGAACCCAGGCAATAGTTCGGAGGCTGATGTAGTACCATCTGTCTTAAGAAACAGCTGATTTGCTTTGTGTTCAGGATAGTGCCCTCCAAAAATGTCCAGGGCTTTATGCACTTGCCTGAGTGATGTACTTTGGCATTTTTGATGTGTGTGGATCAAATTCCTTTGACAATCAAAACTGGAAGTTTACTTTTTTTTTTTTTTTGTCATGTGAAAGATTAGGATTCCAAAATCCCAGGGAACCTGCACTTCTTTTTAGCATTTTTTTTAAAACACCCAGTTTTTCTTTGTGTACTTTAATCCTTAGCAAGGGTAAGAGAGAAGGAAGTACTGACACATGATAATAGCCACTTGAGCTGAATGAATACCCTAGTCTCTTCCTTCCCAACTTCCAAATGTTAGGAACAGTGTCTGTTGTGGTTTGGCTGTGAGGTGTCCCCCAAAAGTTCATGTGAGACAATGAAAGAAGGTTCAGAGGAGAAATGATTTGGTTGTAAGAGTCTTAATGCAATCAGTGAATTAATCCCATGATAGAGATTAACTGAGTGGTAACTGTAGGCAGGTATACTGTGGCTGGAGGAGGTAGGCAGGAATTGTGGGTATGGCTTTGGGGTATATATTTTATATCTAGTGAGTGCAGCCTCTCTCTCTGCTCTCTGATCGTCATGTGAGCTGCTTCCCTCCACAATACTCTTCCACCATGATGTTCAGCCTCACCTCAAGCCTCAAGGAGCAGAGCCAGCCTTCTATCCACTGAGATCTCTGAAACCATGAGACCTAAATAAACCTTTCTTCCTTTATAGTTGTTCTGGTTGGGTCCTTTTAGTCACAGCAATGAAAAAGCTGACTAAAAGAGGGTCTTAAAGATAATGCCAGAAAATGCTGGGTTGTACATCACCACCAGAAGTTATTCTGTGGTTCTCTTCTGTCTCAGCCATGTTGAGACTCCAACTGTCCGAAGTCCATTGTGTGGTGCTTTTATTATTTCCTTACACACCCCACCCCCATGGATGGAAACCATTACTTTTTTAGACCCCCCTTACCACCCCATAGGCCTACTCTTACTTGACTGTAACTCCCAGTGAGAATCCCAAGTCTTTGGGAATTGAGCCAATTAGTGACTTCATTAGAGCTCTTCTAGAGGCTACCACAAATAGCCCATTTTCTTTTTGTCAACCCTAATCTGGTGGCCTTAAGCCAAATGTAGGTCTCCTATGTGTTCTGCACTTCATGGAGAATGCCCAGCTCTCCAAGGGTACCAACTGTCCTCAAGGGAAAAAGACACCAACCTTTACTTCCTAAATATTTCAAGATCTTGGCCTCTGCATTCCTTCCAAAGGGCCATGGAACCTTCATACATTCAAGAACTTTGGCTGCCCAATTTTATTTATTTATTTTGTGGTGCTGGGGATTGAACCTAGGGCCTCACACCCCTCCAGTCCTGCCCACCCAATTATTGCTCAATAAACATTTGATGGGATAAACCTCATAAGCATAGTTTATATACTTACCTCTTTCCAAATTTGCAGTTTTCTTCCCCCCTTGGTACTGACATATAAAATCTCTTTGAAAAGGAACAAGCACAAATCATCCCCACCCATGGTCCTAAACACAAGAGATTGTTTGGAAAAAAATTATTATTCAAGACTTCAAAAAGCCAACTGCTAATGCTTACCTCTACCCTGTGGATAGGGGGGAGAGATAGGAAATTAAGAATGGTATTTTTCCTTTCTGCATGTTCTTAGATAGTAAAGTATGTACTTTAATAACTTTCAAATTAAAACATGCATATTTCATTTGTATAGCAAAACTTGTCTTTTAAGGACAATTTTGTTTTAATGAAAACATGAGCTTCCAGATAGAAGCACCCCAGATTAAGGCCATTTTAGTGTGGGGAACTAGAATGGGCCATTTTGTTTCCATACCTATCTGCCAAGAGGAAAAAAGGAAAACTCCTTATGAAAAGAGAATTCTGTTCTTGTCTATGATCTCATAGTGTCTAGTGGCTGCAAATCTTGAAATGATGAAATTGCTCAGAGCCTGTAATTTAAACTTTATTTCATATCTATTGTTAAATTACACAAATCAGTGAATGGTTTGTAAAGCTACACCATTGAACAGATGTTTACAGTTGAAATCATGGGATTTACATGATGATGACAAAAATGTGTATTTATAACATCCCCTATATACAATAATCAGTATAGACAGAGAAAATTTTTGCACTTAATCTCTGCAAAACCATGCACACCACAACAATAATACAAATTGTTTTTTCTGTAACAAGCTTTTCCGTTGGCTTGGGCTTCATCCTCCTTTCCCAAACTACCTGTCAATTTTAAGAGCAAACGTTTTCAATTAAAACTAAACAAAATCAAAATACCAAAATGATCTACAGAGTATTTTAAAAACACAATGCACACAACATAGTTTCACTGTAAAACACTTTTGACTTCAACGTGTGTGTGTTTCTTTAAAATTTTACTTCCAGGTTTTAGGTTTTAGAATTCCCAGGACTGCAACACTGTCAGACAAAACAAAAGCTAGAAATACTGATTCAAGCTTAGAGACAAGAAAATTCATTTTTAAGCTCAAATATTCAGCTTCTTGCTCAGCTTGTGGCCATTATTATAGATGAAACCAGATCATGCACAAGGGCAGATTGTACAAGATGTATCTTATGGTCACACTTCTAAGCATGTCCCTCCTGAAAACATGAGTACCACTTCCAGGCACCTTGTTTGATAACCAGAGGTCAATGTAAGTTCTTGCAAAAGTATAGCCAAACCCATAAAATGGAAACCACCCAGAAACATGATGTGTAGACTCACAGTAGCATGTTACTCTCTTCCACTAGATTGTTCTTGATACTTAACTCTGCTGCAGAATGCCCTCTACTTTGGTCTTTCATAAATGAAAACCTGGTAGAAAGGTTAACCCAAAGAATCAAGCAGCAGCTTTTGGTGTTGAAGAATAACTCTGGCTACTGTCATGCTTATTCTACCCTTTATTGGCTTTTATAATTGTCTACAAACTTGTCAACACAAAGAAGAACTAATGGGCCAGAAATAGCCAGCCAAACTGGAAACATTATACAATAAAGATGTACAAAAAGTAAATAACAATTCACATTCAGGTTCAATTCTATCTGATCAAGAATAACTTCAGCAATATTTTTAGACACATTGTCCTGTTCAAGAGTTTCTTGATTAAGGACCTCACTACACAAACATTGATAAGACAATTCTATAGAAAGAAAGTCCTGACTTTAATCCAGGATTATATACCACAATTAATTCAGCAACACACCATTTAGATGATGGAGAAAGATTCTATACATGGGTTTGTTTGGAATGAGCACAACTCGGAAAAGCCTTAAAGTGAATGAGAAGCAGCGCCAAAAAGATTCCAGAATTGTTGAAATTACAGTGCCCTGAAAGCATCTGGACATTAGATTTTTACACTGGTCTTCCATTTGGAAAAAATATGTTTTTTCCTTAATATGAGATACACCCTGTTTAAAACCTTTAAATAGTAGAAGGTAGAAAAGTTTAAAATTTTAAACATCTCTTAAATTACAAGATATGAGTCCTGTTCTATTTGAAAAGCCAATATTTTTACATAAAACCACCCAGGTTTGGGAGAGGAATTTTCAAATTTTCTACACTTTGGTAAAATTTATCATCAGTTGCTGTTTTATTTAAATAGGTTCCTTGTTAAAATCAGAAGGAAATGAAAGGTTTTGTGTTTCTTTTAGTCATTTGATATTTATAGTTACGCTCACCACTGGAAAAAGGGTTTGTTTCCAAAACTGGGTTTTAACAGTGTATCAGGAATCACTTAAATTCCATTTCTCAGTTGTATGTTAAATGGTCACATTTTGTGTATTCATTTTGCCTCCATAAGTAATTTAAGAACTTCTTAAAACAGCTACACAGCAATTTCTGGTGAGTCTCTTTTGGCTTTTGGATTTCATAAAAAGTCCAACCAAAAGAAAAAAAAGACAATTTAATTACATATTGAGATCTGTTTTACCCACACACAGCATAACATTTAATTGAAAGGCAACTGTAAAGGCAACATCTAAACCTTTTTTAACTTCCAAACTTAAGGAATCAGGATGTGTTTGGACATTTTCATCTTTTAAGATATGCCATCTTTTTGGTGGCGCTTTGGGAGAAGTGTGCACAAGCCTTTCAGAGCCATTTAACGCCATTTCTCTACACTGCCTATGTAGTCATGGGTGCCATTGCTGGTGTTGCTTTCGGGCTGCTCCTGGCCTGGGTTCTTCTTGGGGCTTGCCCGGTTCTCCTTCTGGCTCGAATTCTGACTCAAACTCTGAGTCAGATTCTGAATCAGATTCGGAGGCAGATTCGGATTTGCATTTGGATTTGGATTCTGACTCTGATTCTGACTCGGGTTCTGGCTTTGGCCCTGGCCCTGACTCTGGCTCTGGAAATGAGTCTGAAGGAACCTTCCCTTCAGAAATTTCCGTTGCTCCTGACGCTTCCGCCTGGCCTCCTGATGCTCTTTCTGCCTCATAAACTGATACCTCTGCAAAAAGAGATCTTTTGCATAGCTGTACAGCTCCATATCCAGAAAATTCAGTCCCTCAATACGCTCTTGGATTTCCTCATTGATCTCTACGCTAGAGGCCCTAGTGGTATTATATTGGGTAAACGGCGAAATAAAGTTCATGTTGAAGGTCTTCTCAAACAGATACTGGGTCTTCCGCTGAAACTCAGTGAGGCCAAAGAACGCCATGTGCTTCAGATTGGATTTGGCGCTTTCCAGAAGGACCTTGTTTCTTTGCTTTTCAGGCATGACAGAGAGGTTGTAGCAGCCTACTAGGGTCAGGTCAGAGAGCATGCGCACCTGACGGTTGTTGGCCAGATTGTAGGGGCAGTCCATGAACTCTTTGAGGGGGCAGCCAGACCAGTCATCACCAGTGTAGCAGCTGGGCAGCTCTTCCGAGGTTGGGGGCCTTCCATCACAGACATGCAGGGATGCTTTCCAAGTGGCCCCTCTCTGGACATGCCTCCACTCGCTCAAGTACCGGGATACTGGATCTCGGAGGATGGTGATATAGTGGAAGTTCCTATAGACAAAGCACAAAGATCAAATGTCAGAGATGTTGGTGACTGAAGTGGAGTTGGGGAGGTGCATGGCTTAAGTGGTGTTCACTGGCCAGCAAAGAAAGCAAACTGTGAATGAAAGGGAGCTGGTGGCATGTATCCTGTTGAACTGTACTATAGTCCCCTAAATCCCACTAGCTTGTCCAAAGAGGTATACAAAGGTTAGACTCAAGACATGGGCCTTGTCATTCTTCACTCCATTTTTCTCCTCTCCTGTTTTTCCTCTCTCCAACCAATGACAAAATCCTCCCACCGATGCCATCAGTTCAGTATGCAACCATGTTATTTCATACTCTGCATCCCTCAACCCACATTAAACCCACACTAACTGATTATAAAATGGAGACTCAATGGAAGCAAATGATTTGATGAAGTGAAATGGAGTTGATAAGTGAGCTCAAATGCTAATCTTTCTTATTAAATATGCATAAGCATTTTTCCAATATCCAGTCTAATCTGGAAATCTTATTAAAAAACCAAAATCACATTGAAAGAGTCTTTGATATGATACTCTTGATTCTGGTTGTTTGTCATAACATCATGGCTCATACGTTATGGAAATGGAATGTAGATATAGGCAGAACAACCCAGGGCCTCCAGAAATAAACACTGTGGTTAGTCACTGACTGAAATAGACATGGTAGTTGCCCACAGCATATATGCGAGTCACTACCTTGCTTTTAACCTTTGCTCACATGAGAATATTTCCAGGAGAGGAAAGTTAACTCTATCATCTCGACAATGTTCTTTTTCTTTACCCACTGAAAGGACACATGAATGTCAGCAAACATGGAGGCTTTGCTGCGTGGTTATCTTTCCTTTCATGCTGCAGATGGATAAAATTCTTTGCTCAAATACCAGACTGGCAAAAATTCAAACCACACACCAGACTCACACCCATGCAGAGTGGGTATGGGCATATGTACCACACTCCAGAAATGTCAAGGTCTATGATCCTGTAATTGAGCTTTTTATGACAAATTAATTTCCATTTGGGTCCAATGGATGAATGATGAGATCACAGAACAGCATACTGTGGAAGCAAAACAATAAACACTGCATATTGGCATTGAGTTTCTTAAAGGAAGTCTGGGGAATGGCTAGCAACTTCTCTGAAGTTTATCCATTCCTATCTGAAAGCATGATGGTGAGGAGCCAGAGAGAACCTTCTTGGTCACCTGGCTGAGTGAATGCCTTCTGAGGAAATGTTCCTCCTGGATGCTGGCTTCCAGCACCTCAGGCCTCCTGGGACCTATACTCCATGCCTCTAAGCTGTACATGGTGTTTCCTCTGCCTGGCATGAGCTTTCATCCTTTATTAGAAAATTCTACTCATCCTTCAAGTCCAAGTTCAAGTACCACATCTCCTTTGAGAAAATGTATCCTGCCCCTCACTACTACCATTACTTTTTTTTCCTCTGTAGAGCCATAGCACTTCCATATATTCCAAGTGCCTTGCAAAAATCACAGGATGGTATTTTTAAAAAATCACTTCATATGTTTTTCTGGAATAAACATGGGGCACAGAAGCATCCTGGAGTGAGGACTAAGAGTATTTTCATTTTTCTCTGAACTTTTCCTAGGACTTGATCTTTCTGGTGCCACTTAAATTCATTTCTGTAAAGACCTACTGCTAAAGAGTAGCAGCTTTTATCCCCTAGTGGCCTTGACCAGTGAAGATGATTACTATACCCACAGATCCCTCCTTGCACTCCTTATTTTCACATTCACTCACTCAGTCATTCACTCGCTTGCTTGCTCATTCATTCAGACACCTTTATCAAGCCTTTGTGTTAGGCCTGAGGCAATAGTGTAGTGGCAATTAGTCTCATTCTTGGGGAAAAAAAATAAATTTAGTCCAGTGACACATTTGGATTAATCTTTTAACCAGCTTTTCCAGACATGCATTGTAATAGAGGCTGCTCCCATAATGGAGTCACCTTCATGCTTAGTTGATAGTCCTCCTGCCCTAACTTGTTTTACTGGCTTAAGCCTACAGTGACATCTTCTGGTAAATCTGAGAGTGCACCACAGCGCAAATCTGATGATCTCCTTCCTAAAAGCCAGTTCTTGCCCTTTAGACCACAGAGAGCCCAACTGCCGTTGTCAGAATCAATGTTTTATATGCATTACACCCACATGGAGAGAGAGGAGACATCACAGAGGGACAGAGACAGATATTCACAGAGTCTCTCATGTTATGCATGTGTGGCTCCAGTACACCTTTGTCCTGAAGGTTGCCTAGTGCCCACCTGAGACAAGGACTGCCCCAATGTGGGCAGTCTCAATCTCTACACCTTCGGGATAATCACTGCAGCAAAGAAAGTAGATCAGGGCCTACACACACACACACACACACACACACTCATGCATAAAATGCCCTGGTGATGAAAGCTACCTAGAATTAGGTGACAATAACTCTGGAGATTCCATGAATGTAAAGGGCCCTAGCAGCCCCCATCTTCCAGGGAACACAGAGGTGCAAACCAGCTTGTTGTGTGGGAGAGAAGTGCATTAAAAAGTCTCCTGTAGAGTTGAGAGGTAGAGGAATTGAAGAGGAGAGGTGGTCACGGGGCCTGCTTCAGTTGTCATATTGAGGAATTCATATGCATGTATCAAAGTATCACACTCCACCCCATGAATGTGTACAATTATTATGTGCTAATTAAAAATAAATTTAAAAGGAATTAAGACTTAATTCTGCAGGCAATATGGAGGCCTTTGAAGGATTTTAGGCAGGGGAGTGACATGAAGACTATGCTTTGGAAAGGTCATTATGTATGGTGCAGAGATGGAATTAAGGACACTAATTAAGAAGCTACTAGAGGAGCTGGGGTTGTGGCTCAGTGGTAGAGTGTTTGCTTAGCACGTGTGAGGCTCTGGGTAAAATCCTTAGAACCACATAAAATAAATAAATAAAAGTATTGTATCCAACTACAAGTAAAAAATAAATATTTTAAAAAAGAAGCTACTAGCGAATACAAGGTAGAAAGAGGATGTGGGGCTGACTAGAGAAATATTTAGGAGCTAAGATTTGAATGGAAGAGAGAATGAGGGTGGGGGAGTTAAACATGCTCCCCAGGTCTCTGGAGAAAAGTTTGAGGTGCCTGTAGGACCTCCAAGGAGAGAGTTGAAGGGATACACAGAGAGCAGCAATCTGGGCTTAAGATAGAGATATGGAGTGGTAACAAAAAGTGGTAGTTCCAGACCCCTAGGTCTTACTTAGGGATCTGTTTTTAACTCTACTTGTGTGGCTTCAGATATCTGAAAACAGCATTTATGTAGCCTGAGGCTTCTCTTCTTGATGCTAAATATGGTTTTCAAGTATTCTTTATACTGCTTTAAGGTCTCTCACTACCCTGCTGTTTGTCTCTGAATACATTCCATTTTGTTGGAACGTGGTCCTCCAGGCATGATCTGACAAGGAACAAGAAGGGCCAGTCCATCACCTCTCTCACCTCACTGTTCTCTTCAGGTGGCCTCAGATCACATGGATCCTTTTGGCAGTCAGGACACACAGAGTAAACTAAAACGTCTCACTCTTTCACATACATACCATTTTTGAAACCCAATCTACACTGTCCTGAATTGATGCAGGTTATTTGCGGCCCTGCTTAATGTCTTCTTGTTAGAGTAAGTCTAAGCCTGTCAAAATGCATCTGGTTTCTGATTATATCCCCAAATATCTTCACCATATTTTCTTGTTCTAGTTGGCAATGCCTGTAGGAGCCAGGCAATGATCAAAACAGAACAAGACACAGACCAGAGCAGATCTCTGGTAGTTGTTAGAAATCTCCCTTCAGGTTGACATAAACCTGAAGGGTGCTACAGAATAGACTGATTTAATTTTAAAGGAGTAAGGCAGGCTCAGCTCCAGGAAAATCATACACAGCCTGTTTCAGTTGGCAATAATTGGACAGGATTATCTTGTGACCAGATGTATCAATTACAATGACTGGGTGTCACATTTGGAAATTGGAGTCATGGCTTTCCATCAGTTACCTGGGTTTATTTAGTGGTTGGTTGTTCAGTGCATCTGTATGCCCATGGAACCTCTACTGAACAACACAGTGAAAGATTTGCCAACTTCTATTGCAGGGCAGTTTCTCTAGGTGGCTTTGGACTGGCCCAGTTTTTCCGTCCTCCTTACTCATAGCACTTAAGAATAATGTCAGACTGTGTTAAAAATGCACTGTTCTGAAATGGGGAGGAACTGCCTTGGCCTTGTTTCTCTCATTCCTAGGGAATATAACATCTGGAGTCAGGGATGAACTGTCCAAGACAACCTTTAAAATGTCCTTTGAAGCTCTGCCTAGTGAGACACAGTGACCCTTAGGTATAAAGCCTAGGGCTATGTTTCAGGTCCCTCAGCTATGAAGCATGTAGAGCACGCACAGTTGAGACTCCCTCTGCCTCAAGCAGCTTTCTTTCTTTTTCTTGTTCTTTTTTTCCTTTTTTTTCTTTTGATACCGGGAATTAAACCCAGGGGCATTTAATCACTGAGCCACATCCTAAGCTCGACTTATTTATTATTTTAAAACAGGGTCTCACTAGGTTGCTTCGGGCCTTGCTAAGCTGCTGAGGTTGGATTTGACCTTGTGATCTTCCTGCCTCAGCCTCCCTGGCTGCTGGGATTACAGGCTTGCACCACCATTCTCAGCCTCAAGCATATTTCCTGAACCATGGGGACCTGGCTCACAATGGATCCTAGGCTGCTTTTGTTCCTTGCTGTCTATCTGTAACTAATAAATTCAATTTATGTCATTTGTCATATATGAGTGTGTTCTGACTCAGTGGGCTCACACAAGTTGGTAACCAGTGCACAGTAAACCTGCTTTGTAAAATTTACAAATTTAGACCAAGTTATTCTTGTCACTGCTAAGCAAGTGACAATAGCAACAAATGAAAGAGATGTCCATACAAGAATCCTAGGGGCCATCTTTGACTCCTTTCTTCCACCTACTAACATCTAAACATTCCCCAAGTCCTGCTAATTCTAGATGATTTTTTTGTTGTTTATTTGTTTGGTACTGGGGATTGAACCCAGGGACGCTTAACCACTGAGCCACATTCCCAGCCCTAATTATTTTTTTTAATTTAAAGACAGGGTCTCACTAAGTTTCTTAGGGCCTCACTAAGTTGCTGAAGCTGGCCTTGAACTTCTGATCCTCCTACCTCAGCCTCCCAAGCCGCTGGAATTACAGGCATGAGCCACTGCGCCTAGCATGATTCTAGATCATAATAGCTCTCAACTGTGCTCTTGTCCCCACTGCTCATCACTTTTCTACTGGATCACTGCAACAGTATCCTAGCCCACTTCTGGGTCTCCAGTCCCAAGTCACTTCTACAGCCCTATGTGATAGATATCTAATCTGTCCTTCCCTGGTTAAACTCCTCCAAGTGTTAGACACAGCCTTGTGGGACTCAGAAACCACCTTTCTTTCCATCTAGCCTCAACTCTAGCGAATCCCCTGTACCCAAGTCTTTCTCAACTGTGAAGAATCTTGCATCTGCACCAGGGTTCCAATTCAGGCACATTTTGCAATGCATGGAGATATTCTGGTTGGTACAACTGGGGAGAAAATGTTGCTGATGGCATCTAATGGGTTGTTGAGTCTAGAAATTCTTCTAAACATTCTATAATGCATAGACTCCCACAAGAAAGAATCATTCAGTCCCACTTATCAACACTGCCAAGGTTGAAGAATTCTGTTCTATGCTCTATGCTCCAGGAATGTACAATACTATAATACTCTTGCAGGGTATGGTAGCACCCACCTATAATCCCAACAGTTCAGGAGGCTGAAGCAGGGGGATCATAAGTTTGAGGTCAGCCTTTACAACTTAGTGAGACCATTTCAGAATAAAAAATAAAAAGGACTGGGGGTGTAGCTCAGTGGTAGAGCATTCCTGGGTTTAATCCTTAGTGTTGCAAAATAATATTCTCAATTTTCTGAGTTTCCCCCAAACAGTACCCTACAGGCTCCCCTGCGTTTGTATATATAGTACCCATTCTTTTGAGAGGCTTCAATTTGTCCTTCAGAGATCACCTACAAACTACTTCAAAACTTCACTCAATGTTTGTCTCTTTCATAGAACCTTCCTCTACTTTCCTGGGCAAAATCAGTTCTGCCTTCTCTGCCCCAACTTTGCTGATGTTCTCCTATTGAAAGATTTATCAGAATATGTTCTGATTATCTAAGGAATTTTCTGCCTCCCCCACTAGACAATGAGAGCTCCGTGAGGGCACAGCACATGTATCATTTATCAATATAAGCTCCTCTGAACGTGGTATGATGTTTGACATGAAGAAAGTGATTAATAAAAGATTATTAAATGAATGCAGGAGAAGCAGCAGAGCTCAGGATAGGTTAATAAGAAAATGTGTATATTATTCTTTGATAAGGAAAAACCACTAGATGTCACTATTAAATAACAGATAGACCATTTTATACCTGCGCTGGAACATTTTAAGGAAAGCTAGTAATATTGAGCTGTTGTACCTGACTTTTTGTAGAGTAGACTGGTTGAAAAGAAGACTGGACAGTTTAAGGATCTTAAAAATAAGTGAATGGATAAAAACAAGAACCATTTTTTCATCCTTATTTTAACAGGTTATTCTAAAAGAAATGCCTGATTTCTAAGTTACAGAATCTCAGACTTGCCAGAGCAAGAAGACATCTTTGAGACAACAAATCAGTTAGGTCAAGTCCTGCGCTTTAAAGGTGAGCAAATGACCACCCTGAGAGAGGCAAGGACTTACCCACAAGTCAGATTGCCAGTAGCCTTTGAGAATCAATGTAACTTTAGGGAATAGATGTAGGATGAGGGTGGATATTTTTAGCAGACCCCCATTAATTGACAACGGCACACTTAACCAGGTTTGAAAGAACTCACTAGCTCTCACAAAGGGGAAAGATATGACTGCTGAGAGAAGGGACACCAACTGCACAGCTAGGAGCCGGGGACACTTTGTATCTGGCGCTTTCACATTCATTCCCCCCAAATCCTGTGAATCATATATTATTTCCATTATGAGGATGAACAAACTGACAAAAAGAAATAATCTGATCCAGTGTCATGACTTAATTTAAACTAGAGGTGTTCAAACTTGAATCCAGTTCTCTCTGACTCCAGAAACTCTATTCTTCCCATCTGAACTCTGGGACACAACCTTGGGACTTCAGTTTAGACAAACTAAAGGAGTGGTTCTCAAAGTGGCCCCAGAGCCAGCAACATAAGCATCATTTAGGAACTTGTTAGAAATGCACATCGGTGCATCCACTTACTGAACTAGAAACTCAGGATTCAGATCTTGGCAACTTGTGTTTTAATAATTCCTCCTAGAAATTCTGATGTGTATGGAGCTGGGGTTGTGGCTCAGCAGTAGAACACTCATCTAGCACACAAGAGGCCCTGGGTTTGATCCTCAGCACCACATAAGAATAAATAAATTAAACAAAGATATTGTGTCCAACTACAACTAAAAAATAAACATTAAAAAAAGAAAGAAATTCTGATGTGTGCACATGCATACACACATTCAAGTTAGAACTACTGTCTTAAGCATGTGACTTCAGAGATCAGAAGTCTCTCTGAGATCATAGCAAAAGTGGGGACCAAGAGTAAGTCACAGCTCCTCCTTGTATTCCTTAGAGAAAACCTGGGAATGACCATTTCTGTTCAGGGAAAAGTCCAAGGAACTTCGCCTGGGCAAAACATTCTGAAGATCATGCAGTAAATATTTCCTTTCCTTTAAGACCACTGGTTCACGAAGGGCCATGATAAGGTTTTCCCTGCACTACCCAAAGGAGAAATAAATATCAATGTCATTTTTTTAATGGAAGAAGGCCAGCAAACTCATAGCAGTTAAGGTCATAGGAGTGATCAATAAAAAGTTAATTTAAGAAAGGAAACAAATTCCTAACCCAAATCAATAGGAGTGAACATTTTATTATACCTGTAGCACTGTTTGGATTTTTTTGAAAGTTCAGCCTTTTCACACCTCGTTCTTGTAGTAATGCTGGGTGGTAGAAAAATAAGATTTGTGGTTGGTGGTCCTAAGTACACTCTGCAGCCAGTGGGGGTTGTGTATGACATTGAGTCTTTAATGCTGAAGGTCTGGTCTCCATCCTAAGCTAATAATGTCTAAAACAACTGCACAGATCTTCCCATGGCATGTAAATAACTCAGGCAAAACAAGGAGGATGACTTTCAGATCAAATGACATTAATATGTGAGTACAGACTAAATAAAACTATAGTAAATTGAATCAAAGACAAACATGCCTCCGATGGGACCGGATCCCTCCAGCCCTGGAATTGCTCTTTTAACTGCTTTTCCTGTGTGGCTTATATACTGGCAGTCCCCAAAGAGGAGTTCCATAAATGCTGTGATCAGCAGTGGCAAAAGCCTCACAAAAGCTGTATGGGGCTTTGCAAAGGGACTACTTTGAAGTGGATGGATGCTCATTTGGATGTGTTGCTTTGGGTCCAACTGACACAACAGTCTTGTGGCTTAACAGTCATGTTTTATTTAGTAAGAAGAGTAAACGGTCCCATATACAGCAGTGGGCAACACAAACAGTGACAGCCTTGATTTCATTTGATTGTTTTCCCAGCACAGGAAAGACCTAAATGACCTGGATATTAAACCTCTCCATTTCCCCTTTAAGGTAATGCTGTGGGCTCCTGACTCAGCCAGGCTCCCTGGGCAACCCATGACAGGTGGGAAGCAGGACCAATCCTTAGGAGCTAAGTGGTCTACAGGACAACCAAGACTCTCACTGGTTCATTCAAGGGATTAATTCATCTCCTTAGCAGAGCATAACCATCCCAGCAGAACATCTACTGAACACAAAACCAACTCAAAGAGGCGATGGTCTTGCACCCAAACAAGCTATAGTCATGTGCTGCAAGGCAACATTTCTGTCCAAAAAGGACATATATATGATGGCAGTGTCATAAGATTATAACATAGCCTAGTGTGTGGTATGCTATATCACAACAATAAAACTACTCAATGGCATGTGTCTCAAGACTTTTCCATCCTTAAGTGACATATGACTACTCCATTCTCCTTGTAGAAGTTTTCTGCTATTCTTCCTACCTTACTCTAAGAAACAGTTCTGTGTATATAAAATAACATCTTAATGAATTGATTTTTCCCATCTGATTAACCAAAAGATAACCTATCTGTGTGTGTTCTGCACCAATGGGCTTTCCTTAAAGACAGGAATGTTTTTCTCTGCCATTTTCCTTTGCTTTTTTTTATAAAGAAGGAAAATATTTGTTTTCATGAAAAAGAAAGACAACTTCTAGTGTCTTTAATTTCAAAATCAAGATGGAATTCTTCACATAATCAGTCATGGCAATATCTACTTCTTTTTAAAGGAAATCCCTTTCTTCTTTCCTAAAGCCCAGGAGGTTCCAGAGAACATAAATCTAAGGGCTTTTACAAATAGTGCATAAGCTGTTTTTTAGTAAGATGTGAAACTCCAGGCTTTATGACCCGTGGTCACCAGCCTTTACCCAGAATCCAGTCAATTACTTGGCATCATGAAAAGGTGTGCCACTTAAACTGCCTGCCCCAAATTTTTAGCATTCTAAAATTATTTTGCGAGTCTCAGCTCATTAATACTCAAGGTGTTTTGGAGAAGACCTTTTAGAGGAAAAAGCCCTTCAGTATATAGATAAGGTAGACTGGGTCCCACAGAGGGATATATTTTACCCTCAGTCACATGAAGACTAGTTTTGTCACTGATTAACCATTTCAAGCTTCCTGACTTCCCTTTTAGGATCTGTTCCTTCCCTGCATGGTACTTCTCAGTATACAGAGGGTTTCTAGTGACATCCTCCATCAAACTGCCATCCCCTGAGGGCTGACATTTGAAGCAGCCAGAGATATAGCTGTTTCCTTTCCTTCTTCCAATCCTGAAACAAGAGTAGGCAGAAGTGAGTAATGGTTAAGTTCCAAGCCCTAGGAACAGAAGGAAGTGAGGGAAACTGCTAAGTACCCCCACTGTGACTTCAATAGTTAATGTTTTGCTCTTTAGGTGATCTTTCCTAGTATCTCTTGATTTGGGAATCCATTGCTTCTGTCTTGTGTTTTAATTACCATGTATATTCCAGGTCTCAACTAGGAAGCAATACAATTGGTACCTTCATGACATTCAATTCAGGAACGGGAACATGCAAAGAAAGGACATAGTGTCCTTTTAGCTTGGTCTTGGTTTATAAGAAAATGTTTAATTGAGCCATGAGCAATGTATCAACTCTGGACAACCTAGATGTTGCAATAATTGGAACTGTAGAAATGAATGACAGTAGAGGGGGT
>NW_026000252.1:694784-731175 GCF_001458135.2 Marmota marmota marmota
AGAGAGAAGAGGGGAGGGGAGGGGAGGGGAGGGGGGATAGTAGAGGATAGGAAAGGCAGCAGAACACAACAGACACGAGTATGGCAATATGTAAATCAATGGATGTGTAACTGATGTAATTCTGCAATCTGTATATGGGGTAAAAATGGGAGCTCATAACCCACTTGAATCAAAGTGTGAAATATGATATATCAAGAACTATGTAATGTTTTGAACAGCCAACAATAAAAAATTAAAAAAAAATAAAAAAATAAAAGCAAAAAAAAAGAACTATGTAATGTTTTGAACAACCAACAATAAAAAATTAAAAAATAATAATAATTGGAACTGTAGGCAGGGTGAGGAAGATTTTATATATATATATATATCTGCTTTCAAAGAACTTCGAATTTAGTTGGAGAGATTAGACTACAATACAGTGCAGGTAAGAGGTAATCATAGGATATAGCTAAGTGCTAATTGCATCATCCAGAGAGTAAGTGCAAAAGTATGTCAGGGAGGAGACAGTACTGTGTGCTATGGTCATCATGGAAGACTTCCTGGAGGAGGAGGAGGAATATGGCAGGGCCCTAAAGGATAGAAAGGAAATGATTATGTGTGTACACACTCATGAAGGCAGGGGTGTCTGTGGTGGCAGGGGGGAGGCACTCTGATATTAGCAACCAGCACAACAGAGAGGACAGTAATGTGTTAGGATGTCAGGCCCTCTGCTGGGTGCTTTTCCACACAAACTGTAGAACAGGTGCAAATGCCTTCATTTTAGGCATAATATATCAAATGAAGAGGGTGCATGTTCTAGAGTTTCAGTGTCCAATAAGGTAGTCACAAGCCATATGTGGCTACTGAGCTCTTGAAATGTGGCTAGTTTAAATAGAAACATACTTTAAGTGTTTGCAAGCATACTAAGATTTACAAGCCTTGAAGACAAACTACCTCAGTTAATTATTTATACTGATTATATGTTGAAATGATAGTGTTTTGAAAAGGTCAAGTAACATTATTCAGATTAATTTCATCTGTACTTTCCTATCTTGTAATGTGGTTACTAGAAGATTTAAAATTACACATGTGACTGCATTGTATTTCTATTGAACAATACTGTTTGACAGCCAGAATTCCTGGGTTTGAATTCCAGCTCTGACTGTTCCTAGCTGAACTATCCTGTCCAAATTTAGAGAGTGGGAAAAGTCATAGAATCTTTACAAAGATGAAATGAGGTACTATATATAAGGTTCTGAGAAATATGCTTGGGACACACCATTCAACACATTAATTACTATTGTTATTGCTGTTGCTATTGTAATTATACAGTTAAGGTTATTGAGGAGAAATGTGTTATTCAACCTTCCTATGATCACAGAGCTAGTTAGTGACTGGCAAGTCTGTCTAACAACTGAGCCCAAACTCTTGCCCACTACCCTAGTGAATGCCCTATTTGGTCTTTGTAGCCACACTGCCAGATGCACCTGGGTCTCTGGCTTCTTTGCTCTCACCCACTGCTTATTCATCCACACTTGGGCCTGCAAACAGCCTTGGGAGCCATAGGCCAGGAACACGTGTGGCCTGATGGGAGTAGGAAATTTGAAGGTAGGGGCAAGTGGATATACCAGAATGTGAAATGAGGGGGCTGATTCTGCAGTTTTTGTGGACCCTTATGGATCCTAAGGGGATGGGATTACAGCACTTCAGGGCTATAGGGCCTAGGGGTAGGGGTGCAGCTGACAGCCAATTTAGCCCAAACTTCCCATTCCACAGATGTGGAAACCAGATAGCTTATTCTCCTGCCATATCCAAGTTGTGAGAAATGCAGACTCATGGAATTATTTCTTTAGGGACCTCCACAGAGACAAGGAATCAAGTAACAGTCCTTTTTACCTGGTAGGCAGTCAATAAATATTATTTGAGGCAATTTTGAGGTGGCTGTGGCCAGTCTCATTTATTCACCTGGGCCTGCTGTACAGAGACTGAGAGGTGGGCACCTCGAGTGTGCCATAGAGAAAGCGTTAGAAGAAATCTAGTCAAGAAAAATGGCTGCTCTCACCATTGTGCAATTTTCCAGAACAGCACAGGGGAAAAGTTTCCCCCTAAATGAAGGCTGCCCTTCTTGAGCCTGGGCTGATTTTTAATGAGCTCTAATATTGTTTTAAGGCACTGAGAGATATGAGGTGCAAAGCCTGGCTTTTGTGGGGGAAAGCAGACCTCCTTAACCATTGAAACTGTAAAGAATCAGAGCCATTCAGAATTTCCAGGGCTGGCAGGGTCATGCTTCCTTTCCCTGGGAGAGTTTTCTGTTCAGGTATTCAGGCTGCAAAAGGCATAATTACTGAATACCATGGTTGTGGCGCATGTGTATGGAAATAAGCAGGACATACAGTCACAGACACAGCCTTGTTTCTTTACAATAATAATATTGGGAGTAAAAATTAACTTCTTAATCTGCCACCAACCGCTCTACCTACAGGATCTGATGTTACCCTGGAATGAGTATAGGAAGGGGTCATCAAATACATGAAGATCCTGCTTGAGTAGAAATAATTATTTGGAAGGTTATGTTAATGCTGAAAACCTGTTAGACTTCTATAAGTTCTGTGCACCAGAACCTTATTTTTCATGGTGCACATTGAGGACTTTGGACATCTGTGTTTCCTTTTTAAGGAGTCAGTGGGGCAGCATTGGTGAGCCAGGGACAAAATGACCCCACCAGCATCTCCTCTCTGCTCAGAGAATGCTCCTTCAGGTCAAAAATTAACATCACACTGTAATGCCCTGGATCCTAGAGATAAGACATTTTAGTACCTATCCAAAACGTGACAGAATGGGAAAACTTGCTGTAAGTGTATTCAGACAACTAGGCATATTGTGAAATATAAGTCATGATATCATTTTGCTTGGTGAAAGCATAAACAGTACACAATTCTTTTTATATATTTTTTTGTTGTGGATGGACATGACACCTTTATTTTACACTTTCGGAGATACTGGACCCTGACTTCCCAACCTAAGGCAAATGCTGGAGGGGAACTCCATCCTTGGACTTTTCCATTAATCACTGACTCCAAAGACAAGTCAAAGGAAAGTCATGTTCACTTACATGATTCATGAACCACCTACACTGCTTTCCCTCCTGACTTGGTCTTTTGCCCTGAGGTTCATTCTCAGAGATCACAGCCAACATCAAAGTGAATTTAAGGCCATAGATAATTACTCTAAATGAATCCCCCTTCCCACAGTGGTTTTACAGAAAGATCTTCCAAAGAAAATTCACTGAATCCACTGACATCAGGGCCTAGAGGAAGGAAGGAAGGGGAAAAATAAAGGAAGGAAGGACTAATAGCAACCTATTCAGCATTGGGTCTAGGACTAGCAGCCAGGTCTTCTAAATCCAAACTCTGTGCTTTTGCACTACTCTTCTGTATAGTAAACACCGAATGGGTATCTGAACAGTCCATATTACTCTTTTTTTTTAACTTTTTAAAGTTGTAGATGGACACAGTAACTTTATTTTTATGCGGTGCTGAGGATAGAACCTGGTTCCTCACACATGCTAGGCAAGCGCTCCTTCCACTGAACCACAACCCCAGCCCCCAGCCCATATCTCTGTTTCTTCTTGTCAACCAGGTTGTACATTCCTTAAGAGCCAAAATTCCTTGTGTTGTCCATCTCTTGTCCCGTACCTCTTCCTTCCTCCAGCCTTTCCCCACTGTATTCTCTGTCTCTGCTTTGGCTGCTTAAAATCTTAGATTTGGAAAGGAAGGAAGGGATTAGGAAAAAAATAGCATTACTGAGGTGTCCTGTGTCATCCCAGAGGGATTTCTATTCTAAAGAGGCATTTCTCAAGGGGCGATGAGCTAGCTACCTTCTTCACTTTTGGTGGAACTTTAGGCAGTTGCAGGGCAAGTGCCACTGGGCAGGGGGCTGTTCTGAAATCCCAGCCCACAGGTAACTAGCTATTGTGTGCCAACCAAAGACTGTTTCAATAGTCATAATCAGGAGGCCTATTCCTTTCTGCTCCAAGAAAGCAAAGGAATTTAAAATGAGGCCATTCGGTGACAGTTGTGATCAAACTTTTTCCGTTTTCAGAGTCATGAATCAGTCATGAACACAGGAAGTTAAAACAAGATTTGATTTCCCTAGGGCTATTTTTGAAGTTATGCTGTTCTCCTACTCCACCTTCTTCCATTTAGCATTCATGAGTTAAGGTGTTACTAGAAATGTGTGCAGGGAGAATACATCAACCTTCACCTTGTACGTGGTGGAAAGGATGTGTTGACAGTTGAAATATGGGCAGGTACATTTTGAAGAGGCCAGTGTTGCTGCATTTCAGTGTACCAGTTCAGGTGCTGAGTGAGTCACCCCTGAGCTTCTTCATCAAAAATATTTATATTTCTCAGTTCAATTTAAGGATTAAAGAGCTATTATTCCCAAACTATCTGATGGGATTACACCCTCTTTCTCCTTTTCTAAAAAGTTCTCTATGGCAAAGATCTTTTAGCAAAGCACATTTTCTTTCTTTCTCATAAGCTCCTCATGACATGCCTTTAAAATAGACAGGTCCAGCCCATTTTGTCGACATAGAAATTAGCGTACAGAGAGGTGAAAGGTCACATAGCTAGTAAGTGATCAAGTTACAATGTCTTAAACCCATGTCTAGACATCCAGGCTCATTTTGCTACTCCATGGCACTCTGCTTATTTTACTTTAGAATGAAAGGAATTTTGCGTGACACTGTGCAGAGCTTTCTGAAACACCCTAACAGAATATGCAACTAGATCCAGCCTCACGGGGTGGCATAATTTCAGGGGTGCTGGGAAGCACAACCCCTCCCTTTCACAGTGGCCAGGTATCCATATTATACGTTTATTCCTTTGGTTTAAGGATCTGCCTTCATACTAGAGAGTGATATTGGCCAAATTATATTGTTATCTTATGTGCATGTACAAATATGTAACAACAAATCCCACAGTTATGTACAACTGTAATGCACCAATAAAAATATGGAAAAGAAAAGATCTGCCTTCTATGGGTGTGTGTTAGGCGAGGATATGGAATAGGAAGAGGAGGCTCTTAAGCCGTTTAGACTCAGTAGTCATTTAAATGGGGGATGAACTAAATTACTTCTAAGATACCCCCTTCTGTGGGTCTAATCAGATCCCACACAGAAGCAGGCATGCGGCAGTGTGGAGAAGGGGTGTGCAGGGCATTATAGAGCTGAGCATTGAGTTCTGAGGAAAGAAAAGGAGGCCCAGAACACTGAGGACTCCAAGGATAGACTTGGCTGCCTCAGAATTATTGTGAGGCTGAGGACTCAGCAGGAATCTCTAGTTTAAAAATACACACAAAAGCAGGGACATAAAGGGTAAAAGTCCAAGGCTTTGCTGGGAAAATTAGCAGACTGGTTTGTAATGGAATAATGTTCATGATTTCTCACTAAATTATTTGTTTGGTCTCATCTTTCATCCTGTCAATGGTGCCCTGCACACAGACCCCCATATGCCGAGCAAACCCAACTCCTCTCCTTGTGCCTCCCAAGGCCACTCCAGCCTTTGCTCCTGCTGTTGCCTCTAGGCACAACATTGAGTGCTCTATTTCTTTGTCCAAACAGTTTGTAGGCAACCCACAACGGAAGAGTTCCAGGAACCCCCTTGGATAACCAAATCCACACATACTCAAGTTCCTTATGTAAAAAGGTATAGTATTCACATAGAAACTATGCACATCCCCCTGAATGCTTTAAATCATCTCTAGATTACTTATAATATCTAATGCAATGCAAATGCTTTGTAAATAGTTGTTATGCTCTGCTGTTTATGGAATAATGACAATAAAATGTCTGTAATGGTCAGTATAGATGTCATGTTTTTCAAATTATTTTCCATCTGTGTTTGGTTGAATCTGCAGATGCAGAACCCATGGATATGGAGGGCTGGCCGTACTATATGCTTCCTTCCTCCTGATGTCTGCAAATGATACAGCCATACCTTCCTCTAAGCCTCTGGGCAGCATTATCTGGACTTCTCTTTGGGGACCCTGTTCATCTGACTTTGTAATTTAGGTCTGAGTCCTCTCTTCCCTCAGAGGCTGTGGGCATTTTAGAGAGGGCAGGCCCACCTGTCTCATTTCTTCTCATGTAACCCACTGGTCCAGAATCTTGTTGCAAAGCCAACCATGGATAACTGTTTCACAGCTCAGAGTCTCTGGAGGCAGAAAGCTCTAGAAGCAGGCCTCAGCTTGTGTTACTTAACCTTGGTAAGGTTTATTTTCCTCCTCTCTAAGCACCCACCTGGCAGTGGTGTGATTTTTCAGTGAGCTAACCCATGTAGGTTGCTTAGCACAGTGCAAGACACCTGGTATATATTCACACTTATTCATTGGTGATAATATTTTGTTCTTAATGAAATGTGCAATAACCCAACAGAACCATTATCCCAGAAGCAAAGGGAATCACATAAGGAGGCCTTTGGGCAAGGGTTTGTCAAATGACCTGACTCACACTATATTTACAGTGACATTCACCCCTCAAAATGCAGGGAAAGACAGGAACTGGTTTCCACTTGAATTCGATATTTCTGTGGCCCACACGCCGAATGCCACAGAAGCCTCCATTCCCTGAACAGCAGTTTGTAGAGATGGAATAGCGGCAGTTTTTCATTTTCCAGAGTCCACTCACCCTTCCAAGAATCTCAATGCCTCATTGATTCATAATACAGTGCATAAAGATTTCATTTTTCCTGCCCACAGTGATACATTATGGAGGCAATCTGTTTTGCCACTGAAAAGTTTGCTTAGTAGAAAAATTTGGAGTTTTGACATTCAGGAAATTACAGTCATCTGTAAAACACGATTGATATGCCAAGGCTAACATTTTCATTGCACTCGTGGAGCCAGAATAACTATGATAAAATATGTGTTACCCCACACACATTTCAGGATCTTTTAAGGAAACATTAGTTAGCTCTGAGAACCTCCTCCCCAGGCTCCAGGACTACAATGGCTCTGCCAGTTAGCTATTCACTATTCACAAGCCAAACCAAGCCTCAGGTTCTATGATCAAGTGATGGGGTCAACACATCTTCTGACTTGGTCCTGGCCTGGAAGACTGGAGCTATTCCTATCCCCCTCTCCTCTACTGCTGCCAGGTTAAAGCCATGAAAACGAAAGAAGACAAATGAGTTTGAGAATTCCACCCCCATCTTGGAATTGCTAACTGGCCACAGAAGGCAGAGGTATAGATTAGATAGAACTAGAAGCTGAAGGCTTACAAAAGTGAAATTAGACTGTTCCATATCTGCCTACAATTTGTTTGTTCTCTATGTTTTTAAACCCAAGCACTTCTTTGTTCTTTTCCAGGTGCAATTTTCAATGTTAAATGACATCAGAAAGCTGGGACTCTAGAACTATCTAGTTGTTCAATATTTGATCTCAGAATGATAAACACAGTCAACTAAGCTGAGGGGTGTGGCTGATCTCCATGACCATATTGAGGGAATTGGCCATTCAGGGTCAGATTTGGCCAGCTATGAGCAGTTTTCACTTGGTCCTCATATACTAGGACCCATGGAAGTACACATGCAAACCATATGGTTCCCAGGCAAAGGATGGGTGCCAGTGCCCTTGACAATGAAAATGTCTTAGAGTAAACTCTTTGCAGTCTTGGGTAAGCTTCTACAGGTACCAAGATATGCATTCTGTACAAAACCTACAAGTAAGTCTGACACATGAGTCAAGCAGTTTTAAAAGGCCCCAAAGAATTCTAAGATGCTCTCATACTCAACTATTGCAAGTGCCTTTTACTATGTGTCAGACATGATTCTGAGTGGTTAACATGAACTAATTCAATTACTACAATCACCCCATGAGGCAGGTGCTAGTATTATCATCCTCATTGTATGGATGAAGAAACTGAGGCCCAGAAAGTCCAAGAAACTTGCCTCAAGTCATGCAGCTAGCTAGTAAGCAGTAGAGCTTGAACTTGAATCTCCCAAAGGGTGGCTGCAGAGTTCATGTTCTTGATCTAAATTGTCTTGCCTAAAGGAATTTTTATAAAAAGCACTCTCTAGTCAGATGTATTATTTGGCTTCTGTCTCAAGTGCTCCTATGCCCACTGTAGGAAGGCTTTCTTGTCCTCCTGAAGGCATTGACAAAACTCTACTCTCCTCCTGCCTCCCCATTAAGCCCTTTTTTATTTTTTTGTACTAGGGATTGAACCCAGGGGCGTTTAACAACTGAGTCACATCCCCAGCCCTTTTTATATTTTATTTCGAGATATGGTCTTGCTAAGTGCTTAGAACCTTGCTAAGTTGCTGAAGCTGGCTTTGAACTTGCGATCTCCTGTCTCAGCCTCCCCACCCACTGGGATTACAGGTGTGCACCATCCCGCCTGGCCACATTAAGCCTTTTGCTACAAACAGCTTTGTGCATTTCCTAACAATGGTTAAACAGAGGCTAAACTGACAAGGTTAAAGCCAAAGGGTGTGGTGAGCAAGGAAGATGTAAGCTAGAGACACAGTTGGGTAGACCATGCCTACCTAGGAGCATTTGGACCCTCCAGCAGGGTCCAAATAGAATTGAGGAGTCCCATGGTTCCCCTCTTGGCCTTATTTAAGCTGATTTGGCAACTTATTGAAAAAAAACTGGCAGAGGAAAGCAAAGAAAACTCAGCAGAGAAACACATGAGACACATAGAGCCTGGAGGGATGGAGAAGATGGAGGGGAAGAAAAAGAAGTTAGTGGGCCAGGACAGGAAAGAAAAGACAAAGGGGAAAAAGGAAAAGCACAAGAAGGAAGGAGAAAATGAGGCAGGGATGCTATGCATGGACAGGTGTGGAGAAGGCTGAGGGGGGAGGCAGATGCAGATGCTCTCTCCCCTTGCCCCTTTCATACAAACCCATCCACATGAGCCCTGTCTCCTCTTTCTTAGTTCTTACTAGGCACCACTAAAAAGCTCTGGAGATGTGGCTCAGTGGTTGAGTGCCCCTGGGTTCAATCCTTGACACCAAAACAACAACTATATACCTTCTCTGAGCCCCAAGTGTTCTTGGAGTTAGGGATCTTGTCTCTCTTCCCTGGATTTTGATACATTATTATTATTTTTTATTTAACTAGGCCATACTCTCTTTACAGGTTGGGACCCAGCTCTTACCAGATTATTTTGGGCCTCAAATCTCTCTCTTGACCATTATAGGCAATCCTTTGAGCATTAGGACAACTGACATGTTAATAAGCCTCTAGTAATCACAGGTTCATATTTATTAGTACAACCTTTATTAGAAAGCAAATAAAAATCCTTGCAGATACAGGGCACAAGATAGGGTAATTTTCTTAGGAGCAAAAGCAATACTTGCAAAGTGCAAATGCTGGAGCAAGTGCCCCAAATAATCCTCACTTAACCACTCCCCCAACGTGGACTATTATAAAGCAAGAGAGCCCTGATATATTCTTGTTCCTATATAATCATTCTTCTTTATTTATATGGTATACACGGATTCAATTTTCAGAAATAGTCCTTAAGTACTCTTAGGCATGAGTAAGAATGTCTTTGGAAGTTATCTCAAATCCTTTTTGGAAGTAGGCGGGATATAAAATTAAAAAGTGGGACGAAAATAGAAAGCCTTTTCTCCTTGTTTATCTTCAAGGTGTCTTGCAAATTGATTTAGAGGGCTTTATTACTCTGTGAGTCACACATTTGGCTTCTAGCAGGTTTTGAAATCTAGACTCCATAAAAAGGACTTAACATATTGTGAGAAAATTCCCGGGGCACTCTCACCCACATGGTTCCTATGTTCACTTCTGGGCTCGCCTCCCTCCTGATACTACCCAAGAAATTGAAGGAAATGTTAGGGCATGAGAATTAGCAGCATCATGTCTATTCAATCTTTCTCCAGGTGAGGCACGAGACTGGCACCGTGTTATGGTTCGGATCTGGAATGTTTCCTCAATGTCCCATGTGTTCAGATGTAGGACTTTTGGGAAGTGATTGAATTATGAGGGCTCTGATCTCAGTGGATTAAGCCAATGATGGCTGAATGGACCACTCAGATATGGGACCTAGTTACATGAAGCAGAACACTGAAAGGTATTATCTTCTCTCCAGCCCCTTCCACTCCCCCCACACTGCTTCCTGGCTGCCATGAGTTGAGAAACTTTCCTCTGCCACACTCTTCCATCATGATGTTCCATCTCACCTCAGGCCCAGAGATATGAAACTGGGGACTGAAAGCTCTGAAACCATGAGCCACAATTAAATTTTCTTCCTCTAAATTGTTCTCATCAGGTGTTTTGGTTACAGTAACAAAAATCTAATATATACCTCAAAGGACTATTTATAGAAAAGACTCTCACAACTTTTGTGGGTTAGTGAAATTGACTAACGTTTGGGAGATTCAAAATCTACCATGCATAGGCAAAGGACAGGTACCCACAGTGCCCAGGTCCCACTTCATCAGTTGGGCTTTCTTTTTCAGTCTCTCCTTCAAGTCTACAGGGACTAGGCCCATTTCTATTTGTGTAGTCAGTCCTCAGGACTTTAAGAAACCAAGGTATTTGGTGGGCTCTGCAGGCACAAGCCAGCAGGCAGCTCCAACAGGCTTCTCCCAGTAGCTTCCAGGCTTTTCTTTCTATCCCAGCCCCCTCCACAAAGTTCTCCAGTTCCATCGATTCAATCCCTTACCCACTTAGCAATTTTCTTCATTTCTGTCCCTAGACAGTTTTTCTCACACCTCCCCCGATTGTTCTGTTTCTTCTATCACCAGGATGATCAATGACCCACTAGGCATTTACATTTACAAAGCAATTGCATTTACATAAGATAGCTCTTATCTACAGCTGAAAGAGGCACAACTATAATACATATATAATAGAGAGGGCACTAATTCATCACGCACAGTTACAGTGCCTTCGAACAGGATAGAGTATTCTAGGAATTGGTATATGAGGGGAGAGAGCCCTGTAAAATTTATCACTAAAGGTAATCAATGAGTTCCAACTAATACACTCCACACCTTGAGGTGAAAATATACCAAAAATATGGGGAAAACATATTTACTCCTTAAAGTTTGCTGAATTTAATTTGAGCTTTCATCGATTTCATTTAATACAAAGATTATATAATCAGGAAGTCAGTAGCAATTGAAAATACTAAGCATAGTCTTCACCCATCAGGGCATTTTGGTAATATCTAGTAATGGCAGGAGATTCTCATTTAATTGAATTGGAAATGCAACATATATTAGCTTACAGAAACTTAATCAGTGTGATCAAATTAAAACAGGCCACTCAGACATACCATTCTGATTAAGGAACTTGCAAACACTCCACAATTATCTGAGATTTGTGGTGTTAATGATTTAAACTCAGGTTTCTTCTCTGGGGACTCAGACTTGGGATTTTTTTTTTTAACTAAACAATTAGAAAACCCCATCCTTTATTTTGAAAAATGTTTCAACAGAATTATTGACATTAATTCTCAAAGAATGCAGAATAGTAAATAGCATGTGCTGAGGATTTTTTTCTTTTAGCAATCACTGCCTCCTCTTTGGGATGAGGATCATTAATCTCGAAGCTTTAGCTCTTGGGAGTGGTAATGAAGTTTGGCAACGGTAAAGTGACCATTTTTAAATGTATTAGGGGAAAACTCCACTTTTCTGCTTTCTGCAACACAGCTTTAGGTTTCACTGAAAGGGGTTTGCTTATGGCCCTATTCAAAAACCACTTTGAACTGGCCCGCTGTCCTGGGTAGAAGACTATAGAAATTAGACCATTTCTTTTAAATGTGTTCTTAATAGACCATTATAAACACTATCTTGGGAGATGTGAATTACTTTCTCCCCCTGCAAAACTCATCTCCCAAGCCCACCACCTTTAAAATTCAGTGGTACTAAATTACCTGGAAAGAGTCTCGTGTTTTTAGCTCCATTTTTTTGGTGTGGATAGTGGTGATAGGGGGTTGTCTAGCTATTTTGTTTGCACTGAGTCAGCAAAGTCAGTCCCTCATTTAACAGCATAGAAAACAGAGATTCCGAGAGGCTTGGTGACTTTCTCAAGGTGGAGAACTACTTAGGGTCAGTGCTGGGGATAGAGGTCTAGTCTTTTGACTCTCAGGGATTTTTGTCCCCTGTTGCTACTTACGACAAATCCCAAGTCCTTACACTCTGCCTTAAAACGGTAGTGCACTATTAGATAAGGCACTTGGTTAATGAAAGGACAACCATGGGGGCTGTTGGGGCAAGGAAGATGAACAAGAGCAGGGGGATTGTGAATTGAGGTGGGGAGAGAGACCCAAGTTCCACCAAAACTCATAGAAGTAGAGGGGAGAATGGTAAAGACTTTAGGGGGGTGATGGATATGTTTATGGCCTTTATAGTAGTGATAATATCACGGATATGTATTTATCCCCAAATTGATGGAGATATATACAATAAACATATATGTAACTTTTTATATGTCAATCCTATATCAATACATGGTTAAAAAGGACTCTCAGACACTGTTTCCCAGATAATAGCTCAGAAAAACAGGGACAAGACATAGGTTCTGACAGGGGCACCAATGGGTTAAGATCATTCTAGAACTGCTCCCAGCCCATGTATAATATCATGGGCTCGGGAGAATGCAGGGTCTTACACTTGGTTCAATACCAAAATCCTCAACACAATGCTCTTTGTTAAAAATAAGCTCAAGGATCTTTAAAGCTCAATGAGAAGGACTTGTTTATTTATTTATTTGATACCAAGGTTTGAGCCCAGGAGTGCTTAACCACTGACCACATTATCAGCCCTTTTTTTAAAAATTCTGAGACAGGGTCTTGCTAAGTTGCCTAGGGTCTCACTAAGTTGCTGAGGCTGACCTCAAACTTGTGATTCTCCTGCCTCAGCCTCCTAAGTCACTGGAATTACCAGCGTCCACCACCACACCTAGCTTGCTTTATTTATTTATTAAATTATAAATTATTTTTAAATTATAGTATAGGGAATTGGGTCCCAGGGCCACAAGCATGCTTGGTAAATTCTCTACCAACTAAGCTATATTCCTAGTCTCATCTAATACTTTTTTTTTAAATGGGGTCAAGTCACTTAAACCTTTTCACATACTGAGTTACAGCGTTCACTTTCTGCTCTTGCAATAAGAGAGAATGAGAACAGGCAGTTTTTCCCAGGGTGTATTGAAGATACTCTTTTGTTTACTACAAATATTTTGCAGGTGTCTCACATCAGCACATATACTGAGAGCCCATTTTGTACTCAGGCAAGCTCCATGGAAGACAAAAGAAGTATACCCATTCTTGAAGGACCCATAGCCACAAATTAGTTTAAGAAATAAGTAAACAGAGGGAAAGTAAACAATACAGAAGAGCTGCTGTTTCCAGAGTTGTATCTTTCATTGCCCAGCATCTACAGTCTTCCAGCTGTGCCTCCGATTGCACCTTCTTTACAAATCACACTACTTTGTTCCTTCTTTTCTAGTTATTTGCATATAGAAGCATCTTCTCTACTAAGGAATAAGATGCTTAACAGCAGTGACCAAATTTGTGTGTTTTACTCTTGCAATGTCTACCACCTTCCCTTCTTCTCTCCCTTGTCTCTCTACATTCATCTCACCTCAGCAACTGTTAGTGTGTCTTCACATACTAGGTGCACAATAAATATTAACTGATTGAATTAGTGAACAACTGAATGGTACATCTTAGTGCCTGATTAAATGCTAAATGGACATTGTTCAGAGGAGAGAGAGAGAGAGAGAGAGAGACAGAGAGACAGAGATGCTCTCAGGCAGCACCAGGAGAGACATGAGTGAGAAAGGGCATATCAAATATGCTTTGAAATATGAGTAATAACAATGATTACATTTAACAAGCACCAATGTTTTCCAGAAGATTTGTGTAAGTCATCTCACTTAATCCTCAGAGAATCTCCAGTACATAACAATTATGTACTGTACATTTCAAAAAGCTAGAAGCATTTTGAAAGTTTTCACCACAAAGAAGTAATAGATGCTTAAGGAAATAATATTTTTAACTTGATTTAAACATTACATGTATCAAACATTATATGGTACTCCATCAGCATGTACAACTTTTTAATTTTTTGTCTATGGGGTAAAAATAACTAAAATTAAAAATAAATTTTAAAAAATCTCTAGCAGAGAGGGAGGGATAATCCCCATTCTACAGATGAGGAAACCAAGCTAGAGCTGGGATATAAACCCATGTCTATCTAATCTAAAAAACTGAGATTTTTTTCTTAATAAACTAGGATTTGAACAGGGGTAGCTTCTAATTAAGTGCTATGGTATGAAAAGACGGGTGTTTGACATATGAGGGACCCAAATAAGCAAGGGCAAGGTTGTGCCTGGTGATGAAACTATGTAGTTGGTGATAAGGTTGAATCAGACCCTGAACCCACATAATATAAAGCACTAGAGAAAACATTAAAATTATTTTAAAAAGCATGCATAGGATCATATAAAATATGAAGAGATATTAGAAAAATTTACAGGAGGCCTTATAATGACTTCCAAATGAACAAGGCAGATAATCTGCATCTGCCTATTTTCCAGAAGAGGATGGCTTAAGCAACTAAAATAGTCCTCTCTCCAAGCTAATGCTCTTTTCTTCCCCTACAGATTTCATTATAGCCTAGTGCAGAGGCCAGTTGAAGGAAATGGAGTGGAAATAGTGTGTGTTCATTTAGTCTTGAGAGCAGAAGCCAGTTGGGGAGCATTACTCAAAACCTGCAGCATTTTTTTCCCTCCAAGTGTTTCAGGTTCAGCCTGGGTGTAGGCTGTAATCTTAGGGAACAATCACCTGCCAGTCCGGTCCTTTTCATCTGTTCAGAGCAATTTGGCCATATGAAGGGAGGCATTTCTTTTTCTCCTTTTTTTAAGAGCTTGCAGAAGTGACAAAAGGGACTGCAAGATAGCCCGACAGCCCAATAGCCAGAACTGCTTTGCCTGTCACTTGGGAGCAAGGGCATGGTACACACAGGCTATTATCCCATACTCTGTGCCCTGAGTATTCTTGGGCTTGGTCTATATCAGTAGTTATCAACTCATTCTTAGCAGCAAGATTTTAAAAGAGAATTCTAATCCAACCCCAATATATAAAACAGATTAAAATGGAAGGGGAGTGGGGGCCTGGAGCTCCATCTATTTACCATACCAGCCTATATATCACTCTCACCTACATCAGGCTCTGAAGTATTGCCTCAGAATCCCAGGCCTGGACAGAGCATAGATTAAGAACCACTGGTCTACACTGCACTGGCTCCAGGAGCCTAGGTGGCTTCTTTTTCTCTTTTTAGTTGTTTTTCATCTGTCCAAATTAAAATGGTGATGAGTTACTAGTAGGTACAGATTCCATACCAGAAGGTATCACCAGGGCAGGGAGGGGGAGGGAGCACTGCCTTCTTCTTCATGCTTCTACTGCTCAGCACAAAACGCTCTCCCCATTGTGGACACTCAGTAATGGATGATAACATTGCCTTCCATATTTCAGAAAGCAGGAAAGCAATACCAGCCATCCAAGCGACCATGTGTCTGTTTCTCCTTTCCACCAAGTGGGAGACAGAGAATGCCAGTTAATCAGGTAAAGAAATCCACAGCCTCCAGACTTGATGTGTTTTCAAGGACAAAGCTGGGCGTGTCTAATTAGTCCCTAAATTATGGCTGCCAAAGGAGCACAGCTGAGAAATGAGTATTTGGCAAGGCACTAGGCATGTTGTTGGGACTGGACATGACAATCTGTGGGAAGAAAGTGGAACCGGGCCTAAGTATGGCAAGAAGGCATTCTCAGAGGAAAGGGTATAAGCCTGTCAATTTGACATACATGAAAGTGCTCACCCCTCCCCCCCCAAAAAAATTCCCTAAAACCATGGGAAAGAGTGTACCTGTGATTAGTTATTTTTTGCAGGGTCTTTAGAGACATTACATTGCTTGTTTTCACACCCTCCTGGTGGTGCCAGGAAGAGTGACAAGAATTATTATCTGTGTTTCACACAAGGAGGGGGAGGAATGTGGGTGGGAAGTGGCGGTAACTATTTTGTGACAAAGATCACAACTGAAGCAGGTGCCCTGATGCCTACTGTGAAGACACAAATTAGTCTGACCACCCTTGAAGAGTCCACAGGCACAAATGAGGAAATGATAGCAAACATGAAAATGGCAGGTAGCGAGCATCTTATTAAAGCCTGTGGAGCATGAGTCTTCCCAATCATGGTGAGAAAGAGACAATTTAGAGGAGCCACTTAGAAGCAAGTTGTGTCAGTTATTATTGTTGATGCTAGAAAGCAAAATTCTTTAGGAGCCAAGGCTGGGAGAAACACTACCATGGCTAAACTCCACAATCTAGCTATGGTCAAAGCCTATGACTGTTTGAAGGACCCTGTACATCCACCCTAAAGGGAACCTTCAGGGTTTGGTGTGGGCCAATGCCTACCTAAGCAACTGATGAGTTCTACCAAAAAAAAAAAAATGCCATGAAGTAACTTTTCAGGATTAAATGAGATAAAGCTCTTTAATAAGTTCTGCTATATAGGAAGCACTCAATAAATGTTAATTTTTATTATGTAAAAAGTCCTGGCTCTTGTTATTCTAGCAGCCTTTATCACCTATGTCGAAAATGAATTCTGTAAGTTCTCTACCTGCACAAAGAGATGTAACACTTTTGTGGGGGTAGGTAGGTACCTAAGGCCATTTGACTCTAATTTCAGAACTTCCCATGCTTAGGCCCTACAGATTTGAGAAAACCTTAGGATTTAAACCTAAATGGTCACTGGTTTTAATTATGGCTCTGCCACTTGTATCTATGTGGCTTTGAGCAAAATATGTTATTTCCCTCAGCCTTAGTTTTCTCATCTATAAGATGTAGACATAATTTCTGTCTCATGAGATTCTTGGTAAAATTAAGCGTGATAGTGGACAAGAAGACAGTGATTTTTAAAAAATTATCAAAAATTTTCAGGCCTAGCCAAACTTGCTTCCCCTCCTACTCCTATTCCCCAATTCACTATGAGCTGTTCAGACAGCGATGGCCAAACATATATTAGACTGCCAGATGCACAGGGCTAGGCAGTTGATCATTTTGATTAAATGATCCAATTCATTCAAGCAAGCAGTTTTCTCAGTTGTCCTTTTCTCTTTCCCCACTCAACCTCACTCAAGTGACCCAAAACAGTGATTCCTGGGATAGCATACAAATTATCCTTCAAGCAAAACGATGTTCTTCTCAGACCATTTTTACTACCCACAACCTTTCCAGGGATGCTGGGCACCCGTGCACTGATGATTTGTGCTTCAAATGCATGTGACATCTTAATTATCCAGTACAAATGCTACTTCATGCAAGCACTAACAGATGGTGGCCTGAATTTTATAGCACCGCCAGCATTTTCCAGGCAAAATTTATAGTTTACTCATCAGTGAGCTAGTCCTGCCTCATTTTTCTTTTTTGTTTAAACTTTGGCAAGCAATCATCCTGAAAACCCAAAGCATCTATTTTAATGAGGTGGTAGCCACTGACCAATAATGGAGTTTTATTTCTGTTTTCCCCACTCTCATTTTTAGGTTGCTTGCATATACACACACACACAGTAAAGAAAGTGTCAGGGCCAGATGCTGGTGGTGGCGTCCCAATCAAGATCACCCTAACACTCAAGTAGAAATACTAAAAAGATGTTATGATTTGGATCTGGAACATCCCCACAGGTTCATGTGTTGAAGGCAGCAGTGGTCACAGGTGGGGCCTTAGGAAAATGAATGGTTCTTGGGCTCTAACCTGGTCTGTGGATTAATCCACTGGTAGATTTGTAACTTGATGGCATTATTGTGAGGTGGTGGAGACCTCAGGAGGTTGGGACCTAGCTGGAGGTAGTAGTCACTGGGGGCGTGCCCTGGAAGGGTAAATCTTGTCCCTGGCCCTTCCCGCTCCTTTTCCCTCTTCCCGACTCCTCCCTCCCCGTCCCACCTCTATTTCATGGCTGCCAGGAGCAGAACAGTTTTTCTCTGCCAAGATGTTTCTGCCTTGGAGCTAGCTGACCACAGCCTGAAACCTTTGAAATTGTGAGCTAAAATAAAATTTTCCTCTTCTGACCGGATTTTCCCAGGTATTTTTGTCACAGCAATGAAAAGCTGACTCACAGAAGGTGAGATTTCACCATAGCTTCTGCAGAGCCTTCTACCTACTCAATCTTATTCCCTCTAACTAAGGCCTCCATCAACAAAACCAATCATCTAATCATTTTTCTAACTCTAGATCAAATGTATTCCCTAAGCACAAAGGGTGTTTCCCAAAAAGATGGATAAACTTTAGCTTCATAGGACAAGCCAACATTTAGTCTGAGTATGGCTCCATCATCTGGGAACTATGTGACTTCAGAAAAATCAATTTCATCCCAAATTCCTCCTCAGTAAAAAGGGGTTAATAACCATTACTCCTTATGCTTATTGAAGTGATTAAACAAGATAATAATATATAAACAATCTTGCATAGCATCTGACATATAGAAAACAATAACTTATAACTAACAAAAGCATTGTGATATGCAAGCATATGTGAGGAATTGTATTATTATTATTATTATTATTATTATTATTATTATTATTATTATTTGCAGTGCTGGGGATATAACGCAGGGCCTTGCACACACTAGGCAAATGCTCTGCCACTAAGCCCCAGTTCCTGTTTCAATTGTTTTACATGCATTTATATAATTTAAATAAAGCCCCTCCTCAAATGTCACCTTTTAGTGAGTTTTTCCACAAGCAATTTATTTTAATTTAGATTTCATGCTCTTCTCACTCCTTATCCTCATCTCCTTCTTTTCCCCCATTATGATGTATTCCCTTTTAAGATGCTACATATTTTATTTGTTTAATGACCACATTCCTCCACTGGAATAGGCATAAGCTCAGGGAATATTGTTGGTTTTGTTCTCTGCTGTATCTCTAGAGTCTAGAATGGTACCCAGAACCTAATATGCATTCAACAAAATTTTGAATTAATGCAAAATTTAAACCTCAAGAAAATCCTATGCACCAGGCACTGTTAATATCCTCTTTTGATAAATGAAAAAAATGTACAAGGACATTAAATATTCTGGCCAGAGGAGTACTTGGTTATTTAAGGGGGCAATTGGGTTTCAGTATTTGCCATCTTAACCATTATACATTTTATTTTTTTGTGGTGCTGGGGATTGAACTCAGGACCTTGTGTATACAAGGCAAGTACTCTACCAACTGAGCTATATCTCCAGCCCTTAACCTTTATACTTTATGGAGTAGGGACAGACAGGAGATATGAGTGAAAGAATGAGAATAATGGGAATAGTATGTGTGATTCTATGAACTTTGTTATTTTTCTTTTTCTTTTTTTCAACTCATGCACTTTTTTAAAATCTTTATTTTATTTTTATGTGGTGCTGAGGATCGAACCCAGGGCCTTGCACATGCTAGGTGAGCGTGCTACTGCTGAGCCACAACCACAGCCCCTATTTGTTATTTTTCTTGCTGCTTCTTTGCTTTCTCCTCCTCCCTGTGAATAGGATCTACTTTCTTCTAACGAGGTTTTTATGAATTTATGTAGTATATTTTGGGAATCTAGCTTTGGACTTTTGATAAAAACAGTGATTCTCTATTTGTTCCCCCCAACAGCCAGTAGAATCTACAAAAGGAAGTTCTTAGAACTAATGAGTGAGCTTAATACTTTTACAGGATACAGGATTAATACATGAAAATCAATTATACTTCTATATACTACAAATAAACAATCAGAAATTAAAATAAGCAAGACAAGACTATTAACCATAGCAGCAAAAGTATGAAATACTTAAGGCTGGGGATGTAGCCCTGTGTAAAGTTCATGCTTAGCATTTGTGAGGCCCTGGTTTCAATCTCCAGCAGCATGTGTGCACACATGCGTGCATGAGCATGCACGTGCACCCAAACATACACTGTAAAATACATAAGGATTTATCTGGCAAGATGTATAAAAGGTATGTGCACTGAAAACGAGAAAACATTAACAAATGAGGTAAAGAAGTCCTAAAAGACTGGATATATACTTGAGAATTCAATATTGTTAAGTTTTTGGTTCTCCTTAAATTTGATATACAGATTCAACAAATCCCTGCCAAAAAAGCCTACCATTTGGCATTTTGTGGGTTTTTTTTGTATAAATTTATAAGACTGCTTCTAAAATCTGCATGGAAATGGAAAGGACAAATAATATCCAAAACAACTTTGAAAAAAGAATAAAATTGAAGGGTTCACACCATCTGATTTCAAGATTTATTATAAATCTATGGTAATCAAGACAGTGTGATATTAACATATAGATAAGCATATCAATCAACAGAATAAGAATCCAGAAATAGACCCAAATACATATGGACAACCGATTTTCAACAAAGGTGTCAAAGTAGTTCAATAGATAAAGCATGATCTTAAATGGTGCTGGCACAACTGGACAGTCATATATAAAATATGGCTCAATCTCTCCCTTGTACCATATATATGACTTAATTCAAAATAAATAATTGACTAAATGTGAAAACTAAATACCAAAAACCTTCTAGGAGAAGACAGGAGAAAATCTTTGCAATTTTGGGTCAGGTAAAGATTTCTTAATATGAAACCAGAAGCATAATAAAGAAAAGAAAAATGTTGATAAATTGAACTTCAAATTTAAAACACTCACTCTGCCTTATTATTGTTCCACACACCAGGTTTTTAGTCAATGTTAAATTCATGGTAGTTATTTGGTTAACATGTCTGTTTTGCCCTTTGCTTCCATAGTGTCTTAGTGTTGCAAACATTGGTAAGCTGTATGTTTTGTTGGTTAGCTGTCTGCAACCCAAAATATCTGGCTTAAAGGCATTAGGTGAAACCAGTGCTTTAGCCTCTGTAATTCCCTTAGCTCACAAAGAGCTGTGTTTAGAGCTAAAAATATTGGGGTTGGCAGATGAATGGATGAAAAGATGGGAAGAAGGAAAGAATGAGGGAGGAGGAGAGGAGGAGAGAGAAAAGAGTAAGATTATTTTATTACTTGGAGAAAAAACTGAGAAGTCTTATTACCATCACTTTCTTCCTTTCCCCAGTAAAGACAGAGGAGTAGAATTCAACCCAGCACCTGGAAACAGAATAAAACTCGAAGCTCTGTCAGAGTGGTGTGAATGAGAATTCTCAACCACATATGTCATAGAGGAAGAGAACCCCTGTTTGAGAGAGCAGCCACCCTTGGCCTCCATGATTTTGTATGGAAAATTAGAGGAGAGAAAACTGGCTCCTGGTTTCCTGGCCTCAATTAGCTGAATACCCCTCTTGACTAAAGTATAGAACCATGACCAGCATGGACAGTGGCATATTTGGGAGGGACATTTATTGTATCAGTAAGTATACATCACAGAGATACACATGGACTTGCTAGAAAATGTTTCTGTCTGGATGTGCCACTCATTCCTTGTCTTATCCAATCTGTGAGCATTATTTATGTGGTGCCAGTGGTAAGGCTTCTGATTCCCCATTTCAGGAGTTGCCAAAGCAGATAACCAGGCAAGCTGAGCCAACCAGAGCTCATCAGAATTACACTGGCCAGGTCATACTGTCCCCAGCTGCAATACGCTGGCAGAGTAAACAAGAATAATCACTAGTTGACATTTAGTGGGCACTTGCCATGTGCCAGGCGCTATGTGGGCCTTACTTGGATTAGGATGTTTAATCCTTACAACAGTCCAATGAAGTAGGTATAAAGTTAATAAATAGGAGAGCCAGGATTCAAATCCAGGTCTAACTGACTCCAAAGCTGATGTCCTTTCAAATACACACAAGGCTGTCTGATTAATTTATTTGAAAAGATCTTTGAACAGCTCTATGCTGCAGCTGCTTACCAAGAGGTTAAACATCAAAGTATTTTGAGCCTATTTTATTTATCCCTGCTTATTGAAAATGTTTTTCATATGGCTCAGGCTACTTTCCTGCCTTACTAATGAATGCATTTTCTGGGATACATCTGACTTTTGTTGCCATAACCAAAGATCTTGCACATTCTGGATGAGAAATATTGAAGGAGTAGGCAATTAGGATACACGTGAACTCATCCTCAGGCATACACTACTAACAGCTGTCTTTAGGAATACATTCTGTCATTGGTTTATGCTTTTATCATCTACCTTTTTATGCAAAAGAACAATTACCAAAAAGAAAATAAGCAGTCAGATAAATGCTTTGGTTTCTCAGAAGCTTTGTGATATTAGTCTAATAGTTAAACCAGAGGCATTACTGATATCATTGTCACATAAAACTACAAATGATGTAAAAAGTCCAAAACTTGGCCATTTGATTGTTATGTTCACAGACCATGCAACCATTTTGAAGTGAAAGAATACATACATACACATAACATATTAGGAGTTTAGAAGCAGCCACAGCCTATTGGGTTAGAATAAAGACATGACTCTAAATTAGAGGAAACAACTGCCATGATACAATATGCAGGACTCTCTCAATTCCTGTCTGCAATGAACATACAAACAGCTGAATCAAACATGAAACTGCACCATGCTGAGTCTAAACAGAACAAATAATACCTCTCAGCTCCTCCTTCTAAAGCAGGAAAATTTTTTGTTGGCTTCTGCCAACCAAAACCAAAGGGGTGCTGATATGTTTTACTTATTTATAAAGCTATGTACTTCTCACCACTCTCATCTAGATCCTGAATAGGTAAAAAGGTCTGTTCACCCAGAGACATTTCTGGAAAAGATAAATTGGAGTCAGTTTTCCTGTGGTATCTGGTTCTTAGCATTAGTCCCAGGTATGTTTTTGAAGTGAGTAAGGTTTGATTGCTCATTTCAGAGTCCCCTTTTGTATACACTTTCTTCCATTTTAGTATCCCTACTTTCTCTTGGATTCATTTATTTAAGGCAAATCTTATAGTACTTAATTCAATATTTGTGGTATCATTTCATCAGGCACTGTGCTTGGGTGTTCTGCCCTGGTCCTCTAATATTCATGGCCTTCATGAAAATTGGGCTTGGTTCTTGACAATTCCTAGTCTGAGCCTATGTGAAAAACATCTCAGGCAGATAGAAGTCATTGATTTCCATCATCATCTTAACTGCTTGAAGCCTACTTTTAAATGGATACTCCCAAATATTTCATATATATTAAGTCTTAGTTTCCTTATCTGTTCAGCAAAAGAATTTACTCATGTAAAGTATGAAAGTATTTTCATACAAAAAGAACACTTTTAAAAGTTGTATGTGATGACTATGCCTGCTCAGACTTGACAGATTCAGTGCTTTCTGAAGATGATCCAAAGGGCCAGTGAATGGATTGACTGTGGTCTGCTGTGTTAGTCAAATAACTGATTCACATTACGAACAAGAGCCCTATGTGAGTCTCAGTGTGGTGGCCCAGCCTGGTTAGTCATGGGTCAACCTCTGCAAAAACCTATGCTTGCTGATCTCAATGCTATGGCTCCATACTGATTTTTATACTGTCTTGTCAATTTGGCTTACTATCAACATGGAAGAAATTGCTTGCACCTCCCTGAAAGTCACTGCCAGGGTAGTCTGGCTTTGCTGCTCAGACATATCCCATTCCATCTGTTCTTCCCTGAAACAGAGGGTTGACTACCCAGCTTCAGATCCAGGCAATGAAACAGAGCAAGCAGAACTGATACAACTTCCAAGCTGTAGATTTCCTGAGCCACTCAGTATGCTGCACTGAATCTCAGTAGGCTCCAAGTGGATTGAAAGTGAGAAAAAGGTGGAACTGATTAGCTCACCCTAATCCACAACTCCAACTTGTTCTGACCAACATATAGAGTATTCTGCCCATCTGAGTGACCAACTTGCATTTTCCTTCCCTGACCTAGCCTTTCTACCTGAGAACTAAATAGGTAAAATGAAAGGGTTTAGAAGTCACTTCTCAGAAACCTTCAGTGATATCCCTACACAACTTCTCCACCTCAACCCTGGCACTGATTAGGGGTGAGTATTTGGGGTCCAAACACATTCTGTGATGTCTTTATTGTAGCACATATATACCATATCATCCTATTTCTCCTTTACTAAGAAGACTGTGAGCTCTTTGAGGGTACCTATTACGTGTGTGTGTGTGTGTGTGTGTGTATCTCCTGATGTGGCTCCAGAATTGAACACAATGGCACAAAGTAGCACTCAATATATATTTATTGTCATTATTACCATTTTTAGTACTAAAGAAGATTCTTATCAAAACGGAGACCCTCAAGTGAGCACACTGTTATCCTTCAAGTCTACAGTTTTCATGTGTTAAGTAAAAACAATAGTGCCCATGAGTTTTTTTTATTTTTTTGTGGGTGAGGATTAAGAGGAAAAAATATCAAGTGTTTAGTACACAGGCACATAACATTCAACACATATTAGTTGTTACTACTTTTAGCTATGATGCACATTTGAGGCAGCCTGACTTTTGAATATTTTGTTTTCTCAAAAAAGAAGACACCCAGCCAGGAACAGTGGTGTACACCTGTACATCCAGTGGCGCAGGAGGATATTGAGTTCAAAGCCAGCCTCAGCAACTTAGTGAGGCCCTAAGCAACTCAGAAAGACCCTGTCTCTAAATAAAATATAAAAGGGTTGGGGATGTGACTCAGTGGTTAAGCACCCCTGAGTTCAATCCCTGGTACCAAAAAAAGAGAGACCTAATTTCTTCTGGTGGTGCGGGGGAGAACACTCCTATCTCCCAGCCTGTATCTGGCATCTAAAGGACTCATAAAAACTGTTCAACATCCACCAAGATTAGGTCAACTAATATTAGAAACCTGGCAGAATGGTACCCTCCATGTTGGCTATTATTCACCACACGCACCCAAATTAAGGAAGTACACAGACAATACAGTGGGACCTGTATGTAACAACTTTCTCCGAGCTCTAACACAGTGCCCAAACCTTGATGAACTCTGTTCTGTAAAGTGTGAAAAAAAGCCAGACATGGTGGTGCATACCTGTAATCCCAGCAACTCAGGAGGCTGAAGCAGGAAGATTGCAAGTTTGAGGCCAGCCTCAGTAACTTAGCAAAACCCTGTCTCAAAATGAAGTTTGAAAAGGGCTGAAGATGTAGCTCAATGCTAAAGTGCTCCTGGGCTCAATCCCCAGTACTGCCAAAATAAATAAAGTATGAAAATGTCCCTCAAAGTCTCACCATATCCATGGAACATCAGTACCGCTCCTGGTGACAAAGGTATCCTAAGAGAAAATATGTAGTGACAGAACAACAAATGACTGATGAAACCAACCAAGAACGCCTTCTGAAAACCAATGGGAGGTAAGTAAGAGGTGGGACATAATACAAGGGAATCTGGCACACGTATCCATGAAGATATGGAAACCTTTTTATTTTATACTAATAACCAATAAAATAATGAAGAATTAAAAAGAATTAGCTCATTCTGTCAGTCACTATAGATGGCAAGTAAGAGTCACCTAGTTCAGAATGCACAAAGAAGGAGACCCTCACCAGGGCAGGAGCTTGGGATGCATCCAAATATAGCAAGTATGATAAAAGATGATGGTTATCCACTTAAGAATGTATTTATCAGTCTGGGGTTATGGCTCAATGGTAGAGCACTTGACCAGCAAATAATAAATAAATAAATAAATAAAGTTATTATGTTAAAAACAAAAGAATGTATTTATCCAGTTCACCTACAGTGAGCATCCTGGGTATAGTATTCTCTATGTCATCTTTTTTTCCTACATATTTATTGGTGCATTATAGTTGTACATATTGATGGGATTTGTTGTTACATATTCATACATGCACACAATATAACAATACAATTCGACCAATATCACTTCCTAGCACTCCCCCCCTCCCTCCCCACCTCTCATCCCTTGTCCCTTTCTCTGTGTCATCTTAACTCAAATTCTACCAACTGCTTCTTTTGTGGTCCACACTGAGCCTTCAGTTAAAAGATAAAAGACTGGGTTTCTGAAAGGCCCAAAGAAACAAGACAATGCTCCATTTTACAATGCAACAGCAAATCACGAACATCCACAAGTATACATCAGGATCTAATAAATGGAAATTGCACCCTATGGTTGTCAGTATGACAGGTATGTACAAAGCGTCCATATAGGGTCTGTCATTTCTATAAGCATGGAGTTACAAGTGACTCTCCAATGTCATCTCTGTGAACTGAGAGTGGGCACTAAGGATGACTGAAAGCATTCAGCTGCTTGGAAATGTGTGCATCAATTCTCCTTCTTCATAATTTATAAAGCATTTTGATTGTGGTGCTCAGCAATAAATAACTGAAAGGCGCTCTAACAGCTCAGAGATTTAGTCTTATGTCTTCACCACCACGTTTCATATTCTCCAAAAGAGCCCACATTCAACTTTATATGCAAACCAGAAATGGTATTCGGGAGGAGAAGAAAGAAAAGACAGCCAATAGATCTTTCACTTTGGGAATTGAATATAAGATCATATTCAAAGTACAGCATTTACGGCCCAATGCTGAATGCATAAAATATATGACCATTACAAATTCACCTTTCATTGCAAAACTGTGCTCTTGTAGTGACATATCTTATTGCTCGATTAGAGCTTTTAGCATGATGAAGGCATCTTTCATCTTCTCTTAGATGCAGGCTGAGTGTGTTTCTGCCTGCACAAAGCCTATACCCCCAGAAGAGAGCTCACAGAGTACTCAAGTCAGTCACCAATGGGCTACTTCAAAGGGGAAGTACCTAACTGAAGACATGCCATCTACATAGAAACAGGCTCCTTCAGATTGCCATGCTCTGCTGAATCCAAAAGAAGACATCAGTCAATGGTGTCTTATGGAACAAGCCCAAAGACATATATCTAATATCACAAATGTTCAACCAACACAAGTTTTGGCAATACCAAAAAGACACTTCCATGTAGAATATGGTACATGCTAGTTACTAGAAACAGAATATACATACCATGTAAATCAGTAGCATGATTAAAATGCAAATGTACTTGAACCAGGAAATACATGAAATGGCTTTTCAGATTCTTCTAACTCAACCCTGATCTCAATGTACGATCAAAGACAGATTATCATGGATTTTACAAATCAAAAAATAATTAATCTCTGCTGCTTCTCTCTTTAATTTTTGAAATTCTTAGTTCAGATTTTGAATTGTCTTTCTGGACTGATGTCCTTGCCCTTCAAAGGTCCTAAATATCTTTCCAAAGTCATCTTGACTTTTCCCTCTCCCCTCTTCATTTGGTCCTTCCAACATCTAATATTATTGACACAATGCATTACATGTTTCAGTTCCCCAGTGAGTAGCTCATTGTGAGGCACACAGGAGGCATTCCACACATATTCATTGAATGGATATGAATGAATGACAAAAATGAGGACAGCACGTGGCTTGGTGATAACTATGTCAGATGCACAGGAGTGCTTTTCACTTACTTCCCACTCTTAGAGGTATTCCGGGCCTTTGTGGATGATGGAGAGTTGACACCTGGGTTTGTTTTTGGAGAACCCCGTTTATCCTTACTATACCCACAGAAGGAAGAAAGAAAATATACAAAAGGACCACAGAGATTAAAAAAAACAATCAATTAGTCGCTTCATTTTAAAAAAACTTTGCAGATCTCTCTCCCCCACTCTTTGGCTCTCTCCTGTGAAAATAAAGCATAATTTTATCCAGTGGTACATTTCAAAGGTAAAGATAGTGGTAAGCACTGGTCAAGGTAAAAAATACAAATCACTCTTTAGGCATTAAATCTTGGTCTGAAAAAAAAAAAGCTTTATCTGGTGGTTTCTATTAAGGATAGACCACAGCCCAAGTACCAAGAAAGGCCTAGTAAAAAAATTAGCATAAAATAAGCAGACTTCAATATAAAACCTTCATTTCCAGCCACTCTTTCTGCAAACTGCAAGTTGAGTTCTGAAGCAGCTTGCTTTTGGTGAAGTATATGGATGCCAAATGACTTCTAAAAGTCTTTGGAAGATACTATCAGATGAATTAATAATTTTCACTCATAATGTTACATGGGAAGGCCATGAATTCGGATATTCTTTCAGGAGAAGCACCACCTGCTTCATGAGTAATTGAGTTTAAATCTCCACCTTCAATAACTCCACAGTTTATGTCAAACCTTGGAAACAATTACGAAATAAATCACAAGGAAAGTCTGCTTAATCTCATCAGGTTAATAAACGCAGACAAATTAATCACCTCAAGGTAAACAAAAAGGATTAATTGATTGGAGACTCCTTGATTACTTTATTCTATTTCCTTTATCAAACCATTTTACCATTATCTTCAATTCAATTGCTTTGCTTTGAAATTATTACCTTACTTCATCTTCAGATTTCCATGGAAACCAATTCAGAGCCTTTCTTTTCACCTGATGATGTGTGGAATTATTTATCCTGATTTCATCAGAAATGTGTATATATATATATATATATATATATATATATATATACACATACATATATACATACATACACATACATACATACATACATACACACATACATATATATGCATTTGTATTAAGATCTACTTCAGGATAACTTCTTTTATAAAAAGTGAAGTTAAAAAAGAAAAGTGCATATCTTGGCTTTCAATGTGTATAATGGAACCTTCCAAATGATACAGAATATTGCCTCAGAGAATGACAAGAGCTTTCCAGATATTTATAAATCTTTTACCACAGAAATGAGTATCCACATATAACTGTATTTATATGTGCTGTGAGGGGGTCACAAATGATATTCTTTCCTGAATCCATTGGCTTCAAAGATATGATTGGATGTGATTGGAACAAGAGGTATAAAGGAACTTACGGTGACTACAAAGGTGATAAAGAAGTGTGTGGGCCCAGACACAGGCTCATTGGGAAGTGTCAGAAAGATAGCGAAAGTCCCAGAAGTTAAGAGTCAATGTCCAGGAGGTACAAAAGCAGCCCTTTTAATTGGGAGACAGCAAGGCCATTCTGGTTCTTAATGGGGGTGGCTCTGGACAGAATGGGTACATGCTCTACTTTAGAGGTGCAAGAAGCCTGCTGTAATGAAGTGCTAGTATTCCTACACAGTATAGAGACCATTTCCCTTTGCTGCTCAATGACACACCAGCATGCCACTGAGTAAGGACTGAAGAATGTATGAGGCATAGCCTCTGCCCATCCATTTTGACTTCCTGGCAAAGACCTTAGGCAGATGTGACATCATACCAGCCACTTTGTTCATCCAGAACCAAGTTTGGAAATTAATTGACAATACTGAACAAATAAACCAGATTCTCACTCAGAAGAATTCAAAATTGTCTCTTCTATAAGGTCAGGGTAGCCTGATGCAAGAATGAAGTATGCTCTATGTTATGAAATACAAGTAGGTCTCAGCTTCCTCACTTCCACATCCAGGTCACCAGCAGCTGAGCCTTTCTTAGTCTCTCACTCAAAAGTAGGTAATGGGAAATGTGCCTGAAAGCATCCTGAATCAAGGGAGCTTTTGATGTGTCATGTGCACACTACTGGACACAGAATAGTTGGTCACTTAACTCTTCCTGAGTTACTAAGCTCAGGCATCCATGCTCTCTTGAATACAACAACATCCATTTCCTCAGCTAAATTCCCATGTCTGTGCCTTGAGTGAAAGGGTCTTCCATAGTCTGCATTACAAGTGACCCTGTTTAAGCTCAATGCAGGGCACCACAGGACATCAGGAAAACTGTCAGCTGGCAGTGGCAGCCTTATTATTGTTAACTGCTGCTCTGGAGGTGGATGATCTTGGCACAGCAGTCCTTTAAAAGATAGGAATAAGGACCCTTCTGACCTACTGCCAAATCCAGCAAGTGGAGATCTGAGGGGAATAAAAAACAAAAACAATCTCATGGATAAATCACACAAGGGAGGTGTGGCACCAAGACTAGGGATGAAAGTAATCAAATAACTCAGAATGTTTGTTGTGTGCAAATAACAGATCTACTCACAGTGGGAAAATGCATGAAAAGGGGAGGGGCAAGAAGAACTTGTAGCAGGCTTGGATCGTGGGGGCTTAATTTTGTAGATACACTAAGGACTGTTGTATAGAAGGAAAGGTCTGCTGAACATTGATGGAAAAAATCATTGTTCCTCCCCCCAAATGCAGGCTGGGCAGATAAGCCTGATTAAGATGCTGCAATTCTCAAATCTTGAGACAGAAAGAGATCTAATGCAGTGATATCAAGGACTCTGTGTTTTCCAGAAGTGCTTCATAAGAGATAAACAGAAAACCCTGCAGTTGCAGACTGCTGGGAACCTCAAAGATCTGGAAGAGATGGGTCAAGGACCCAAAGATTAAGATGTCGCCAAGAATTCTGGTTGCTGAAATATCCAGCAATCAGAAAAACTTACAGGAAGAATTCCTGCCTATTTCTAAGATATAGGGATGATAATTTGGGTTATATGAGATTGGAGAGGAGTCTGCCATGAATTAGAACTGCTTCCTAACCTACCTATATGACACAGACCTGCCCCCAATTGTCATTTTTAAAAATCTGTCTCTCCATGACTTATCAGTCCTCTTCCCTTTCATTTCCTTCTTAAGTCATAATCTCAAAGACTGTGGCTAAAATCCCCGAGTGTAGGGAATCCAGGCTTCCTCCACTCCACCTGAATAGCTACGTATCCTCTTCAGAGGATAAGATTCTTTCCTTTCTCCAATGTATCATAGCCAAGCCTCATTAAAGGTCTATGAAAACAATTCCAAGTGAGTAGGTGAGTTTTGGTAGGAAAAGTTAATGAGTGCCAGCCCTCCTCTGTCTGCCTGGTGAGCTGTTTTCTCTATCAAGTAAGCTTTTTCCTACAGGTTCCATTCATGTCTCCATCATGACAAAAGAGGAAAATAATCTTGCAGTATTAGGCACGTTGCAACCAGGTAGGAAAACGTTGACAACCCCAACTCTTCAGCATTTTCAATGTGTTTCTGATTGAATAATTTGATGCCGAATTGGTATCCAGTGTACTCAAAACAAGTTAGCAATCAGATTCACTCTTATCTGGACTTTTCTCTTAGGAAAAAGTGGTACTTGGGGGAAAAGAACCTAGTGGTTAAAACACACTCGACTCATTTTCATACAGAACTTCTGTGCTTCCCATAGTACTTTGTAAGCTCTTTTTGGAATTAATTCATCTCACATCCAAGAAAAATAGTTCTGCTGCTGCAGCTACAATAGTAGTGAAATTTTAAAAATTAATTTTCAGAGTTTGAAGACACTGAAATTGTATTTCTGAAGAGAAGGTTGGCCTATAATACATATGGTTTACATCTTTTTCTGACATATACATGTGGTACTTGTATTGTTGCTTATATTTTATAATTTATCTATTTCTCTAACTAGCTGTTAAATGGATGCTTGCTATGGTTTTTCTCCACCAAAACTCATGTTGAGGCATGGTCTTCAGATAAAAGTATTTGGAAGAAGTGGTAGGGAATTTGAGAGGCATTTGGATCTCTCATGAATGGATGAATGACATCATGGGACTAAATTAGTTACTGGAAGAGCAAGTTGTTATAAAGTGAGCCTGGGTCTTCCTCTCTGTCTTGTACACATGTCCTCCTCTGCATTCTCTGACTTTCTACTCTTAGGTGCACTCCCACCATGTGATGCCATCCACCATGTTATGATGCAGCACATCAGATGTTACTGTCTGATCTTGAACTTCCCTACCTACAGCACCATGAGCTAACTAAACCTTCTTTTCTTTATAAAATAGCTCAGTCTTATGTATTATTATAACAGCAGAAAATAGACTAACACAATACTCAAAAACTATTTAGGATAAATGAAAGTGTTATCATAATTAATTGTCATTGTCTGGCATCCATGTGAAAAAAGTAAGTAGTGATACACATGTCACACAACTTCCATCCCAACTGATTCTGGTTACTGATAGTTGATTGTCATGTGGATCACAAAGACAGGTGAGCTGAGAAAAAATTCCCAAGCAAGCTTGTGTAGATGGTTGGATAGTGCCTCTGAATAATAACAATAATCCTGTGGCAACCTTATAGCTCTTTATGTTTTCCAAAGTATGTTCTTGTAAGTGATAACTGAAATGAAACCCAAGCTGTTGTTAAGGTGGTTTCAGGTCTCTCTGGGAAAAGTGTTGGCTATTCTTTCCTCCCTGGCAATGATTCTAAGCTTCTGAAAGTTCCCAGGCTGAGGAAATGCACATAAAACACATAGATTCTATCAGGGATTGAAGCTCATCTACTGTGCTTCCCCAACAGGTGCTTGAGTCCCCTCTATAACTGGTCCACCATGTGGTAATCTTTTGAAAGGCTTTTAAATCATGACTGCTTCCCCGTGAAAGCCTGCTTTTCTCATTTCCAAGAGGCTCACTTTTCTGAAGTATTTTGCCTTGTTTTGTTACCAAGCAAGATAGCCCTTCAAATATTGATTTCCTTTAATTAAAGCTGATGAGACTTCTGAATTTCATTTTTCTATCTTGTTAGGTTATGCCCTGAGTGGTTTTCTTTCTTTGCCCTAAACTTTTTCATTTTTATTTCTTGTACCTGAAGTATCTAAATTAGAGTCCTTTCAGTGTCTTGTGCTCGTTATCTGTATTTCTGTTAATCATCTAGAAAAGAAAGTTTGGTTCACTAAGAAGTACTTTTGTTTAGCTTCTTCCCCTAGCTTTCCTTTGCTTGACTGTGGAAATGGACAGAGGTTTTTTAGAAGAGAAAGAAAAGGCTCATCTTTATTGCTGTGAAGCCTAGTGTAACTATAATCTCTCAGGAACAGCCTCATAAACTCAAAGCAGTTATTGGGGAATCTTGAGTTCTAATCCTGACTGCCAGCAAGGCATTTAACTTCTTGCTGTTTTAGGAGTGTCATCTATAAAGCAGAGGGAATTAAATTGATCAGGTAAACCATTCGCAGAGAAGCTTCTAGTTACTTTGTAATTGCAAAGCTTTTGGAAAAGGCAGCCGGAGCATGCACATTATCTTGCCCTCTCCCCTTCCATTAACTTTTCACTCTAACAGCTCACCACAGGGCATCAGGGACTGGAGCAATGAACCCATTGGTTATTGTTGCTATTTTGCTCTCTTCACCTCTTGACACATGCTGTTTCTGCCCAGGGAGTGGTGGTCACATCTCTGAATGCGTCACTGGGATCAGGAAAGAACATGAGTCAGTTTTGATATTGCATTATATTCTCATTTAAACTAACTAATCACTTATGTCTTCACCCAGTGTGGACCTTGGTTACAGACTACCAGAGGCCAATGGAATTGTCTCTTACAGTTAGAAACAGTGTTATACAATTATTGCTCTCACATCTAGCTCTGGGCTCCTCCATCAGATAAGAGGTTGAACAGCAAAAATTCACAGGATGGTTTGGGGGCAATTGAGAACTGAAATATGAAAGGAACCTGGACTGCAGTGGTAGTTATGGAGGTGGGAAGAAAGAAGCCATGGCATATTGAAAGAACCTATATAACAGAAATGGGGACTGAATACCTCTGGTGAATGAGAATAACTCTAAAATAACAGCTGCTGAGAATGGAAGAAGGAATGACTAGGAAGAAAATTTACTCTGCCAGTGAAAGAGACAGATTAATTGGGAGGAGGATCTGGGCTAGAAAAGATGAGGGATTTGGTTTAGAGCATATCAAATTGGGGTATTGATGGGCAATACTTGGCAGGCAATTAGATACATGGCACCGGAAGCCAAGAAGAGAAACAGGGTCAGATAGATAGTCATTGCTCCAAAGTGGAACAAGTGACTATTTCAGGAGGTATATTATGCCAGGATCTGTTTCCTTCCACCACAGTTTATAAGGATTTCCAAGCATATTACAAAGTCTTGTATGCCAGTGCTCTAAGTAAAAGATCCTGAGCCAATTAACTTTCAATTGTGTAAAAATCAATGCCAAGGTGAATGAGGAAAAGTGCAGGCCTTGCTCCATGTGCAGGCCAGTAGTGTTCTTCATCCCATGCTGGTGACTTGCCTCTCTCCATTCTCCTAGCTCAGTCAAATTGTTGGAGGCAGACAGGTGGATGGAAGTCATTGTCAACCCATTCCCAGAACCAAACCACTCACAGGTACTTTCCATGCAATTGTTGTCTTGGTGTAAGGAGGACACTGATTGGAGAACAAAATTGAACTTTAAACCTGGGATTCACTTGCAGTTTACATATTTTTCTTTTTGGTCCTTTGTACCAAGAACTAACCAAATGATGGGGACTATATTAAGATCCACTTTGATGTTTCCACATGATTCCCATCCCTTTTCCTGTTCTCAGTCTCTGCATTGTGTCTCACTAACTGGCACTCTCAGGCATCCTCTTGTAGCATCCCGAGGGATACACGGATGCCACAGTTTATTAACATCATCACAGTTGGGTGTGGGGACAACCTGTCTGGAAGCAAATAAAATTTGAGCCTTTGATGACCTAAAGTATATCAGGTTTCCTGGGTTAAGTTTAGGGCAATGTTTAGTGATATAGTAATTTCTTTTTTTAAATATTTATTTATTTATGTATCTTTAGTTTTAGGTGCATACATTAGTTTGTTTTTAATGTGGTGCCAAGGATCGAACCCAGTGCCTCATGCATGCTAGGCAAGCACTCTGCCACCACCCCAGCCCCTAGGGCAATGTTTAGAGACCTATGGTCATTACCTTTCCCAAATTGAGGTAAACTTTGTTCTTTAGTTCTGGTTCTGCAACTTACCAACTGAAATTGAATCATTTAACTTCTCTGGGTCTCAATTTCCTCATATGACAGTCCTGCTATCTATCTATCTATCTATCTATCTATCTATCTATCTATCTATCTATTTTTGGGTTCTGGGCACTGAATCCAGGGGTGCTTTAGCACTGAGCTACATCCCAAGCCCTTTTTATTTTTGTTTTGAGACAAATAATTTCAAGTTGCTAGAGCCTAAGTTGCTGAGACTGACCTCAAACTGTGGTCCTCCTGCTTCAGCCTCACACATTGCTGGAATTACAAGTATGTGCTATTGCAGCCAGCTCACCAGTCCTACTTCTTAAGGTCATTACACAGTTTGAATTTTTTTAAAAAGTGTTAACCAATTAATTCACTCAGAAAACATTTGTTATGTTTCTACTGTGTACCTTCCTCATGTTGGGTCATGAGGATACGATGTTGAGTATGACAAGGTTCTTGCCCTCAAGTGGGCCAAAGGCTAGTAGAGGAAGGAAACATGTGAGGAGGTACATAGTGATGCAGTGTACTAAATAGAATGAACAAGAGTAAAAACAAACTAGGAAATAAATAACACAGGGAGCAACCACCTATATTGGGGGGAATCATGGAAAGCAAAGGTAGAGCTAAGATATTATTATGAGAATTAGGATTTTCCATTTGTGTTAAGAAACTGAATATCTGAAAGTAAACTCAGGGTTGTAAAAGTTTTTACAAAATAGAATGAAATTATGCTTATCCTTAGTTTGAAACAATTATCTTCTTACATTATCTCATAGGCCCAATCATACATCAGATAATCTGAAGTATTTTAAAAATGGAGCCAAGTGTGGTGGTGCATGCCTATAGTCCCAGTAGCTCAGGAGGCTGAGACAGGAGGATCACAAGTTCATAGCCAGCCTCAGCAACTTAGCGAGGCCCTAAGCAACTTAATGAGACCCCGTCTCAAAATAAAAAATAAAAAAGGGCTGGGGATGTGGCTCAGTGGTTAAGCACCCCTGGGTTCAATCCCCAGTACCCCCAACCCCTGCAAAAAATGGAGATGGTAGGGCTGCACCCCCAGAGTCTCTGATTTAGTCAAACATTCTGCTTCTGAGTTACATCTCCAGTGAATATTCAATTTAGTAGATCTAGGATGGGGCCTGAGAAATTACAATCCTAACAAGTCCCCAGGTGATGCTGATGTTGCTTGTCTATGAACTACACTTTGAGAGCCACTGTCACACAAGAAGCATGAGACAGCCACTTTCATGGAAAGTGAGAGAGAACAATCAGCCATAGCCATTGTCCCTGCTTTCCAGACAACGCAGAATGTGCTAGATGAAGACCCCCACTGCAGGCTCCAGAGGCAGGAGAGTAGAAGATACAAAAAGCGCTGCCAATATCCAGCTCTAAAGAAGCTTCTCTTTCCTGGGGAAGTGGCAATTACTGCAAATACCACAGAGTGGAGCTCAATAGCAGGTAAGACAAAAATTGGATCTGACAAGCATTAATTGCGCCCGCAGTTCTATTTACTGAAAATGATCTGGCATAATTAAAAATTCACAATTGGAGCCTAGTTGGTGAATATTATACATTATGGAGTCCCCAGAGTGGGCCAAAGATGTTTCAGTGAACTTTTTAGGGAAAGAGGAAGGAGCCAACTGCTATAGCAGGAATTAGCCCACAAAAAAAAAAAAAAAAAAAAAAAAAAAAAAAAAAAAAAAAAA
>NW_026000252.1:731193-746794 GCF_001458135.2 Marmota marmota marmota
TCCCAGTACAAAAAGAAAAGTCTGTTAGCCTATTTACTTGGAACAGAGATTCTGATTTTATATGGAAGAATGATATGAAACAAGAGTGTTGGGGAAGAAACTCATTTCTTTTCCCCTGACAAATTATCACTTTTTTGCTTTTATAGCATTTTCCAAGAATGATCACTCTGCTTGCATATTACATATTAACTTCTTTGAGGACAAGGGTAAATTGTTTTCTTATCATTCACAAAGTCCCTTATAACATTATTCATATAGAAGTTTTTGAGTACCTGTTGACTGACAACCATACCTGATAAATTTGGCTTTTAATAAATGCTAGTGGAATTGAACTGGCTGACACATATTAGGTTAGAAGTTCATTAATAGTCATGTGGCTTTGGTTTTGTGTTGAAATGACTTATGTCAGATCACACTATGTGCCTTTAAAGGTGACAACTGAAGTTGGGTGTGGTGGCATGTGCCTGTAATCCTAGTGACTCAAGAGGAGGAGGCAGGGGGATCACAAGTTTGAGGCTAGTCTCAGAAACTTAGCAAGATCCCATCTCAAAATCAAAAATAGAAAGAGCTGGGGATGTAGCTCAGTGGTAAAGCACCCCTGGGTTTAATTCCCAGTACAAAAAGAAAAAAAAATGTGGCAGCCAATTGCAGTACCATTTTTGAGCTAGAGGGCCCACAGAAACCAGTAAAACCAGTGGGAATCAGCTACTTTGGGCAGCCCTGGAGCTGTGGGGAAAGTGTGGGCACAGGGATCAGGCAGAATTGGATTCATATTCTGTCTTTATTCTAGCTGGAATATTTTGGACAAGTTGGGTCATCAAGTGTCTAAGACCTCTGATCTCGACATTGGGGCTTCAGGCACCAATTCTCTAGCTCCATGTTAGGATCCAAAGTCAAGAACATTCAAATATCTCCTTGCCACTAGAGTTGCCATCTTAAGTGCTTTCTAAGGGTGCAAATGCATCCAAGATTGGAAAGTGCATCTGGCTCCTTAAAAATCAAGTATAAGGTCTATGTTGACAACATGCTAAAAATACTTTCTAGGATAGTAAAGAAAAGAAGGTTCCCCCAAACTCTGCTCCCACATCCCTCTTAATAGCACTTGGCTTCCAAACCAAAAGTACTATTGTTTTAATTTATATGCAGAGGGACAGGTAAAAATTGAAAGTATTTTAATTTTTAAGCTGCTCATTTATCACATACTGAAGTATTACACACTTGTTGAATGTATGCTATTTTTAAATTGGGTCTCGTTTGCAAATGTTATCTGTTCTACACTATAGACTACTTTTAATTTCCTTTTGCTCATGAAATCCAATAACTTTTTTCTCTTGTGCAACATTTTGGAAAACTGAACATTATTTTAGTGTGTGTGCTATTAAAAGATTAAGATTCTGACAATTAATGAAATAAAAAACTTCTTTCTCCAAATCACCTCCTAGTCATCATTAAATGATAGGCTGCATGTAACATATACCCACATTCTTCTTTTCATCTGTGTGAGTTCTTAATATGAGTCTGGCCCAATCCAAGTCACTCAGCTGAGCCCAGATGAAGGTTTTTTATATTGACTCTACCCCATCCCAGATAAGGTAAAAGATCATAGAAATAAGAAACTTGGAAGGATCCTTAGAGATAGGCAAGTGAGACCCACAGAAAAGGGATATATTCAAGGGAAGTGTCTAAAGTTGGAACATTGACATAATGATGGAACTTGGCTGGCACATAGTAAACAGGCCATATCCCCCATGAAGTACAGCGCAAGACAGGAAGGCTTGAGACCAAAAGATGATGTAACACAAAAGAATTGTGGCTCCATTTGCTAACATAAGTAGTACAAGAAAAGTAAGCAACCTTGTTTTTGTGAGGAGGCATAAGTGGAAAGAGGTATGTTCAGTTTTGTGATATGTTGAGTTTTGCATGCCTATAGAACCCCCCAGGTGATGCGTTGGTAATTGAATATATAGTGGCAAAACTTAGTAGGACATAGAGATCTTAGCTAAAGAATGGTCTACAGAGACTTAGGAGTTTTCAATAGTTGAAACAGTTAGAGGAGAAGAGATTACCCAGAGGGAGAATGTAAATTGAGAAGAGAATATCCAGGTAAAATGATTAAGAAGGACAGGCTAGAGATGGCAGAGTGGGCTCATCCAAGTCAAAGAGGAAACTGGATCTAAGGATGGTATGGATGTGAGGTGACCCCCAAAAGCTCATGCAAGATAATGCAAGAAGGTCCAGAGGTGAAATGATTATATTGCAAGAGTTTTAACCTAATCAATGAATTAATCTGCTGTTGGGGGTTAACTGGGTGGTAACTATAGGCAGATAAGCGGTGGTTGAAGGAAATAGGTCACTGGGGGTATGCCTTTCAGGTTTATATTTTGTCCCTGGTACCTTGTGTTCGTCCCCCCCGCCTCTTTCTCTCTATATATAAAATCTCTATATCCTACTAAGTTTTATATATATAATTTCTCTCCTCACTGCCCCCCACCCTCAACTTCCTGGCTGCATTAAGTTAAGCAATCTTTTTCCACCATGCCCTTCCACCATCATGTGCTGTCTCACCTTGGGTTCAGAACTATGGAGTTGGCTCACCATGGACTGAACTTTTGAAACCATGAGCCCAAATCAACATTTTCTCTTACATTGTACTTTTTGGGTCTTTTGGTCACAGTAATGAAAAGATTACTAATATAGAGGGCATGAGTATTCTAATTATAAGAGTCTCATTTGCTGATTTGAAGACAGTTTTGTGTCCTGAGTTGCTTCTTTCTAGGGCACATTTATGATTATTTGTGGTATTTGATCAGTCATGCTGTCCTTTATTACACCAAAAGCTTGTGAATTCAAGAAGCCTTTTTGATCATATGCAACCTGTTCTCATTGATTCTTGGCAAGGATGATCCTAAGTATACTGAAAGAAGCATTTCATGCCAAACAAATCCATAATTACAGACTTTAGATTTATTTTCAATATGGCCTTATTTATTTACAACAAAGGTCAATAAAGCAAGAAATTGTTTCAGTTCCTAACAATCCTAAAGCTTATTCAAATATCACTAACTTCCCAATGAAACAACTAATCCACTTTTGATTATTGTTCCTGTTTGTTTGCTTCCTCTATTGTGTGCAAGCTCAGAAATGGACCTTAGGGCTCTCCACTTGACTTCAAAATTTCAAGAAAATCTTGGCTATGGTATAAGCAGAATTCAAATCAGCCTGATATGAAGAGCCACTCTTGAGAGTCATGATATCATCTCTGCCGCCTCTTTGTAACATAAGTCCTTGGTTTTGAAACAATAGTACTTTGGTTCTCCCCAGCCACTCAATAATCAGCTTACTACTTAATTAAATTCTTTAAAACTGTATAAACCAGTTGTTCACCCATTGCAGAGAATGTCTTCATTACTGGCAGGGAGCAGATGCTACAATGGGAAGGACCTGCCCCTATCTCTGACTTCCCTCAACCTTTGTGAGAAAACGTCTCTATGACTGACACTGTTTATGAAGGGATGTCATAAATGTGAAACAATATTAAATCATGTCCAGACCCACGAGATGGAGGATTATGGCACCAGACACCTCAAAGATAAGTTATGAAGAACAATTCTATGTGAGATAGGCAGATAAGGTGTGAGGGACTAGAACATTCCGTAGGATTCAAGAATTTCAGTCAGTAATCATGCCCTGGGAAGTGTACCAGTCCTTCAGATTGCACATGCAAAGGGAGGGCCCTGGAAATAGCACAGAAGATTCCCACCAGGGAAAGCAGAGTTGGCACTTAAAGGGAAACAAGATGGTATTTATCTCAGGGAAAACCAGAATTGGGAGGAAGCATCCAACTAGCTGCCTGAAAAGATAAAAACAATTATCTGTGGCTTGGGGGTAAAAGAAAAGGGCTTTAAAAAACTATTCAATCTTGGGATTCTTAGAATTATAAATTTTGTGACCTCTTCTACTCTATGCTAATTATGTTTCCCCCACCTCACCCAGAGCAGTTTATTAAAGTTACCTTTGACATTCATGGCTTGTCTAGGGCTGTCGGAGTGCAGATCAGTATTAGAGTACCAGAAATTCAATGAGGAAATGAAATCCCAGAGGGAGAGAATGACCCTCTTAAACTCAAAAGGTTTAGTTGTTGCTTCTTTTTAAAAATTACCTTTTAGAATCTCTTGCTCTATTCATCCCTTGTAGGTCATGGTGGAAGTTGTAAGTTAAGAGGACATGTCCTCTTCTGCAATAAGAACATTGTCCAACTACCGATAATTCCAGAGAATAGTTATCTATGGCCCATAGAAGACCATGGGCTTCAGGGAACCAATATCTTACAGTCACAGGCCCTGACCTATGCATTTCTTTTTCTGGGCACAGTAAGAGTCTTTGTTTCCTGAACAGACAATCTCTTCTGGAATAGACTGTTCTCTTCAAAACTGAGCAGATAGAGCAGAGTTCATTTTAATTCTGTCAAGCAATGGCCACAAACTGAAAGCCAAGTGAGACAACTACTAAAATGACCCTTGAGTCAGTAATTGCTACGGGTCAACAATTCCAGTGTGGCAAGGATCTGATTTAAGTAGAAACTTTGTTTCTGAAGGTTTTATATAACTGACTCTAGAAACAAGAGAATTATAGAAAGATGCATACTCTTCCATGCCTCCTCCACGTTTTCTGAAATTTAGGGGCATAAAAAATTATAAAGATGAATATCTGAGAAAATAATTTACACTACTGTGAAAATGGGGATTTGTGACTAAAAGAAACCAAATTTATCCCAAGAAATATCAGGTCAGAGCTAGTAGCATGGGGCAAGGAGAACACAGGCTGCTTTTAAACCATCACAGACTAGGCCAGAGCAGTATTTTTAACAATGTATAACCCACATATTACTCCAAATTTCAGGTAGGTTTACCCAAAATACATCTGTAATACAATGTTGGGGATACTTAAATCAATAAAAGCTTATAAAAGGCAGAAAGACTCATATGCAAAGCTTGGAGATTGTTGGAGTTAGCTCAGACTCTTCCAGTAACCAAGGCCATAAGGGAAACATGCCAGGTAACAGCATTCTCAACAGCATTATGATAAAAAAGAAGGGTACCATTTTGTCGAGAGAGTCAAACTTATTCCTGATGCCAAGTCTGGGGGCACTTATTAAATGTCAAGTTGATTGGGGTATATTTTCCATTCAGTACCATTTACCCATGTTTAATTTTTTTTTGGTACTAGGGATTGAATCCAGAGGTGTTTCACCACTGAACTACATCCCAAGTCCTTTCTTTTTTTTCCATTTCAAGAAAGAGTCTCACTAAGTTGCTTAGGGCCTCACTGGTGCTGAGACTGGACTTGAACTTGCAATCCTCCTGTCTCAGCACCATACCCAACCTTAAAACTATGATAGCTGATGAAGATGCCATTTCAGAAGGTAAGCCAGGACAGCTAAGTTACTGTGGTATAGGAGCAGCCTTTCTAGTCATCTAACCGGATCCTGGGTAAGAGGGTGAAAAACCTAGAAGCATGAATTTTAACACAGGCTTTAGACCAGTGGTTTTCCAAACCACTTGCATACTAGAGAGCTGGAAGGATTTCTCCCATTGGGTCATCTTTTATCAAGTGAATTTGGGGCTTTCCTTAGCAGTCTCTTTCCTGGCATATGTCATCTGCCTGGATCCTGCTCCCACATCAGTGCTTGAATCTGCTGTGTTCATCCTTTTTGGAAGGATGAGTCTTTAGGAAGACTCAGTCAAAAGCTGCAGAGAAGAACACTCCTGATTTCCTTTGGGTCTCTTTGTAATTCTTTTTTTCAGGCCTTCTGGGGCATTACTCTCTCATCCAACTATAGTGCACTTTCTCTTTTATCATCATCTGCTCCCATTATCTGCAATTCTCCTTCTATAACTCCTATCAATTCCTCAGGAAGCTGTCCCTCAGGGCAGGGCATTGGCTCATCACCTAAATATAACAATTTGATGCACTTTGCAGACTCAGAGCCCACTTTTCTCGTTTTTGCCCATAGGTTACCAAGGACAGTGCAAGAAAATATCTTTCGCCAAAGACATATTTACCCATAATCAAAGAGGACACAATAAAGGGCATAGGACAAACAAGGAGGCTCTCTTTCAAGACCTTAACAAATTAAAACCCACATTAATTAATTCTTTGGCCCTTTAATTGCTCCTGGATTAAATATACTGGGGTGATTTTTCATACCAGCCCAGGTTGTCACAAGCTCGATAATTCAGTTAGGGAATTCTGACATCACGTATTTGGCCCTGCTTGTCTATGGAGTCAAAAGGAGTAACTCATTAGCAAGTAAGAGGTATTAATTAGACTTTTGTAAATTTATACTTGTGAAAGATGCTAGCTCCATCCAGATTGTTGGAAGGAGAACCATGCTCAGAGGTACTTGGCAAATGAGGAGTCAATGTAGGCGGTGTGATGTAGTCTTGAAACAGATCTCTAGCAAGCCCACCAGGGCCTAGATTACACCCAATGCATGCTGGTCCTCTCAAAGTTGTCACCTGGGAAGGCAGTATACAGATTCCAAGGACACTGCTGGCATTCACAACATTTCCCCCTCTTCCCTGGGAAGTGTCTTCATAGACAGTTATGAAACACATGAGAAATATCATTCATGACCATGTAGTTACATCTCTCTTTTGGCCTCAATCACAAAATCCATCTTCACCATCCACTTAGTGCATCACCATTACCTTCTGATGATGTTTGATTCTAAAAGTCCAATCCACCCTCAAAGGACACATATATCTCCCAGCCAAGCAGTCAAGAGAACATGCTACATCCACCAAATGTAACAGCCAATGAGCATTATAGAAAGGTTGAGCATATTGAAGGAATCAGTAGCCTTTTCCATGTATCAATTCTGCTGTTTGTTAAAAATAGATCAGTTGGAGGGTTTGGGATGTGACTCAGTGGCAGTGTGCTTGCCTAGCATATGTGAAGCCCTGGGTTCAATCCCTAGCACCAGTAAAAAATAAATAAGCAAGCCCACTCTTGCATTCTTTTATTTGCTATAGTGTTTGGTATCATTCTCCCCCTTTTTTTGGGGGGGAGACTCTTTTTTTATTGTTCGTTGTTCAAAACATTACATAGTTCTTGATATATTTCACACTTTGCTTCAAGTGGGTTATGAACTCCCATTTTTAGCCCATATACAGATTGCAGAATCACATCAATTACACATCCATTGATTCAAAATTAATCCTGATTTCAGTGTTCCTGGATAACTATTTATACATTATTCTTCCCAGTAGGTAAAGGTGAAAGAAGGCACCAAGCTGAAATGTCTTCTTTTTCAGCTTCTCCCTTCATATGATCTTTCACTGACTTCTCTGATGGAAGAGTTCTGCTGACAGGAGAGGAAATGGATTCATATGCCAGTACCTTCAAAAGTACATTAAATATAATGCTATTTAATAGCACATTAACTATTCTAACCAGTGTCTGACAACAGCCAGGAAAATGTAGAAGTTAGAAGACTAATACAGAGTCTTAGGGTGCTGAATGCAAATGTAAATCACTATCCTCACTAATTAAAACTATGGCCCTTTGATTGCTCCTGGATTAAGTTCACAGGGGTGATTTTTCATCCCTGCCTGGGTTGACACAAGCCCAATAATTCACTCTGAAATTCTGACGTCACTTGCTTGGCTCTGCTTCTCTATGGAGTCAAAAGAAGTATCTCATTAGGGAGTGAAAGGTATTAATTAGACTTTTGTAAATAGGAACCGTATATAGTGCTAACTCCTGATTTCATCCAGATTGTTGAGAGGAGGGCCATATGGAGGGTTGGAAAGCTGGGGTTCTTTTTCTAAGCCATAACACCAGTACCTCCATTGATTGGTATACCTTGGTTCACACAAATGAAAAGTGGGATAAAATAATACAATCTTGCCACTTGCTTTCATAGTCATGATGCTGACAAGTGGAAAATGGCAGAGTATAATAATATTAATTATTTTATAATTAAAATGTGGTGGAGGTGTTTGTTTTACACTTATTAGAGCAGTATAGGCCTTATGGTACAAGTTCACAGCTCTGATCTACTGTGGTTTCAACAAAAACCCACTTACCGCCTGCCATGGGCAAAATGTAATGATACCAACAGTTATCTAAAGTGTGCTCCCTACTCTCAAAGAAGTTACTGAACTGTAGTATTGAATTCTAAGACACTCAAATGAGCCTCCTTCCTTGTCCCTTGAAGCTCATAATAGCAGATTTAGAAGAAACAAAGTGTGTGTGTGTGTGTGTATGTGTGTGTGTGTACACTAGGGATTGAACCCATGGCCTCACACATGCTAGGCAAGCATTCTACCTCCAAGCTATATCCCCTGCATGGAAAAAATAAGGGAATAATTAATTCATGCCAATCTGGCTTTATGCTTCCCTTAAAGACCATTAGAATTCTTCCATCATGCCCATTGTACTTAGGGCTTTTTCTTCTCTGCCTGTCTTTGACTTCTTCACCCTGCTGCCTAGATGTCCTCAATTCACTTGTGATTTCTTTTTCTCTGGGCCATGTGGAATAGAAGCTGAGCCCAGGACTCCTGGGGAAGTCAGCCATAGTTAAAGAAAGAAGGTTGTAGTTAGACCCTCCAATTTATTACTGTCACCTGGAAAAAGGCAAGATGATAAAAAAGGAGAGCAGGGAGCCAGGGCTTATTTGGATGTCTAAATTCTTCTGTGGTGAAACAGCAGCCTTGTTACCTATAGTGTTGCTTGCCTTAATAAAGACCCTTGATGAATGAACAATTATACCTAGAGACAATATGAACATTCTGGCCCCATGAAGGACACTGTTTCAGCTTTTGGGGGAAGGGGAGAGCCCACGAAGTGTGATGGCTAATGGATCAATACTTCTCTGAATGAATTTCATCATAAGTGACACTCCTTTGGGATAAGGAAGGGCTGACTAGAAAGCTATTCAAGGTTATCAGCTAAATTATAGTTTCTAGAGTATTCAGGTGAAACATTTGGATTGTAAGCCAGTGGCCATACAAGAAACCATGATGAAAGGATGAAAGCTTCATCTGCCCAAAGAGAAGACACCAGTCAACATTTCCAATAATTCTCACATAAATCTTTGGTCTTGCAATCAGACTTATTGGAAAATAGCTGTGTTTTAATTTCAAAGAAACCTCCTGTGTTAGTCAGCTTTTCATCATTCTAACCAAAAAACCTAACCAAAAAAAAAAAAAAAAACTTAGAAGAGGAAAAGTTTATTTTGGCTCATGGTTTCAGAGGTTCAGTCCATAGTCAACAGACTTCATTGCTGTGGTCCAAGGTGAGGTAGCACATCATGGTGGAAGGGCATGGTAGAGTAAAGCTTCTCAGTTCATGGCAGCCAGGAAGCAGAGAAAGGGGAAGGGGCCACAGGGATGATGCACCCTTCAAGCGCATGCCCTCAGTGGCTCACCTCCTCCAGCTATGCCCCACTTGCCTACAATTACCATCCAGTCAGTCAATTCAAACTAGGATGGACTAATATGGTTCCAGCTGTTATAATCATTTCACCTCCCACTAACATTGTAAGGGGGGATACTTCATATCTTACCATAATACCTCCTGAAATAGAAATTTAAGCTGGTTCTGAAGGTTTTAACAGGGAAGAATATTAGGGTGTGAGGGTGGGGTGAAACTTTCTCCTAGATTCTATAAGAGCCAAAAGTAAGAGACCTATAGAAACCCATGGAAAGCAGTGGGATCTCCAAATGGAAATGTAAGTTCATAATAGTATAAAACTATTTATTTAAAATACAAGGAACTAGGCTTGGAATGTGGCTTGATGGTAGAGCACTTCCCTAGTATGTGTAAAAGCCTTGGATTCAATCCCCAGCACCACATACAATGCACACACACACACACACACAGAGAGAGAGAGAGAGAGAGAGAGAGAGAGAGAGAGAGAGAGAACATAAGAAACTACACAAAGTAGAGTCCTCATTACAGTAATATAGTTCAAAGAATCAGTGATAGAAATCTAAAGCTAAAAGACCTTGGTCCTCTTAGCAAAATAAATCTCTACTAGGCACAGAATTCATCCTTTTCTCTTAGAATTGAGCTGCAGCTAATACAAATGCTCAGTGAAGAAGTAGAAAGCAAAAAAACTGCCTTAACCATATAAGCTTCAATGACAGCTAATCAATACAAAGTATGTCTTTAAACTGCATGAGAAATGATTCATAGGTTGGGTGTCCTAATGCACAAAATGTATTCTTCCTGACCTTCCACTGCTGATTCTCAGACCCTTCATTTATCTCCTGGGTGTCTGTCCCAAGTCATGACCAACCCTCCTTCATCCTTACTGAAGAGATCCAAAGAGAAATTTTAGATGAGCATTTAAATTTCTGCTTGAATTCCATTATTCACAAATGCCCTTGGAAAGCCCAGCTTGATGTGGCATCATGGTGGAAGATGCCACAATGAATAGATAAACAATTAGCCAGGAATCAGTACAAATAACTATCTGTACACCTGTCCAATAGCAAAGCTGGTGTTCTAGATATATTAGAAGTTAATGAAAATTTACAGGTAGCTAAAAAGTAAAATTGCTGATTAAACCATTCTGGCTTTGACTACAGGTAACTGATATAAAATGTTTCCTCAAATGGCCTGCAGACCCCAAATTGCTTGCTTCTGGATATATGGAGCAGGCTGTTCCCAACGGCAATTGATAAAATTTCCTATTAATGTCCTTGGTGATTACTAGAAAACTACATGTTACATTGTAGAATAATACATTTTAAAAACATTTTATATAACTCTGTAGAATATAATTTATAGTTGAGTAAGCATAAGATTGTACTTTGCAAACTTGATTCCAAAAGTATGGTGGTTAAAATTACAAGTCATTAAATTGAGTTAAATTGACATAGAGTCTCACAGTGTCTAAATTCCCCTCTGCTTAAGAGCTGATCCCCAGAGAAAGTTATTTAACTCTTTCATGTCATGAAGCTCCTTCAACTGAAAGCAGGAGTTGACAAACTTTAAAGGGCCAGACAGTAAATATTTTCGGATGTGTACGCTGCTGTTTTAACACAAAAGCAGCTACAGACAACATGTAAATTAATGCATGGCTAAGTTCCAACAAAACATTATTTACAGACACTGAAATTTGCATTTCCTATACTTTTCAAGCATCATGAAACAGTATTATTTAGTTTTTCACCCACTTGAATATATAAAAAAACCATTCTTAGCACACAGGCCATACAAAATAAACATGCTGTGGGGCTGGGGCTAGAGCTCAATGGTAGATCACTTGCCTGGCATGCACAAAGCCCTGGGCTCCTTCCTTAGCACTGGAAAAAAACAACAGACAACAAGAAAAACAAAACACACAAACAGACAAACCAACCCACAATGGACTGAATTTGGCTGAGGGCCATAATCTGCTGACACTAGATGGAAACCCCTAAATTTACAAGCTCCTTTTGAAATGAAAGTTTTCAGTTTCCCAAGGTACTCATTTCCAAAGCAGAGAGGAGTTGAAACTCTGGGAGATCTAGGTGCTTTATGTTCAAATATCAGCTGTTTACTCTAGTAAATGTATGAATTTGGAAAAAAGAGACATCATTTGTGTTCATTCCTCAAACAGAAGTTTCTTCCATAACCTCTTGCCCTCTCCTTCGCCTGTTCCCTTCACCTTCTTTCTTCTGTTATATTTTTTAGAAACTGATTTCTTTATTTTTAGAATTGAAGAGAATTTATCTAGAAATCCATTATCAGCATTTACTCTTGACCTAGAGTCTTTCAGTTACCTGTCTCTTAAGACAGTTCATTGTACTTAAGTCCATTTCAATTTTGAGACAGTTTAATTTCACATAGAGATTATTTTAATAGTTTTATTTACAAATCCTCTAGGAAACAATAAGAAAAACATAAAGTAAACCTTTTTCAGTCCTCTTTGCACAAAAGGAATTCATATTCCCCTTTAACTAAGGGATTCCAGTGTACAACAAAGTCATTTAAAGTCATTGTCAATATGGGCACTTACATTCAAGATGTAATGGTGAAAAATACTGTGCAAACTGTAACGTGGCATCTTTGCAAGGGTTAGCTATAGTTGGTGATGTCATTATGCCAAGTGCCAAGGATGCATCCTCATGATTGTGTGTGTGTGTGTGTGTGTGTGTGTGTGTGTGTGTGTTAGAGAGAGAAAGACTTAGTGTTATTATTGGGCTACTGAAATTATTCCCAAGGAACAGATGAAGGGCTGCTTTTATCTAATAAAGCAAACTACCTGAGTTACCAACCTTATTATAGCTCTGCTCTTGCTGATGTCTAGCTGGAAACAAAGGGGAAATCACCAAATTCTGTAAGCCTTTTTTTTTAATAATTATTTTTTTAGTTTTCGGCGGACACAACATCTTTGTTTGTATGTGGTGCTAAGGATCGAACCCGGGCCACACGCATGCCAGGCGAGCGCACTACCGCTTGAGCCACATCCCCAGCCCTTCTGTAAGCCTTTGTCCTTATTTTGTAAATGGAAGTGTTTGGACCGATGCTTAAGGATCCTTCCATGTTATAATCTCTTAAGTGTTTGGAGCTGTACAAGATAACAAAAGGAGGACAAAGAAACTTGCTGAGCAACTACTAGGTGCTGTTTATTTTTTGGAAGGTGTGTACTGGGGATTGAACCCAGAGACACTTTACCACTGAGCTACATCGAGCCCAGTGCTGTTTAATTAATTTATTTTAATTTTATGAGACAGAGTCTTGCTAAGTTGCTTAAAGCCTTTCTAAGTTGCTGAGGCTAACCTCAAACTTAGGTACTATTTTTTAATATCAGAAAAATGATCAATGAGGGTGTCTCAAGCTGCTCCTGTCCAGTTGTCCCTAGGCACTATGGGAGTTAGGCAAGTTGTGGTTGCATGTTGATTGCACAGTCAGTTGCTTCATGTGGCATTATTGCCCAGTTACTGTCATAGTGTTCCCAAAGTGAAATTAAGAACTTACTTAGAATTCATAACTATCTATTACATGTCTGGAAGGTTAAGAACAGTGAAGTCCCAGACAAGAAAAAGTCAATAAGCCTTAAGGGTTTTTTTTTAAGGAAATGCATATCTATATGGGCTATAATATTTGAATGCATTTGGCCTAGAATAAAAGCCTTCAGGACAAAAGTTGCTTCCAACAAATCATTCAAAAGGCAACAATCTCTGACGGGTTTCTCTTTATTCTTCAATTTGAACTCCAAGCATTTTCTCCTCAGTTCTGTTCAAAGTAAACCTCTTCACCTTCACTAGAGGAATCTTAATAAGTTTCATCTTTTTACCAGTTCCACACTCCCTGTGTGTCTTGTCTTAGTCTGACAAGGTACAAGGGGAATGATCCAGATGTGAGGGGAAAAGGGGCCATTGTAGTTGGCAGGCACTGCTCTCTGACGTGTGCAAGGCTCAAAAGCACTGGCTAAAACCCATGGGGGGAAAGAACAACAGGAAAGCATCTGTTTTCAAGTTCATTGCTTGGGATGGGGGAAGCAGAGGAAGCTGGTTGTTTATAGAACAATTTGTGGTTACAATTTCAATGGTTGATTACTTGATTTCTTCATCTAGTTCCTAATCACAGATCAAACACAGGTTCCAATAATGAAGTAATTTTAGGCATGATTATAGTCTCCTACTAAGGGCTTTCACCTGGGAACAAGGAGCTCTCATCCCCCATTCAATGTAACAGCCATTGGAAAAAGTGATGGGACTGCAGTTCTTCTGCCCCTGCTGACAAGGCCCTTAGTACTTGCACTGTGACCCCATTCCTATTAACAGTGGGTTCCCCGGTGTAATCAGTGCAATGGCAGTGAGAGTACCACAGTAATGATCTATCACAGCATCACCCTCTTCCTTCTATGCTCCACAAGTGAGCAAGGAATATCTTTGGAAAAAACAACTACTTTTCATCCCTCCCCTAATGAATCACATTAGACTATTGGTTACTGCCTAGCAAATTGGGTCTATGTCTCAGCATGGCTCCCAAGACCCTCCAGGATGAAACCTAGCCTTCCATATCCTTTTAAGCGCCACACCACCACTCTTCCCAGATCTTCCATGCTTGTCCTAGCCTCTGGGCTGTTGCAGTACTGCTTCCCCTTACTAGACTGCCCTTCCCCATCTTCTGGCAAACTCCTGCTTCTCTTTGGAAACCTTTTCTGTTGCAATAGTCTGCTCCATAGCCCCAGGCAACATCAGTCCCTTCCAACTGACTTCCATTTTGTTCAGAGTGGATCATCTCTCACTGACACATGAGTTCTGTCTACATCTGTATCTCTATTTCCATCTTCTGTGAATTGTGGGATTATTGAAGATATGTGGACAATGTTTCATTTCTGCATTTCCCTCACCTATTTTACATCCAGTCCAAGTGGCACTCAGTAAATGTTTGTTGAATGAATCTGGATGACATAATAGTAAAGTATGTACTAGATTTCAAGCACAGGGGTCACAGAAAAATCCTGTTTTGTAGGAATATGTACCTATTCTTGGTCATAGGTGTGTACTGGTTTTCTTCCTATATAGTTAAATTGAGGATGTAGCTCAGTGGTAGAGCACTTGCCTAGCATGAATTAGGTCCTGGGTTTGATCCCCAGAGCCATACCCCACAAACAAAAGAAATATTGGTAGATGTCCCACATAATAAACATAGTAGATTCCAGAGAAGTTGGGACAGCCTTTTGGAAATGATCAGGTGATGTAGGCTACAAGTCATGATCACTTTCAGGAAATAGAGTATTGCAGTCTTTAACTTGGACATTTGCAGACAGAACTGGTTTAAGCAACAATGGAAATGAGTGCAGAGTCGTGCTAAGGCTTTCTAGCTATTAACAGGCCCATGCTGCAGAAGAGACCGTCATTCAATTCTCAGACAGCAAAGGAGAGAAGGATTAACTGCGGGTGTCAACAGGCTCTAGAATGAAGAGATTCAGGGAAGGCCAATCTTCTTTAACTGGTGGCTAGGAAAAGCTATCAGAGGGCAGAGGCTAAAAGAAGGTGCAGTATATAAGAAATGTTATCCCCATATTGATGTCTTGAACTCCGGCACACTGTTAAACAAAAGAGGGGAGACAAAGGAGATGAAGTTAGAAGCCACTAATAAAATTATTAGTGGTCCCATTAGGTGTGTTTTTTCACCACCATCTGAGTGTTAACTATCTGAATTGCCAGTTAACAATCTCTTCCTAAAGTCTCTAAGATTTTGTTTTATCACAAGGATGGCTTTTGGATTTAAATGGGGACTTTTGAAAGAGAAGTGAGCTAGTTAACACACCAGAAGAGACAGAAGTTTCTTTTCAGAGATAGAGGATGGTCTCAGACTCCCCCTCCAACATGTGTGTAATGAAAACCTCTTACCACTTTTTCATTTGTCAGTACTCAGGGAATGGGTCTACAATGAAGTCTTATTTTTCAAACATATCCCCTGAAAACACATACTACGATCACAAACATTTGGCAATTTAATGTTTTAATGTTATCAATTGTTTAAGAATAATACTCAAAGAGGGACACTACATACTGCTTAAGGGAACCATACACCAACAAGACATAACAATCATAAATATATATGCCCCAAACAATGGTGCAGCTATGTT
>NW_026000252.1:747534-751715 GCF_001458135.2 Marmota marmota marmota
GAGGGGAGGGGGGATAGTAGAGGATAGGAAAGGCAGCAGAATACAACAGACACTAGTATGGCAATATGTAAATCAATGGATGTGTAACTGATGTGATTCTGCAATCTGTATATGGGGTAAAAATGGGAGCTCATAACCCACTTGAATCAAAGTGTGAAATATGATATATCAAGAACTATGTAATGTTTTGAACAGCCAACAATAAAAAATTAAAAAAAATAAATAAAATATCTAACTCCTCAAAAAAAAAGGTGCTATGGAAATTTAAAAATAATACTATCTAATAAAAAGTTTTAAAAATTATATTGTATAAACCTTCCTTATTATTCTCAAAGTTTTATGATTGTGAAAAACAAAATATTACATTAATGGAAAAACTTTATTATGTTTAAAAAAAAAAAAGAATAATACTCCTGCCCTCATTCTAAGAACACTGATTCAGTGCCTGCTGGATGCCAGGCACTGTTAAGGATGCTGGAAACACAAGAATGCATGAGACATTAGCACTGATTTCAAGGAGCACAATCCCAGTGAGGGATACAGATGCTTAGGAAACCAATCTGGCTCTTCTTCTACCACTTGACTGCAACTGCCTTCTAAAGGTTATCAATGACCTCCTGATGGTCACGTCCAGTGACTTCTTTTGAATAAAATTCCTTGGCAATCTTATTCCTGTGCCATTTGAAAAAAGACCTGAATAAATTTAAGAACTCAGTACTGCAAATATTTAGGCAAAGCACTTTCCAGGCAGACAGAGGAACAAATGTAAAGTCCCTGCAGTAGTAGCAGGCCTGATGTATTTAAGGTAGAGCAAGAGACTGATATGATTAAAGAGGCATAGGCACAGGGCAGAGTAATAAAAAATAACATCAGAAAGGGAATAGGAGGCAGACTGTGCAGGACTTGGGAGCATTGCATTCTGAATGAGATGGGGAACCACTTCAGTGTTTGGAACAATGGCATAACAAGATGTGAACTGATATTTTTAAAGGATCATCATTGTGGTGACTGGCTGATGAAAGATCATAGAAGGCCAATGATGGACCAGGGTACCTAGTAAGGAAGATTTCATAGAAACCCATATAGAAAATGATGGTAGAGTTAATGGTGGTGAGAGGCACTAAGATTTCAGAAATATTATGAAAGGAGAGTAGATAGGATGTGCTAATGGATTAGAGGTGGTCTGGGAGAGAAAAATAAATGTGAAAGAAACTCTAAGAATTTTTTTCAGAGAGACTAGAAGATTGGAGTTGTCGTATGCTGCATGGAAAAGGGTGTGAGAAGAACAAATTCTGGAGAAAAGTCAGGAGTTTGTATAGGGACAGGTGATGTTTGAGATACCAATGTAAGTTGCCAATGGACCTGAGGAGTGGGATGTTGTTGTAGGAGTGTGGGGTCCAGGAGATACATATGGAAGCCAAGCTTCTTGGATGCCTTTCAGCATCATCTCAAAGCAGGCTTCATATGACTCAACCAGCACTACTAATCACTTGGCATAATAGCAAGCTTGGCTGCAGGCAACCTGGCCTACCCTTCTCCTCCCCTTCCCATGTTATGCTCACACTGGCCTTTGTTCTCAGGGATAACTTGCCTTGAAAATTGGGGGTTCCAGTGAAGGCAAAAAAGCCACTTAGAAAAGTACTATAGTGCTGTACACAATAGAAATTCGGTTATTCTAATGACCTATCTTTCACTGAGGAAACACATTTTTGATGGCATTGCTTTTCAGATACCCTTCTAATGTGTACAGAATGTGAAAATCTGGATGGATTCAAAATGGCATCTTGGATGCCACAGAAGTTTTCTGGGAGACCAATATTTAATCAAATTCTTGAGAAGGGGAACCTACTGTCAGCCCCTGTGTCTTCAGGCTAAACTCTTGGGCTTTTATTCCAGGCAGGGATGGTAAATGTAAGCAATAAAAGCAAAAAAAAAAAAATCACAGTATTTAATTCCTTGCAAAACTAATTAAGGTAAAATAAACCAGGTACTAAAACCTGTCTTTAAAGCTTCATCTTTTTGTCTCCCTCAGTTTGCCTACTGACTACATCGTTAGCATCTTCTGAAAGCCATTCACTAGCTGGAAGTTTGACAAGTACTAATTATTCCCATCAGTTCCATGACACTGCAAACGAGACTCACACAAGTTTAAAAGTGCTAAACTGTGAAAAGCCTGGGGAACACAGCGTGCTCAAAATTATCCAGAGAGCTTTACACATAGGCATCCAGACAGAAAGCTGGGTGAATTAGAAGGTTCTGCTAGGAGAACCAGGGTAATGGTCATATGTTCAAAGCCTGACATCTGAGCTCTTCTTCTTTTTGAGCATATAAGGTCATTTACAGATCCTCACACAACTATGCCTCTGAGCCTATGAAGGGAAGGAGAGTAAGCCAAGCCAGTCAGAAGGATTCAATGCTGGCCCCCAGGAAGTAGGGTCAGTGCCAGGCAATGAAAAGCTGCCAATTTCTCAGTTCACCATGGCATTATGCAAAGTGATGAGACAATTTTGTGGATGTGGCTGGTGCTCTCCATGATTCACAATCCATTAGCCCAGCACAATTTTGGTCTTGTGCTGTTTTTATTTAAGTAGCAAATCCATATATGTGGCCTATCTGTCTATCTGCATACCTGTCTCTTACCTATCCACCTCTTCATTTACCTAGCAACCACAAGTAGGATTACAGAATCAGTATAGAATATACAGTCATCTTCTATTACATTCCGTCAATTACAGATGGAGAAACCGAGGCTCAGAGAGAAATGACCTGACTAAGGTCTCTCAGTGAATTTTAGTTTGCATATATCCTGTTTGTTCCACCATATTCTCACAAATAATCATATCCTTATAACATAAATACTTAGCAGTCCCTATTACTTTTTGGCACTGCCTCAGCTCCAAGCTTTGATTATGTTTTAAAAAAGGTCACACTAAGCCCCTTTATTACTACATAGATGTTGCTTTCACCTGTGGGATTATTAAGAAATCTCATGGATAGTTCCTTAATTTAATTTTTATGATACTTCTACTTTCAAGTTGACCCTGATCTTAGAGTATTTGAGATCCTCAACATATTTCCCCATGGCAAATCAAGAATCCAATTTTAATTTGATCCATACCTTCCAATATAATTTGTTGATAGTGAGAAAAAAGAAGGAAGAAAATATTTCTTCTTTCTCATCCCCATTTCGAAAACAACTCTGCAACCTATCACATATAATAATATAAAATACCCTTCAGCCTCAAAAGTCCCAAAAGGAGAGAGAATACTCTCTGTGATATTTTACCAATCCTGTAGAAGATGACTCACTACTTTCTGTTTTCTTGGGATTTATATAGGTAGAGAAGTGATCACATCAAGTGCGATGGATATTCTTTCCAGCTTGTTTTCTGTTTTAGATTATAAGCTCCCAGAAGACAGGGCTACCTTAATCCCCTGTTCAGTACCTATTTGTGTCTTATGATTTACAGGCAGTGAATCTGTGCTTTTGGCTCAGCTGCAGTTGCTGCTTAGAAATGGAGTTGGTATTGAAGAAAGAAATTTTAAAAAGAGAAGAAAAGGAATGTAATAGGGATTAAATTAATAGGAATTCACAATAGGTTGGATGAGAATTATTCTGGTTCTACCTTCACAAAGAAACCATAAATAAAAGCTACATATTTTGAAGCCAGATATCACCATCCTACCCACTGGAAAAGGGTACACTTGTACATTGCTGGTGGGACTGCAAATTGGTGCAGCCAATTTGGAAAGCAGTATGGAGATTTCTTGGAAAGCTGGGAATGGAGCCACCATTTGACCCAGCTATTCCCCTTCTCAGTCTATTCCCTAAAGACCTAAAAAGAGCATGCTACAGGGACACTGCTAAATCGATGTTCATAGCAGCACAATTCACAATAGCAAGACTGTGGAACCAACCTAGATGCCCTTCAATAGATGAATGGATAAAAAAAATGTGGCATTTATACACAATGGAGTAATACTCTGCATTAAAAAATTACAAAATCATAGAATTTACAGGGAAATGGATGGCATTAGAGCAGATTATGCTAAGTGAAGCTAGCCAATCCCTAAAAAACAAATGCCAAATGTCTTCTTTGATATAAGGAGAGTAACTAAGAACAGAGTAGGGTCGAAGAGCATGAGAAGAAGATTAATATTAAACAGGGACGAGAGGTGGG